>NC_140449.1:23943707-24543707 GCF_963576455.1 Neolamprologus multifasciatus
CATGACAACAGCATAAATATAAATTAAATGTATCTGACCAAAACGTATTCATTCAAGTTCAAAAATGGACCCTCAAACCATGGAGCTCACCTGGTCTCTCTCAGTTGCAGATGATTGCGACTCTCTCTCTGGACCAGTCATAGCTGAAAGACATACATGTTTTGTTACAGAAAAATGAAAATAATTTAAGTACTTAGAAAATCAATTAGTGGAAATTGTTGTGCATGTTCTTACCAATGACGAAACGAAACCCAGCTGAAGAATGGCGTCTGAGCAAACGAGACAAAAGTGATTTTGGTGATTTAGAAGAGAAGTTAGGTCTTTAGCTACAATTATAAGTTTTGATCAGTCTGATGATTATAGTCTAATTGCTGTTTGGTCCGTGAAACAGCAATTAAACAGAAACAGCAAACAGTTTCCCAGAGTCTAAAGTTTCTTAAGGCTTAAAGTCTTGACCATAAAATGGATTTCCTTCCTTTATGGTAAATTTTGGCCACAAAGACGATGGATCCCTCAAATATGATTCAGTAAACAGTAGTCTCTATAATACAAATAACACACGAGAACATACTCACCTTCTAATGCGGATGAAATAAAGCATGGCCACCATGATCGCTAACAGCAATAAGACAGCAGTCACTATGGCAAGAACTATTCCTGCTGACAATGGTTTCGTTTCTGGTGGAATAAAGTATGATTATAGTCCACAACTCATTAACATTAAACTAACATTAAACCAGCCTACTAACAAAAACTACCTTTCATGTTTTACAGCATAAACATTCTAACTAAACATGGAAACTTTAATCATGAGTAATATTAGATGTTGGTCAAAATTTCTGATGTTAAAATGAATAGGACACAAAAGCAGAAAAAAGTTATTCAAACTGAATGTTTGGTTTGTGTCAGCCAAATTTTGAAGATTGTACCTAATAAATATTACCTCATTATATAACATTAAATGTTGTTTTGGCAGCTCAGTGTATAAAAGTAGTTACAGTCTTACCTCGAACAACAAGTTTGGTGGTTCCTTCAAATGTACCACTGGGAAAAGTGGAAATGCTGCAGATATAGGATCCTGCATCTTTCATTTCTAGAGCCTTAATTATCAACGAATGTTTATCAAACGCCACTCTCTCCTTCAGTGGACTCTCAGAAATATTCACTCCATACATACTGTTGAAAACAATGAGAGTGACTTTTCCTGTTCCTTCTTCATCCTGGAGAGCCCACTGAACCTGATTAACACTGGTATGTGTTGGTCCTTGGATTAACTGACAGCTCAGGGTGACATCATTCCCAATGTATCCAGTCACTTCAGGTGAGACTTCGACTCTTTGTGCCACAAAAACTGCCAAAAGGTAAATGACGACAGAAAGATGAGGGGGAAAAAACACTTCTGTTTTTTCACGAAAATAGAAAAGAGATCAGGTTTCAAACTGGTATTTATTCATTATGTTTTCAAGCATTTCTAGCATAGCATGAGTGTTTTAGAAAATCTGGTAAAAACATAAAACTGGGTCTTACCTGGGAAAAATGTAATGTAAATTAGCTGAACCAGCAGGTGAGATCGTCCGTTGCACATTTTCATTGTACACAACAACAGGAACTAACAACACAGAAAAAGAAAACGTACAAATCATACAGGATCTCGGATTAGGTATGTCAGCTTTCAAGATAAACTCAAAGAAACTTACAGAGTTATAAACAGAGGGATCCGTAACCTTTTAGTTCAGTCCAAGGCTAAAACCTGGAGACTAGACTGAAATATTAGACCACTGAAAAAAAGAGAGTTTGCAAAGAGGAACAGGCTGATTTAAGTTCTTAAATGCAGCAGTAAACAAAACGAGACATTTCCCATAAAACCACGGGCTCAAAATAACTCTGTTGACTAAGACACAATGAAACTTGGGGTGAGGGTGAAACTTTACTTTTTTTTAAATAAATGTATCTGCCTACAGCTATCCACCAGAAAATGTACATTCAAATAAAAATAACTTACCCATTAAGGGGAGAAAGAATGGCACAGCCACATCAGAAACCAATTTGTCATTCATCAGAACTCTTACTGGAAATGTACCCAAACCATTACACGGTGATCTTTAACTTTGTGATTTTCAGCTCCTGTGTAGTGAGCATGATGTCAGGTTACTCCTCTCTGCCTCCTTTCATGTTCTGCTCAACGGGGACCTCGTGTGGTCAAATCAGGGTGATCTCGGTTAGATTCTGAGCTATGCTGACTTTGTTTTATTGCCACATGAGAAAAATGCTGATAAAATGCTTGAACACATGTGCATTTAGCCAAATCTCAGTTTGAGCCTGTGGGAGCATTTTGAGGATGTAGGGCTCGAACTATTCCATTTTCTATTACATAAATGAAACATTTGCAGGTGTAGAAATGTCCGCGCTTTTGTTCCACTTTATTTGAAGGAAGTTAACATCAGTTTAACAATAAATATCAACTGCTAGATGTGGTAACATTGGTTGGTTTTTAAGAGCACATACATTTATGAATTTGCATGTGACAAAAATGTGGGGGGAGGGGGGAATTAAACACTTCTGTTTTTTCAGCACACAGAATAGATCTCTGTATTTAACCTGGATTGTCCGAACTTTAAAGTTTAAAGGTTGACTTTGCATTGAAAAATGTGTCCATGGGCATATGAACATATTGCATAAAACTACCTTGAGGACTATATTTTACTACAGAGACTGAAAGCAGCCTGACTGTTACTGCTGGTGACAAGGTTTTCAAAACTGTGGTTGAAGTGGTTGACATGTCTGCTGTTTGCTTGTGGTTTGATGGTTAGTACATGTCTGTGACTTCAACATCCTCACTTCTGACTGTCAACCTGCTTGCTTGACAAGGTTTAATTAATGATAAGAGAAAGAAAGATTAAAGAAAATACACACACAACATCAATTCCTGTGGTGACTCATGGACTCAGTGAGTCTATAAATGAGTTTCATGTGTGAGTTCAGACTTACTTTATTTATCTAACTCAGTTATTTACACGGCATTACCATCCGCATGTTGTTCTTCTCGATTCTGCCTGACTATCTGCTCAACTCTAGTGTGGGGAGTGACATATTAAACTGAGCTCTAGGCTCAGACTGTTTTTTTTTTTGACTGCCACTTGTGATTACGGAAGTTATAAAGATCAGCTGAAATACTACCTCGTTTTCGTGTGGCTGCAGCATACTGACTGGCCCAACAATGCAAGCCTAGTTCCCACCGTGGCTTTTAGCTTCTTTAAAACTTTAAATAAGATCCCGAATGATAACAGTAAGAAACAAAAAATTTAGCGCCTCATATCAGTGAGCTATCATTGGGCCTCCTGAAGAAAGCATCAGCTCAGAGAGGCGCATATCGTTATCTCCACCAGAGTCGAAGGCTACATTAGTCTCAGATGAACAACTGGGTAATCAGGTCATGGATGCAAAGCTTTGTGAGTTTCAAGTTGTTTGAACTCAGCTTGCTTTGCACATGTGAATTAGAAATGTGCACAGCAAGGTGGAAATAACTGATGCAGGCACAGCTCTGCATCCTGAGCTGTACTCAAGTCAAAGCACACACAATTGTTTCTTATCACAGACAGTGGTCACTGAAAACTCAGTGCTTTGATTTAGTTCAAATATGGACCCAAATGCAAAAAGTTGATATTAAACAAAGGAGAATAAATAAAAAATGCTAGTTACAGGAATACAATTAAATTAAAGTAAATTAAATTAAAAAAAATCTTTAGAGGGCTGACTGGGGAAGTGGAGACTGTTGGAAGAATGCACAGGTGCACTCAAGATAATCTCAGGGGGAAGCAAAACTTAAAATGAACCACAAGAGTCAACCAGCTGCTGAAGTAAAATGGGAAATAACTTATTAGACACCTACTAAACACAGAAAGAAGAAACTCACAGTAAAATGTGGCACAGAGATGATTGATTTGGCAGATGCAAAGCCAAAGGGGAATTCTGCCACAGACAGGAACTGAACCTGCAACTTTCTACTTCTTGAGCAAATTCTTTAACCACTAAAGCTCTCCACTAGACTGAGAATAAACGGAGAAACCAGAGACTCAATGATTTTAATAGCGAATCCAACTTATAACGTATAAGATGCAAGAATAAAAAAAAAAAAGGGGAATAAACTTAAAGCGAACCTATACTCAACTAAAAACCAGTGGGTCCCTGATTACTGTAAACATAGTGGTGATGCATTCAAGAAAAAATGAAATCCACATCAGCACTGGTAATATTTGTGCTGCTGATCAGTTTCTCCCAAAATATTCTCGCAGGTCCTGAGTGAAGCCATGAAACACTGCGACCTTTGGTTTTCCACAGTCAGTGTTGGTTACGATAAAAAGCATTTATGACCTTATAATTCATTAAAGCAGTCAAAACTTTTATTGCATCCAATAGATTACACAACAAGTGTGAGATACAAATCAACACAAGTTAATGATTACTGATCTGTTTAAGTAATCCTATCGAGGAGTGATGAGTGGTAGCATCAAAGTATGCTTCAGCAATATAGTGATTTATACAAAGTACTCTGTGGTTGATTTTTTAATTAAGCATCCAGAGTCACTTATTGGGGAAAAGAACCTGAAAGGAAAAACAAAACAGGCTAAATGAATTAAATTATAAAAACAGATTAAAGCAATGATACAAAAATACTTTGTGCCTTAACAATAAGGCAAACAAATAGAAATAATGTATTTCACTGGTCATATCTCACATGCTCTATGTCTTATATTAGCCCTTTCAGAGTGAGTGCATAGATGACCAACCCTGAGGATGACCCACAGGGAGCAAGCAGGATGCTTTAGTGAAAAAAGAGAACAACTGCCATCACTACATTGTAAAATATATGAAATGATGACAAAATAAAGGCTGTACTATTATTGAATTAGTTCATTCTTTGGTTTCTTACCTCTCAGATCCAGAACTGTGAAGCTTTCCATCATGGTCACTGTGTTTTTGGCAGTGCAGGTGTAATTTCCAGTGTTTTCTGCCCCTAACCTCTCTATGATATACAACGAGTTATTAACATGCGTCTCATTGTCATTAAACATCCAGCTGAAGTGTGCTGGTGGGACCGAGTCTGCAGCGTTATACTGTGACCTTGAGGAGCAGCTGAGGGTCCATTGATCAACACGTTGTATGGTCCAACTGCATCATTAATTAATTAATTAAAATACAGTGTTAGGGACATTCAGACTATTACTGCTAATATAGCTGTCTTTAAAAAAAGTTTAAATTAAATTAATTTTAACTTGATTTATTCATATTTTCTTTAATAGAAACACTGTGAATTCACGGTGAATACTCACAGCTGACAGTGAGATTATGGTTTGCAGTCATGGTGCTGACTGGGTTGCTGACTTTACACTGATAGGTGCCGCGGTCAGAAATGTGAACAGGCTGTATGGACGCTGTCTTGTTGTCCAAGGAAAAGCTGACACCGCCACTGGGATTAAGAGGCTGGCCATCTTTTATCCACTCTCTGGAGCTGATGGAGCCAGAGGCCTCACAGGTGAGGTTGGTGGAGCTTTCATCTTCTTATCAGGATGGCTGTGGGGCTGCGGATGGTGGCTCCAGACGATAAAAAGTGTCAACTTTAGGTGAAATGATGGAAAAAGAAGCAACACAGTTTGTGTGAAACATATATGTGTCACTTTAAGTAACATGTTGTGTGACAGTAACTTTAAAATGACATAAATCTATTAAACAGCTTCACCTTCATGATTTCATTGGGTCATAATTCATTAATTATGTTTCAATTTCAGATATATTTTTAACTGTCTAACATTTAAAATGGTAGATATTTATTTTTCTGTTTGAAATTCTATTATTATTATTATTAAAGTGTACAAGTATGAATATCGTGGTGGTAGAGTGTAATTGAACTGCATCCTGTAAATCCAGTGCAATCTAACAACAACCTAAACTGTAGCAAACTTCAATTTATATGTTAGTCCTTTGGGACCCTGTTTCACTCGCTTTCCCTCTTAGTTTAACCACACCCCCTGTTTTCTTTGTCATGTTTGTTTTATGAATGTGTTATCAAAAGGAGTTTTGCATATTTGACTATCATCAGGCATTTACTCGTATAGGACACATATGGTTTGGTGCCCTATATAAATTTATAAAGACTAACCCACCATACACAGTCAGATTGGTCCTCCCCTGTTTTGGCAGCCCTCCATCTGGTGTGATGGTGATAGTGTACTCCCCGCTGTCCTCCAGTGCCAGGTTTCTGAGCTCCAGGGACCCTGTGGCTCGGTCTAATGAGATCCTGCCAGCATATCCAGGATCAGTGATGTTGACGCTGGTGGAACTGATAATGTTCACCCCATTGAACCTCCAGCTTACTGAGAGGAATGGTTTCTCCGGAGGTCTGAGAGTGGTGGTGAACTTCACTGTGCCTGCTACAGCGCCACTCAGGGGTCCAGCGGGCAATATACCCTCACCTACACACATACCTGATTAACACAAAGAGAAATACAGAAGACTGAAAAAAAATCCCCATTCCTTTATTTCTGTCTACACATCATGTGAATTTAGCCTACCTGATAAAAGAAGCATAACAGCAGTCCATGGGATGGTCTTGTCCAATACTGACTTTTCTGACATTGTCTCTCTGCCTTCTGAAATCAAAAACAGAAAGAGTCTCAGGAGCTCTTGCTCTTTTATTGACCCACACCACAGGACCCTCTACAGCCCCCCACTCGGCAAGGAAAACCACTAAGATCCTTTGTGACGCTGTTGTGTTGTGTGTACATACATACAGAAATGGAATTAAAAAAAAACAAAACAGGATTTAATCTGAACAGGAAAAAAAACCCCAGAAGAAAAATACGATCAAGCTTCTGACAGACCATATAAAATGTACCTTATTTAACTATAGATAGATAAATTAATTTAAAGTTTTCTCCAAATGTTTTAGGCTTAGACAAAACAATATGGTAGGGGGCATATCCTGCCAGCATATTCAGGATCAGCTTCTGTACTAAAATAAAACAACTTTAAAATGTAATAACTGCATTCCCCTCCTAGTTCTTCTAAAGCAAAGTATTTGTGAATTATTTTTTAAACATATATAAACATCTGAAGAAGGTTTATGAGTCATGATGCTGGTGGTGCCTTTTATGTTAACGGAGAGTTTTATGTGCCCCCCACTAAGTGGTTTTGGGTCTCTTTTGGGTGCAACTGCAGTGATCCATAGCATTCCTTGCAGAGGAGGATCAAAGAGGAGACACTCAGACTCCTTCAGACAGCCTTACAAACAAATCATTTCCTTTAGTGCTTCCAGAATGAATGATTTATTAAAAGAAATAAAGATCTTATGTAATGTGTAAATATGTTTCTTTGTAATCGTCCATGCACGATGAAGTATTGCTCGACTTGTGTGGCTGTCCTAATCAATGTTCCCTCTAATTTTTTACGTGTCTGAGCGAACACACAAACTCCCTGAGCGATCCCTTGGACCACTGTGAGCGACATCAGACGTGTGCACTGTGGTCACGCCAGCATCGAATCCATCCAAGTTACATGGTTTATTAAGATAATCAAATTACAGAATTTACATTTAGGTTACACTACTTTTAATTAACTGCTTTATCCCACTTACAATGAAAATGTAAAACAAAAATGTAGTCATTGACCTGTGTAGTATGTTAACACTATTGGAAGTAAAAATAACTTGAACTCCAATTTTAAAAACACAACTTTCTTTTTTTTTTTTTTTTATAAAGCTCTGACTTGTATTATGAGTATGAGTCTGTGGTCTGGGAGAGACTCCTGTAACTCTCTGTCTGCAAAAAACAGTATATAATGACCAATGTTGGGCAATTAATTATATAGTTACTTCTTCAAAAAAGTAACTGAGTTTTGCAAACAACAAAGTTTTTTGCAGCTATTTTTTTTAAGGTGTTTTTTAAAAAAAATAAACATTTCAAACTATTTACAGCACAACCAGCTGTTCTGCATCAAATTTGATGCCATACAAATTATTTGTGCCACTCCAAAAATAATTTCTGTCCACTATGAGATAAAGGAGAAAATCACAAGCCCGATACCTGCAGGCCTGACAACAGGAGATGTATCACTCCTGTAACACCTGTAACATTCAGCAGTCGCCTCGTTGTTCTAACACACACAACAAAACTATTGACTAACTACACACTAACTACACAAGATTTGCGCTAAACGTTGCAAATCTCTCACATCTCCAAACACCACTGTCACTCCTAAAACTTCCCCCCATTTCTTAACAACTTGCCATATCATTTTTTGATTGGTCGACAGGGTACTTTTTTCGACCAATAGGAAAGGGTGGGGGTGTTTTTGGTTTTGTTTTTGCTCACAGGCGGAGAGTGCTTTCGAGCATTTCTTCCCACAGTAAATATAAACAACGGTAGTATTCAGGAAGAAAACCAAACACTGCATATATTTTGTATCACAACTCTGGTTTTATGTGGCTTTTCAACACAATTTAAAAACTGGTATAAAGTCCACACTTTTTCCGTCAATTGTTCCGTCTGTCCTGCTCACATCTCCAATGGTTGTACACGTTGTCATTAACGTGGCTTCACTCCACATCAGCCACGCCGCTTTCCTAGCTAAAACACCGGTGTGGGCACATAATTTTGTTGGATTTGAAGAAGGTGTGGGGGGGCAACTTCACTCACATCGCATCAAGACATTATTTTATTGTCAAGGGAGCTTGCAAAGAAAAGCGTCTGGACTTCTTTAAGTTGCTTGAAGACGTTTCACCTCTCATCCGAGAAGCTTCTTCAGTTCTAAGGTCAAATGACCTTAGTTTTGTTTGATTCCATTAATGTGGGGGGGCTGGTTGACCTCTGATGACCTCTAGAATTTTTTATTAATATCTTTAAAATGATAGCAGCACAAACGAAAATCTTTGCAGCACAAACCAGCACAAACGTAGCACAAACATTTGATACCACTTTTGTTGGATTTGAAGAAGGTGGGGAGCCAACTTCACTCACATCAACTCCACTCCTGGGTCATATGATTGTCGGGTTTTTCTTTGTATGTGTAATTGTATGGTCTACCTTACAATATAAAGCACGGCAAACATTTGAAACACCTGGGGCTTAGCCCTAAAGGGCAGTATGCATGTGGGATTTTTATTATTATTTATTTATTTGGGGGGGGGGGGGGGGGGGGGGGGGTTAGAAATGACTGAAAGATTAATTGGCTCTGTTTTGAGTTTTGTTCAAAAAAGAATGACTTCATATAGGGAAAAATATATATCACATATGCAGGACACCTTAAACTAGTTTTTTAATTAAGCAGCAAGGCAGAACAAAATCAGGGCTGTATCAAGACACGAGGACTAAACCCCAATTCAACCAGACCCAGAACTGATCTGGAATTAAAACAGGACTACAACAGTTCAAAATCAGGACTACTTATGTTCCCTCTAAGCTGAGCGTGTAAGCAATCGCGCACTGCTCACACGGTCTCCCCACACAGAAAATCTGCGCTGCACACAAAAAAAATCCAGTCTGAATTGGAATTAAAGTAAATACATGTATTTATTTTATTATGCTGATTTTCTGTGCGCGGAGACTGTGTTAGCAGTGCGCGATTGCTCAGGTGCTCAGCTTAGAGGGTAGAGTGCTTAGGACTTAACCAAGACAGAACAAGAATCAGAACTAGATGATAGTAGCACTAAAAATCATCATAGACCTGCACTACACTTATTTTTTATTTCTACCAAAGTACAGTATTTAGAATTCAGAAAAGTAGAAAAATAGATTCAGAAAAGTTTATATAATTATTTAGATGTGGTGCAAACAAGCCTGCATAACTTAATAAATATATAACTTGAAAAATAACAAACCTAAAAAGAAACACTATGTACGAGATACACGAGTACCTATGATACGGTGATACTTTTGGTAAACAACCATTTGACTAACATGTGTGTCTCACCTGCTCTTGTTCCATCTCTGTTCTGTCCTCATTCTCCATCTCCCTCTCTGCTCCTCTCTCTCCCTCTTTGTGCTGACAATCATCAAATATACAGTTGAAACCAGATATTTACACACTCTTCAGATCAAAACAAAAACACTTTTTTAATTGTAACATCAAATCAGACTAAATGTTTATTCTTTTAGATTGATAAATATAAAAAACATATTTGTTAACTTTAAGAGTAAAGAGAGAAACTATCTGTATTTCTTAATTGCAAATGGCACCAAATTGTATTCAAAATTGAGCCACACTTATGGAGCTCCACAATTCTTTTCCTGGTGTTTTGGTTGACAGCTCTTGATTGTCCCATGTCAAAGAAACAGGCTCTGTGTTTTGCCTTATGTGCATCCACAGGTGTGCCACCAATTTACTCACATGGACTCTACTAACCTATCAGAAGCTTCTTCAGCTCAGAATGGAATCGTCTGGAGTTTTCTTATTAATTAACAATAAACTTAGTGTACATGTACTCCTAAATTTGAAAGTGATAAAAAAATAGACAGCTCTGTCTCTCTTTATTTTGACATTTAACTAATTCAAAAGATATTTCAATATTTATTTATCCAAAACAAAACAAGTTTACTCTAAATTGATGTTGTACAGTAAAAAATGTTCTTATGTTTTCCATAAAGTGTATGTAAATATCTGCTTTAAACTGTGAATATACTGCTGTGTATTGAAATTCCTCTTGTTTTGCATAGAAATACACTGAACAACATACAAAGCATAATATATAAAATACTACCAGAGTTTTTTCTTTAAAAGAAGCCCCTTATGTCCATTCTTGTATATCAGTACATTACTGAAACCGATTCATTTAGCCATGGGGGGTAACAACTGAAAATATGAAATAAACACACATGTAAGCTAAGAATCTCTAAAAAAAAACAGCATTGTTGTTGTTCAGCTTTTCATTTCGCCATTTGTTGATTCACTTGAAGAGCAAGTAACGTAATATGGGTCAAGTGATCAGTTTGATATCAATGTTTCGTGATACACCGTCATATTTACATTATTTGTACAGTACGAATGATTTGCTTTGGTACTTGGTCGAACTTCAGTTCTCCTCTGTCTGCCTGGCTGCGTTTCTCCAACAGCGCACGCGCAGGCAGCAGCTGCCCCGCCCCGCTTAGTGCCTGAGCTTGGATCATACCAATATTAGGGGGGATTTACGCACAGTCATAAATTCCCACAGTGTGCACTATGTGCTTCGAATATTGTGTGTAGTTTTTTGTTTTATACAGTTGTCAGCCAGGCATCTAACTATGAAAAAATTACACTCCAAAAGACCCTGGGCTTCTGAAAAAACAACCCGGGCTTAAGCCCAGTAAGCCACCCCCCCGCTCCGCCACTGGTTGTGATTTGGCGCTATATAAATAAAATTGAACAGAATTAAACAATGATGTGAGGACTCAGCCAAACAGTTTCCTGAATCTATACGTTGTTTAAATTAAGATTTTCAAATGCCTGATTAAGGTTTCTACCCTTTCTCATTCTTGTGTGATAAATAGAAGTATAACATTTGGTCATAAAGCAATATGTTATGAACAGTTTTATTCCTGCATACAAGAGAGGACAGTCAGATGTTGGAGCACTGTGAAACACAATTAAAGTGACCACTCAAAAACCACAAAAAACGTGTAGCCCAACATCACCGGCTAATCTGCTATAGTATTTCATTTAACTATTTAGCCATTTAACAATTATATATATTACACAAGGTGGATTGTGTTAAATCAGCTTTGTCTTTTGAGGTTGAGACAAAGAACACTAAAAACGTGACGCACTGCCTTCTGAGAAACTCCCAATAACTCCATCCTTTGCACACTGTAAAGTCTTATCAGTGGCTATAAAACCTTCAGCCCACTGTTTTTAAAAAATAATTTCTGTGCCTTTTATAATCCTACTGATCACCTTGTTTTATACATTTAAGAGGTTCAGTAAAAATTTGCTGCTTTTAAGAACGTCCACATTAGGCAATGTTACTGTTTTTGAAAAAGTTTCATCTTTTAAAAAAGATAAACTGACAAACAAAAGAAGCATGATTGACATCATTAATATAAAATTTAGACAGACTAAAAACTGCAGCAGTCAATTCTGAACTTTTTGTGACCACACCTTTTCTGAGGGGTTTACAGTTTGCAGAAACTACTGTAGAACCTCAGGGGCAATTAAATATTATGATCAGTGAAACACAGCTTTACCGCTTTCCTCAATGCCTTTACTCAACATCCTGCCCTCCACATGAGGGTAGCATGTTGCAGCTTATGAAACAAAAGTATCACATTCAGGTTTTATTTCATAACTAAGACCTTTTATAACATGAAGGTACAGCCATTCCCAAAGTCAAGCGTACTGAGGCCCACTTAAAAACCAGAAAATCCTGTGGGGTCCACCCATTGTTAAATCTTCACTCTAATTTAAAATACAAGAGAAAGAGCAATGTATTTTATTGAATGTTTTATTCAATACATACAAACAACACAGGCTCATGGCTAAAAATTGCATATGCAAAACAACTGGGACACAAAGAGAGTAACTTAATGTAGGAGTAATGTGTGAAATCACAAACTAACAAACTCCTGTTACCAGTTTTAATTGAAGCTTTTTAAAAAATGTCCCCTTTTAAATAAATTTACATAAATATCTACCTGTAAATACTATAATTTCAAGCAGAATTTCTGTTATCACAGCTATCATGGCTATCACGGTTATCACGCGGCACACCTGCAGTCCCAACAAAAGGCCTTGGTCCACACGTTGGACATCAGATTTTAACATTAACGTGCAAATTCATGTAATTATTGTACTACAATTGGTAACTGAAGAGTAAAAAGTTTATATAAACATATAGATATAGAGACCCAACTGTGATATGTTAGTTGTTTTAAAATAAAGTAGTGACTTGAATATTAGAAGATTTATTACAGAGAAAGTATTAATATTTATTTGAGATGAAGAGTAATAATCTATTAGGTAAAAAATCCTAACATATCTTGTTTAACATTATATGATATCAAGCCAATGAAAATTATAATGTTACTCCTCCTGCAGCAGGTGAAGACTTCTAAAAATGCATCATCTACAGAAATAGAAAAATATTCTTGTTAAGTAACAAAATAGTTCCTTCTTAAATAACATTGAGAATAAATGTCAAACTTACCTTTAAAAGTGAAGGTCATCGCTGAGTTTATATTTTTTATTTTCTTGTAATGGAAATGTTCTCATACATATTTTCATCTTGTTCTAAGAAAACAAAGATTTGTAACAGTGCATGTAGATAGCCATTAAGACAATAATTTTGATTCTCTAATTTCTTTATTTTGCTACAGCAGATATGTAAGATGACTTTAGATTTCAAAAAGAAAAAAAATTAGCATACCTGTGTTTTGCTTCTGAGGATTTTTGTTGAATCTAAATATTTAAAATGAAGCATTATTAAAATGAACATAAACAAGAAGTGAAAAGAGTTTATTCTCCTTCGTGATTACTCTGAGACCAGCAGAAGATGAACATTAGCAAGTGACTGTTTGCAGAATATGAACCATTTGTTGAATTGTACCACTGAATTCTAGACATTTATCAAAAATTACAATAATTATGTATATTCAAAAAAGAAAAATGTTTTCCTGATGATTTTTCAAATAAATTCTGCACTTACCTTTTCTTATAAATGTAGTACCCTCCACCAACAACTGCAGCGACGATAACACAACATGCGATTACTATTCCAGCGATGCAACCAGCAGCACATCCTGATGATTTCTCTGGAAAAGTATTAATAAAGATAATTAATACTTTTTTTTAGACAAAATAACTTCTTTTTTTACTTGATTTTTATAATTTTAGAACTATCAGGGGACTTTGATTGGTGCAATGCTCTTGTTGCATCGGAAGTACTTGTGTTTGGTAAAATGGTGGATGCACTATGTGTTTTCAGTTAACAATTTGCTGATGATCTCCAAAAGTTGATTCTGTTCATCTGGACGTAGCGTTTTGTGGGAGAAATGTTTCGTCACTCATCCAAGTGACTTCTTCAGTCTCAGCTGACTGCAGGTTTCCCCAATCTTATAAACAGTACATTTGCATAATGACTGAAACCAGCCCACTGAAGGAACAATGGGCTGGGAGGTCAGTTCCTTAATCTTAATTATGCAAATTCTCATGACCATTGATCAACAACCACTGACCAAAACCCACTGATCAAAGACCACTGATCAATGGCCATGAGTACCATTCACAGAGAGTTGGGGAATGGCTGCAATCACAGCATTGTAAGATGGCAAAAGATGTACCCTTTGGCCCCCTCCTTGATTCAGAGATGGTCTTTCCCTTTTCATGTAAATGGCCTCCTTGACTCTGCGCTCAAACCAGCGTTCCTTCCTGTCCAAGATGTGTACATCCTCATCCTTGAAAGAGTGTTCACTGGCCTGTAGGTGTAAATAGACTGCAGAGTCCTGGCCTGATGAGGTAGCTCTTCTGTGTTGTGCCATCCGCTTCGCCCGAGGTTGTTTGGTTGCCACGATGTATAAATCCTGGCAATCCTCCTGGCACTTAACAGCGTACACTGTGTTACTCTGTATGTGTCAGGGGACCCGATCCTCGGGGTGGACCAATTTTTGGCACAGCGTGTTTTGGGGTTTAAAAGCCACAGAAACCCGGTGTTTAGAAAAAATGAACCAATGGCTTGGTGGTGTTCCAGGGTAGGATAGCAAAGCCCTCTTTTCCACGTCTTCCATGTACAAATTGGCCATGATGGGTGAAACTGGGGAGTCCATGGCACACCCATGTTTCTGCCTGTAGAACTGACCCTTGTATGTGAAGTAGGTGGAATGAAGACACAGTTCCAAAAGCAAACACACTTGGTCGATGCTGAGAGTGGTCCTGTTGCTGAGGGTGGGGTCATCCTGTAATCTCTTACGGACTACCTCCAACGCTTCCGTGACTGGGATGCAAGTGAAGAGAGATGTAACGTCATACGAGACCATGGTTTCATCTGCCTCCATAATGACATCTCTCACCTTCTCAACAAAATCCAGGGTGTTCTGGATGTGTTGTTCAGAGCTGCCCACCAGCGGGTTGAGGATCGAAGCCAGAAACTTGGAGATGTTATAGGTGACATCTCTGAAGAAGTCACTTGGATGAGTGACAAAACGTTTCTCCCACAAAACGCTATTTCCAGATGAACAGAATCAACTTTTGGAGATTTACTTTCCTGGATGATTCAGAATGCATCAAGACGAAAATTTGCTGATGACTAATTAATGTCTTGCTAAAGGATAGTTCGGCATTAGAAACAACTGTTATGTTATCTGAAGATAAACCTCCAAAATTTAGTTAATAGAAAACTACAGGAAACGCACCACCCTTTAAACTGTCAGTAGTACCATCTAAGAGTATAAACACATGCAGATACCTGTTACAATCAGTCCATGCACCGCTGATGATGATGTTCTCTCAGTTATATTATTCCATGCCTGACATGTGTAGTTGCCACTGTCAGATAATTCAACCTCTTCTTTAATGTACTCAGCTGAATTGGTGAGTTTCTCTGTCCCATTTAAAAACCAGGTGAATCTGGCAATTGGTGTGGATTCAGCAGAGCAGGTCAGTTTTAAGGTGCCTTTGATATTTATCTCATTTGGACCTTTGATTTGAACATTTTCTGGTCCATCTGAAAAACAGGTAAAAAATAATAAATGTGTTCATTACTTTTAAATTTCTGCATTACTAGACTACATATCATATTAGTTGTACCGTTCAAAGTTTGAAATTATTTTACTGTATGCATGAACAAGAAGTGTAGACTGACCAGGATGTTACTTACAATTAACAGTCATGATGTATTTATCTCCATGACTGCTGACAGGGTTGCTGATATTACAAAAATATTCTCCTTCATCTTTCCTCTTCACAGTGTCAAAGGTCAACACTCTGTTATTGTCAGAAAGGGTCATGTTGTCAGTCAGGGTCAGATCGGAGCCATCCTTCATCCAGTTTCTTGTAAAGACTGAACCAGAGGCCTCACAGGTTAAACTGACAGAGGTTCCCTCAACTGTTAGGTTTGTTGATGGTTTGACAGAAGAACCTGATATTTTCTCTGTTTCCCAAAAATAAAATATTAACAAGGAAAAATTATAGACTGAGAACAAGAGCAAAGGTAGGTGATGCACTGAGGGCCACATTTATACACTGATGATCAGCAGAGATGAGAAGTGACAAAGTACTAATACTTTTTTGATGTATTTAAGTAGAATTTTCAGATATCTGTACTTGGCTTAAGTATTTATTTTTCTGATAACTTTTTACTTTTACATTTTGAAACAGATATCTGTACTTTATACTCCTTACATTTTAAAAATACAGGTTTAATGGTATCATCTGTAGTGTTTATACTCAGGAGTTAAAGTGGGCCAGAGGGAGTGCAGGTGTCCACAAGTTTTGTTTGCGGTATTTCAATTTCAACCTTTCTATCAGCTCAACAATAATCAGCAAACACACAAACTGTTTGTGTGAGATGAGAGGAAAGATTATATTTAAAGGTAAGGACTGCTCAGTGACACTTGATAAACTGTAAATTTAAAGCTTACATGTAATGTCATCATTTTAATCACATGTTGGATCTGTACATGAAGTGTTTAACTTTGTGTTTTAGCAATGTGATAAATTCACACTAAAGCTTTGTGTTGGACTGAGACACAGTAACTGTGGCTCCTCATAGATTAGATTTAGGTTACATCAAGTGTAGCATATGAAGCGCCTTGAGGTGACTTTTGTTGTGATTTGGCGCTATATAAATAAAATTGAATTGAATTGAATAGATGAATTTACATTTATGATGATAATACTTATACACGGTGTGATTATTTTATACAGTGTGATTATTTTACATGTAGTTGTTTTTTTCCTGTGTAATAATATTCAACATTGCTATCAATACATTTGTCAAAAAATGCCTCTCTGTGCAAAATGGGTTTAAAAACATAAACTGCTGTGGGATACTGTTTGTCCGTGATTTGAACCGGGGGAACAAATCGCAGGATCAGCCTGATGTTATTTGTATCCCGCTGTAACTTTACTGTATAAAGAGCTAACATCTCCAAAATGTCAGGAGTAGTTAGTCAAGAAGTGTTTGTGAACTAAAAATCAAGAATGTGGAATACTGTTTGTCCGAACAACTCAGCGCTGCTCCCGACTAAGAGAAAACCAATTATGCAGGGGAGACCTACCTTGGCATTTGTGCAGGTGAAGCCAAAGGGAAGATATGCTTCACCATATTTTCTAGTCTTTGGCTTAGAATGAAGTTGGTTTGGAAACATATTCAGCGATGCTTCATCTCCTACTTTGCGTTTGTGTGGGTGCCCCGTGCTAGCAGTGTCCAAGCATTGTTTTTTTTCCCCCTTTTCATACCGCGCCCCCCCCCTGCAATGGCTCTGCGCCCCCCCCCCCCCCCCTTCCCTAGGGGGCGAGCCCCACACTTTGGGATCTCTGGCCTAAGGGAAGCATGTATAATGTGAAAAGAATTGATCCTAGCACTGAACCCTGTGGAACTCCATAATTAACCTCAGCTTGTGAAGAAGACTCTCTATTTACATGAACAAATTAGAGTCTATTAGATAGATATGATACAAACCACTGCAGTACCTGTAATACCTACAGCGTGCTCTAATCGCGCCGATAGAATATTATAGTCAACAGTATTGAACGTTGCACTGAGGTCTAGCAGGACAAGCACAGAGATGAGTCCACTGTCAGAGGCCATAAGATAATTTGTAACCTTCACTAAAGCTGTTTCTGTGCTGTGATGAACTCTGAAACCTGACTGAAACTCTTCAAATAAGCCATTCCTCTGCAGATAATCAGTTAGCTGTTTGACAACCACTCTTTCAAGGATTTTTGGTATGAAAGGAAGGTTAGAAATTGGCCTATAATTAGCTAAGACAGCTGGGTCTAGAGATGTTTTTTTGAGTAAAGGTTTAACTACAGCCAGCTTGAAGGCCTGTGGTACATCGCCAGTTATTAGCGATAGGTTGATCATATTTAAGATCGAAAAATTAATTAAGGGCAGGACTTCTTTGAGTAGTTTTGGAGGAATGGGGTCTAAAAGACACGTTGATGGTTTGGAGTAAGTAATTACTGAAGTTAACTCAGAAAGATCAATTGGAGAAAAAGAGTCTAAATGAATATCGATGGTACTAAAAGTAGCTGTAGATAATGTTACATCTGTGAGACGAAAATTTTATTTGTAAAGAAAATTCATGACGTCCTTACTAGTTAACGTTAAAGGCATGGTTGGCTCAACAGTGCTCTGACTTTTTGTCAGCCTGGCTACAGTGCTGAACAGAAACCTGGGGTTGTTCATATTTTCTTCAATCAGTGATGTACAGTAAGATGTTCTGGCTTTGCGGAGGGCTTTCTTATAAAGCAACAAACTATTTCTCCAGGCTAAATGATGATCCTCTAAATTTGTGACACGCCATTTCCTCTCCAGCTTACGAGTCATCTGCTTTAGGCTACGTGTTTGAGAATTATACCACGGAGTCAGGTACTTCTGATTAGAGACCTTAGTTTTCACAGGAGCTACAGTATCCAGAGTCAAACGTAGTGAGGAGGTAAAATTATTATTAACAAGATAATTGACCTCTGTTGGGGTAGCGTTCAGATAGCTGCTCTGCTCTATGTTGGTACAGGGCATTGAAGATGATAACAGTGGGTGGATTATATTCTTAAACTTAGTTACAGCGCTTTCAGAAAGACATCTACTTTTATAAAGTCTACTCTCCACTGCTGTGTAATCAATTATTGTAAATGTAAATGTTATCAGGAAATGATTAGACAGGAGAGGGTTTTCAGGAAACACTGTTAAATGTTCAGTTTTTATTCCATATGTTAAAACAAGGTCTAGAGTGTGATTAAATTGGTGGGTGGGTTCTTTTACATTTTGAGAGAAGCCAATTGAGGCTAATAACAGATTAAATGCCATGTTGAGGCTGTCATTTCTAGCATCTACATGGATGTTAAAATCACCCACAATAATTATTTTATCTGAGCTGAGAACTAAATCAGATAAAAAAGTCTGAGATATCAGAGAGAAACTCTGTGTAAGGCCCAGGTGGACGATAGATGATAATGAATAAGACTGGTTTTTCAGTTTTACAGCTATCACAGCAAAATCTCCAGTGTTCAATTAACACTAGAGTGTGTCTATATGTGTCCACTCCTCTGAGTGTTACATATAACACTCTTGAGTGTTAAATGAACACTTTTGACAGTGTTATATTTTTAAAAGTAACCTAGTCAGTTCTGAAGATTAACAACGACTAACACTGAGCAGTGCTGATTTTCTAACACTGGAATATTTCTAACATTTTGAGTTACTTTTAAAAATATTATATATTATATTAATACTGTCAAAAGTGTTCATTTAACACTCAAAAGTGTTATATTTAACACTCAGAGGAGTGGACACATATAGACACTCTCTAGTGTTAATTTAACACTGGAAATTTTAGCATCACGCTTTCAAATGAATTAAGTCTGTCTGGGTTTTTGGTTTATTGATAGGCTGGTAGGCACGTGCTCAGCAAACAGTAAGTATTGTTTTTTCTTTCATTTTAAAGGTATTTTATGTATGTGTTTTAAATATTTTATCTACCAGAGATTATTTAATGACTAACAAATTACACTTACCCAGCACAGTGATGGCTGAAGGCTGAGATGTTTGAGATCTCAGAGTTTTGCTGTTAAAGGCCTGACAGCTGAGGTTTCCACTGTTACTCATGATAACATTCATCAGTCTGACCTCTTCAGTATCAGACAGCTGATCTCCATTCAGAAACCAGTTAAACTGGGCAGGAGGTCTGGATCCAACCGAGCATGTGAGGCTGATGTCTGACCCCACAGCAAAGTATCCTTGTGGTGGAGATAATATCAAATTTATATTTTCTGGACCAATTAAATGTAGAGGGGACATAGAAAAGTTACGTTGGGTGGATGGAAAATGTAAAAGTATATTACATTCACTTTTTCTTGAGAAATCGTAAAAGTATTTCACACAACTACATTGCTTCACATCATGTCAACAGAAAAAAGATCTCATCCATCTTTTATTCAGCTTATCGGACATATCTAATATTCTGAAATCTAAAATGATATCTAAACACTCTGATGCTTGTCTGCAGATGTTTTCAGATAAATTACTGAACATTTAGTTTAGTAACTCACAGCTGATGGAGAGGTTTACTGGATCACTGGTAACAGTACTGACAGGATTGGACACACGGCACCTGAATGGTCCCTGGTCAAAGCGGGTCACAGTGATTATAGTCAGACTGGAGCCTCCATCAGTGAGCTGAACTCTGTCACTTGCTGTAACCTCAGAGCTGCCGTTCAACCAGAGGAAAGAGAGAGAGGATCCAGAGGCAGAGCAGGACAGAGAGACAGGGCCACTGAACTCAACCATGTCTGTGCTGCTGGAAGTTACCAACACACTGGAGACTTTGTCTGTGAAAAAAAAATAGTTTCATTGTTGGCATCAAAAATAGAAAATAAGCATTGAAATAATTACAAATCAATTCCAGCTAAATCATGTCATGTTAAGGAGGATATATTACATACACAACCTAAAAAGACAGAATATCAATAATTGAAAGAAATACTGTACCAATCAAAACCTTGGAATATTTTATTTGTATAAAAAAAAAAAAATCAACTCCCTTTAAGTGAATATTCTGAACAGAATAAATAAGACAGTTGAGTTCTCAGCTTGTTCTTTGCTTTATGGGGATCAATATTACCTTCAAATAAACCATTCAGTTTCTTACAGCCACTTTTTAAAGGCTTTGATATCACAGTCTTAAGAATAAGATGAAGTATTGCAAGAATACATTACTGCAGTGAGTAGAGATGTAACAAACATGTACAAATCATTACAGGTATTTTTACATGTTTAATATATTGTAAACTTGCTTAAATATTGCAAAAACAGTTAAGCTGTTGAATTTCTACATCTGCTCACCGTATATCACCAGAGTAGTACGTCCACTCGCGATTATTCCATCTTGTATAATGGTAACAGTGTATTCTCCAGTGTCATCCAGAGTGAGACTCCTGAGCTCCAAAGACGCAGTAGATGGGAAGAAGGTGATCCTGCCTTCATACTCAGGTTCAATAGTTTCTTCTGAGTTAATCATGACTAGTATAGTTGTAGAGAAATTAAAACTCCAGCTCACAGATGTAAACGGTTTCTCTGTTGGAGACAGTGTTGTAGTGAACATCACAGTTTCTCCTACAGCTGCATTCAGACGATCATCAGGCAACAAACCAGCTCCTTCAGTGAAACCTGCAGGAGAAGAATAGAAAAGTGCTGTTGTTACTCAAACATATAAAACAGTTGATGAATATATAAAGATTTGCATGAAATATGGCAGGTCTGAAGAGTTTGAGTTATCTTCATTAAAGTCTAATGTCCGCTTTTCCAGATAATACTGCACAAAACTAAGCATTCCTAGAGAAGCCCCGAGAGAATTATAAGGACCATGGCACTGCTCTCCTACTCTCATTTAAAACACTTTTGTACAAACCTGCTTATTCTCTGATCCATGTTATCTGAGCAGGAAATTCTTTTTCTGTTTATAATATTAAGGTCACATATGATTAAACATAAACTAGAAATGTATTCATCAGATGTCTCATAAAGTGAAAAACAAACAATAAATAAAGTAAAACTTTAAAGTCAGTGTGAGCAGACAGTTTTTTTCTGCCACGTCAAGCAGTGAGAGCTCACCTGAGATGGACCCAAAAATGAAGAAGTATATCACAAGTGTATCAGAAAATGTTTCCATTTTTTAAAGCAGTCCTTAACTCTTTGTCTTTTCCTTTGCTAATACCGGTACATGAATGTTCATTCAATATATGGTGTCATAAGGAAGTAATGTTGTTATTCTGAAAGGTTAAACTTCATGAACTTGTTAATCATTTACAAACCTTTCTACTAAATGTTTGTGTCAGATTCTGTTTAGTCACGTTAAGCTTTCCTTCTGTACTGTAACAGCTAGTAACAGGATGTGTCAACAGAATTCAACATGATTTATTGTCAGAGAAAAATTAATTGATCTATTTTGGCAAGCAGGCTCCAATGACCCATCACAGCAGTGATAGAACACAAGACAGGAACCCAGCCCGTCCCAGAGTCTAGATGTTGGTCGTGAAGATCAACCAATATCACACCAAAACGGGTAACAGACACGCTGGTCCACCTTGAAAATTTTATGCTTTGCTTCTCCAAAGGCAATACTGGGTTGTGAAGTTGGAGATGTTTTGTGTGGGTGTGTGTGGAATTGTTGTCATAGTGATCCAACAAAACCATCAGGCAACACAGCAGCTCCTTTAATTAAGCATATAGGGGACATTTTTGTTTGACTAAATGAAATTAAAACATTGCATTTGAAAATGGAAAATAATTCGCTGTAATTTTTTTATTTAAGTGTTTAATTGGAAGTTCACCTGCAAAAAATATATAAAAATTGCTACAAGAAGCAATGATGTGACACTGACAGATGCAGGGACAAATCCAGACAATAGAGCCAAAAGAAGATACAAAAGAAACTTAACAGGTAAAACACCTGACCAAAGGTTTTTCTTGTTTTTCTAATTTGTATCACCCTGTTTCCTCTGTCCATCTGAAACTTAGAGAAATATATCTCAAGTACTCAGAAGCTTTTGGAGGAGCTATGATGAAGGATCAAAGGAGTGTTCTTTGCAGAAATGCTTTCATTCAGTGTCTAAAAGAGGAATGATATTGTTACGCCCCACTTAAAAACAAAGTGTTGTCTGGGATGGGGAGTAACAAAGTGAAAAAGAAATGATAAACTGCCGCAAAGTACATTTATTACACAAAACAATTAAAATAAAACTGAACACAGGGAAGCTCTTTTCTTCAGAGTCCCCAAGGCCAAAACAACAAACAAAGCACCCCCTTTCAAACTAAAAAACAAACCAAGGACTCTCTACCCCAAAACAACAATACAATGGCTGAGCTCCCTGTCCAGCCAAAAAACAGGAGAAAACAATTGCAACAAAAGAGCTTGAGCTGCAACACACCTCAGCTGCAGCTCATGAGGCAGACCTGGATCACAGGAGAGGGAGAAAAGGCTCTCTCACATAGGGATAGCCACTAGAGGTCAGCGAATGTAACAGATACACATCTGTAATATATAAACCATGGTGTGAGGAAGACTTAAAACTTCTGTTTCCGTCTGTTTTACTCTTTTAGGATGATCAAAAAATTAAAGTGTTTTTGTACAACTTCATAAAGATAGCTATAGCTTTTGATAGAAGACTCACATACACATATTTTTGGCTTTATCTTATAGAATTCAATATCCCCGTGCTGGGCAAACAGGTTTTGCAGCTGTTTGAGCTAAGATTTTTAAGTTATTCACAAGATTAAAACCTATACTTTGTTTCGGGCAAGTTCCCCATTAAAATGCATGTAATCGTAAGAAACGCACCGTCTTGACGAAATAAAGCGTTTTTGTACAACATCATAAAGACAGCTAAAACTTTTGATAGAAGACTCAGACACACATATTTCTGGCTTTATCTTATAGAATTCAATATCCCTGTGTTGAGCAAACAGGTTTTAAAAAATTCCTGTCCTCCATTATTTGTCTGTGTGTAAAGGTAGCTCTAAACATAAAGAAATGTTGTGATAAAACAAAACTAGTTGAATTAAAAGAAAACAATTTATGATGAAGCTGTTCCAATGATCACATTTAATTGAGCTTTAAATCGGACTTCAGAAGCACAGATGTATCATTTAAAGGATTTTTGCCTTGACTTCTGTCTCCTCACTGATGAAGAATAAAGCAGAGAAGTAAAATCAATTAAAGTGACACAAGAAAATTTGTGTATTTAAAATTCATTGCGACAACAAGGAGATGTAGATAAAGGGTTACAAAAGAAGAAAAGAAACAAAACAAACCCAAAACAAACAACTTGTGATTTCAACATTCAAGAATCAGTGTTCAAAGACTGAAAGAAATAGGAGCATTAAGGATTACTAGAGAAACGAATGAAAACACGTCTCTCTTTATCTCATTTAATGTATACCATCAGTACATAAACCTACTACGTAAGACACTGATCCATGTTATCTGATCTTATCTGAGTATTCCTGTGTAGAATATTCAGGTTTCAAATGATTATACATGAACTAGAAGTATTCAGCAGATATCTCATGAAAACAGTGATATAAATATTAGCCAAACAAATGAGTTTAAGGACATATTGACAGGAAAATGAGAAAGTAAAACTTTAAAGTCAGTGTGAACAGGCAGAGTTTTTTTCTGCCACATCAAGCAGTGAGAGCTCACCTGAGACGGCACCGAGAATGAAGAAGTATATCAGAAATGTTTCCATTTCTAAAGTGGTGTCTTTCACTCTGACTTTTCCTTTACTTATACCAGTACATGAAAGCTAATTTCAATATATGGTGTCATAAGGAAGTAAATGTGTTATTTTGAAAGGTTTAACTTCCTGAACTTGTTAATCTTCAACACAGTTTTCTACTAAATGTTCACCCCCTCATTTTCTTTTTGCACAGTTAACAAGCAATAAAAATCAAATAAATAAATAAATAACCTGTTTCAGTAAATGTTGTCCTCTATATTTATATGAGTGTTCGGTTTCCCCCCCAAACAACATTTAATAGTAGTAGTAGGAATAGAATAGAATAATAGAATAGGAAAATATCTCCTATTCCATAAAAGTTGGCTATGGTTTAAAATATGAATAAAAAACAAAATATAATGACGTACAAATTTTCATTTGCACCATTTAAAGTATGATTAAAAAATAAGGTCATTTTGAATTTGATGGCAGCAACACATCTTTAAAAAGTTTTGGCTGTGTAGCATCCCGTCTTCAACAACAGTCAGTAAACATCTGGGAAGAGAAGAGACCAGATTCTGAACTTTTTGGAGAGGAATGTGTTCTCATGTTTTCTGATATATTATCAACTCTAAAGACAGCAGCTAGAAGAAGAAGAAGAAGTTGACTTGGATTCAATTTTGAACAAAATCCTTGGAAGGATGTATGTATGCTGCATATTTAACTGCCAGGGGCAGTTAAATATGCAGCATACATTTATGCTTGGTAAAACTCAACAGTACTGCTCTTCTCAGTGCCTTTTGACAGCATAATGCTCGCAAAATCCCTACATGAGGGCAGTATATTGCAGCTTAAAAGCTGAACGGGGCCGTTTTGAAGGCTTTCTTTAATCATCCACGTTTTTCAGAATGTGTAGATAGAGTTCAGCATTAAAACACAAAGGACCACATTTAAAAGTGATAAATTGATGTAACTTCTGTAACAATAATCTGCAACACACCCAGCGAGCGTTTTGAAGTGGTTTAATAAACACGTTGCAATGTGGAGAGAAGCATCCCAGTCAGAACACTAGGATCATCTCTGAATTGCGGCCACCACCCTGGCACCTTTATACACAGAGACACAGACAAAGCAGGAGTGGTCTTGCTATACTAAAGTGATATGATTAAAATATGTGATTAATATATGAGAAAATAAATCTGTCACCACAACTGTTATGATGAAAAAAAAAAATTCTTGCAACACACAGTAGTTGTAGAAATGGCTGCCAACTTTTCAAATGGCTGATGCATTTGATAAAAGAACAGTAATAATAACAGATTATCTGAACCATCACATGCTTGAGGCAGATAGATGATGAAAAAATCCTTTCGATTATCCTCTGACAAGTCTCATCTGCAATCTGTTGGCCCAGATCTGTTCCCCATTGTTCCCTAAGTGATTGCAATGTGGGCAGACTGTGAATACTTAACAGCTCTGTAACGGTCTTTTGCATTTGTTGTTTGTTAAGCTGTATGTCTGGATTTTGTTCTTTTGCGCTCTCTGGTAGTGAACTGTGTAGGGTACAATTGGTTGCAGTTCGGTCTCCACCCAGTCACTCCTTTTGCTAGCGGTGTCTGCATGCTGCAGCTCACGGTTAGCTCCACAGAAAGAGAAGAAATAAGTGAGAAAGAAGATGGAGAATAAGGCAATAAGGCCATAAAGGACTATTTAGCCCTTACTGGATGTCAGCTCACGAGGTTTGTGTATTTTAAATTTTTTATTTTCTGTAATTAAGGACTTTTGATTGATTGACACCAAGTACAAGAGCGCATTTTGATGTGATGTTTTGTGTATTGTTTTGAGCAGTTCTCACGGGTTGTCAAGACCAGAATAAACCTTGTTTTATAACTCTACATCGTGCATGTGTCAAGCTCATAAACATCACTCATAACCCGCTTAGCGTCCGGTTTAAGATCAAAGACTTCATCCAAAAAAGACGGAGAAGGGCAGGACGGAAAGCAATCAATATTCGAAGCAACAAAATTCCTGAGTTGAAGATACCTAAAAAAATGTGACTGAGGAATCTTGAACTTAGTCCCCAATTGTCCAAATGAACAGAAGATATTATCCATGAAAAGAGCATTCATCGAAGTTACTCCAAGCTTTGTCCATATGTTAAATGCCTTGTCCATTAAGGATGGAGGAAACATACAATGTCTACTGTGGTGAAGCTGGAGAGCCAGGGGTAATCTGGCACACAACAGGGAGCATCGATTCACTGACAACTTTTCCAGTGTTACCCATGAAAATAAATTATCATGATCTTTTACCCAGGACGATAATGCCCTTATATCTGACGCCCAGTAATAAAACAAAAAATTTGGGAGTGGTAAGCCTCCTGCGTTTCCCTGTCTGTGTAATATACTCTGTTTAACTCTAGGTAGCCCACTTCTTTGTATCATTTCTGTGGCTTTTATAATCCTATCAATCATCTTGTTTTATACGTTTAAGGGTTCAGTAAAAATTTGCTGCCAAACTTTTAAGAACATCCACATTAGCCAATGCTTCTGTTCTTCAAGGAGTTTCATAATGAAAAAACAAAACAAAAAACTGAAACACAACAGAAGCATGATTTATATCACTAATATGAAATTTGGCAACATCCAATCCTGAATTTTTTTTGTGACGCCACTTTCACTAAGCGGTTTACAGTTTGAAGAAACTACAGTAGAACCTCAGGGGCAATTAAATATTATGATCAGTAAAATACAGCTTTACCACTTTCCCCAATGTCTTTACTCATCATCCTGCCCTCAAAACCACAGAAAATCCACATGTGGGTAGCATGAGGCAGCATATAAAACAAAAAGTGTCAGTTTCCGGTTTTATTTAATCATTGAGACCTTTTATAAGGTCTCAATGATTAAGTAAAGGTATTAAATATTAAATATTAAAGGTATTAAATAAAAGTTATATGGGTACAGCCATTCCCAAAGAACTGCTGCCCACTTAAACCAGAAAATCCTGTGGGGTCCACCCAGTGTTAAATCTTCACTCTAATTAAAGTACAAACGAAAGAGTGATGTATTTCATTGACTTTTTTAATCAAAACACATAACCAATACAGGCTTATGGCTAAAAATTGCTAATGCTACTGATTTACATGCAAAGCAACAGCGACACAAAGAGGAGTAATTTTAGGTCAGAGTAACGACTAAAACTAACAAACTCCTGTTATCAGTTTTAATTGAAGCTTTTTATAAATTTCCACTTTAAATAAATTTTAATAGATATGCAACTGTAAGCACTATAATTTCAAAGTGAATTTTCTGTTATCACTGCGGAACACCTGCAGTCCTGACAAGAGGCCTCAGTTCACACGTTGGACATCACTTTGTATTCAGATTTTAACATTAACGTGCAAATTCATGTAATTATAGTACCACATTTGGTAACTGATACGCAATAAGTTTATATAAAAACAAGAGACACACCTGTGATGTGTTGGTTGCAAATATTAGAAGATTTATTACAGAGAAAGTATTAATATTTATTTTACACGGAGAATAATAATCTATTAGTTAAAACATCTTAACATAGCTTGTTTAACATTATATGATATCAAACCAACATAAATTATAATGTTAATTCTCTGCAGCAGGTCAAGACTTCTAAAAATCTACAGAAATGGGAAAATATTCTTGTTAATTATCAAAATTGTTCCTTCTTAAATAGCAGTGATAATAAATGTTAAACTTACCTTGAAAAGGGAAGGTCATCACTGAGTTTATATTTTATATTTTCTTGTCATATATGGAAATGTTCTCATACATATTTTCATCTTGTTCTAAGAAAGCAAAGATTTGTAACAGTGCATGTAGGTATCTATTAAAACAATAATTTTGATTCTGTAATTTCCTTATTTTGCTATAATAGATGTGTAAGGAGATTTTAGATTTAAAAAAGAAAAACTAACATACCTGTGTTTTGTTTCTGAGGATTTTTGTTGAATCTAAATATTTGAAATAAAGCATTATTAAAATGTGATCATGCAATTAAATGCAACACAAAACGGCAACACTAAGGTTTATTTGAATTTAACAAGGAATCCACAAATTTATTATGAAAAGTGTTTATTCTGCATAATTAACATAAACAAGAAGTGAAAAGAGTTTATTCTCCTTCGTGATTACCAGCAGAAGATGAACGTTAGCAAGGGACTGTTTGCAGAATATGAACCATTTGTTGAATCGTACCACTGAATTCTAGACATATTTCAAAGATTACAATTATTATGTATATTCAAAAAGGAAAAATGTTTTCCTGGTGATTTTTCAAATACATTCTCAACTTACTTTTTCTTATAAATGTAGCACCCTCCACCAACAGCTGTAGCGACGAAGACACAACATGCGATTACTATTCCAGCGATGCAACCAGCAGCACATCCTGATGATTTCTCTGGAAAAATATTGGTAAAGATAATGAATACTTTTTATACAAAATTGTCTTATCATCCCAAAACCATCCAATAGCTTCTTTCTTTATTTGATTTTTATAATTTTAGAACTATCAGAGGACTTTTGATTGGTGCTCTTGTTGCATCGAAAGTACTTGTGTTTGGAAAAGTGGTGGATGCACTGGATGTGGATGTGTTTTCAGTTAACAATTTGCTGATAATTGTCTTAGAAACAACTGTTATGTTATCTGAAGATAAACCTCCAAAATTTATGAGACAAAGCATGTACAAACTAGAAATGGAACGATCCGATATTACATGTCGGTATCGGTCCGATACTGACGTAAATTACTGGATCGGATATCGGAAAGAAATAAAAAATGTAATCCGATCCATTAAATATAAAAAAAAACACCTCACAAAACATACGACATGGCGTAACTCGGCTCATAACCGTAGCATGTCGGAGCAGTGTGGTCACGTGATAGAGCGGCTGTGCGTATTTGTAGCCTCGCTACCAAACCAGCATTTCATCTCTGAGGAAGTTATCCCAGAGAGAAGTAAAGCAAGTGTGTAAGTTCATCTCTGAATGTTTGTAAAGCATTCCAGCATTAAGCTTAACAACCGGAGCGACTGCCTCTTCTCTTTCTCTCCTGCTGCTACTTCAATCGTGAAACTGCTTAATGATCAGCTGATCGGCTTTTCTGTCGCGAGTCCGTCTCTCTGCTTTGTTTTTGGCCCACTTCGCGCCAGAAAGAGGAAACCAGCGGCTAAACAACAGCAGCACGTTTAACCTTGATAAGCTGTAAGAATTTATTTAATATTATTTTCTAGACCAGGATCCTTTTCTACTTAGCTGATGGCTGGTAACTGTGCAGGGGCGGATCTAGCAAAGTTTAGCCAGGGGGGCCGATAGGGCATGAACAGGGAAAAGGGGGGCACAAAGACATACTTTTCTTTCTTATTCCCATTTAAAATGTCTAGCTTTTAATAAATAATTATCTGAATCTTACACCCAAAGTTTTAATCTTATGTAAAATATATAGAATTCCATTACTGTATATAGTAACTATTAAGTCTAATATACTCTAGTAAGCTATACTACTTTTTCCTTTGGGAAAGTACCATCTGTGCAGTCTGCAATTCTGTTGAACAAAGATGTTGAATCTATTTAATTATTCTTGAAAAATAAGTTATTTCTGTGCATTTTTTTCCCCACACAGCATCAAATTAAACTTGATTACGTCGATTAAGCATCATGAGGTGGAGGGTGGGGGGTGGTTCCCTATTTTTTTTTTTTTTTTGCTGGGAGTTTGCAACCCTATTAGTTAGGTTGCTTAATATTTCTGCTAAGTACTCTTTAAAATACCAGAATAGGGAGGATGGAGTAGGTTTAAGTTTATTAGATTGATCAGTATTGCTGAACTATGAAATATTTTGGGTGCAGTGTATTTTTTACATAGAGGTATAACAGAATAGCTTTAGTGTTGTTGTTTATTTAAACTTGAGTATGAAGTTATACAAAATGCAGTAAGATATAAAAAAAAGTTTTATTGATTAAAAAACACACTATATCGGACTCATATCGGTATCGGCAGATATCCAAATTTATGATATCGGTATCGGTATCAGACATAAAAAAGTGGTATCGTGCCATCTCTAGTACAAACTTCAAAAAACACGTACAAACTGAAAAGCGCAGACTCCAAAGCACGTACAAACTGCGAAATACATGCAAACAGCGAAACACATGCAAACTCCAAAACACAACGGATGTGCTCCAGCATGCTAGGGGGAGTGTTGAGGTCGATTTGCAAAATAAACGGCAAGTTTGTTGCAAACACATGGAGTTGGATACAACCACACTCATGTATTCATATAGTTTTTACATTTTAAATTGACCTGTAACTACAACACACCTAATCCGGTCATTGGTACTTCCTGGCTTTTTTTAGCCACTAGGTAACAAAAGCTCAACAGCGCCCGTAGCGTCCTGGAGCACTTCCGTTGTGTTTGTATGTGCTTTGGAGTTTGTATGTGCTTTGTCTCTAGGGGCCACCGTAGATAGAAAACTAAAGCAAATGTACCACCTGTTAAACTTTCAATAGTACCATCAAAGAGTATGTACACACACAGATACCTGTTACAGTCAGTCCATGCACCACTGATGATGATGTTCTCTCTGTTATATTATTCCATGCTTGACAGGTGTAGTTGCCACTGTCAGAAAGTTCAACCTCTTCTTTAATGTACTCAGCTGAAATGGTGAGTATCTCTGTCCCATTTAAGAACCAGGTGAATCTGGCAGATGGTGTGGATTCAGCAGAGCAGGTCAATTTTAAGGTGCCTTTGATATTTACCTTATTTGGACCTTTGATTTGAACATTTTCTGGTCCATCTGAAAAACAGGTAAAAATAATAAATGTGTTCATTACTTTTAAATTTCTGCATTACTAGACTACATATCATATTAGTTGTACCATTCAAAGTTTGAAATTATTTTACTGTATGCATGAACAAGAAGTGTAGACTGACCAGGCTGTTACTTATAATTAACAGTCATGATGTATTTATCTCCATGACTGCTGACAGGGTTGCTGATATTACAAAAATATTCTCCTTCATCTTTCCTCTTCACGGTGTCAAAGGTCAACACTCTGTTATTGTCAGAAAGGGTCATGTTGTCAGTCGGGGTCAGATCGGAGCCATCCTTCATCCAGTTTCTGGTAAAGACTGAGCCAGAAGCCTCACAGGTTAAACTGACTGAGGTTCCCTCAACTGTCAGGTTTGTTGATGGTTTGACAGAAGAACCTGATATTTCCTCTGTTTGACAAAAAAAATGATTTAGAAAATAAATAATATCATAATAAGAACAAAAGCAAAAAATCAGTGATGGTGAAATAAAAGAGAACAATTGGAAAATCTATAAAATGAGATTAAAAACACCAAACAAAACCACAGAGATGAGGAGAACTCTTGAGATATGGTATGGTAATTCTCTGTAGAATAATTTACAGGATAATGATTAACACTAAATTCAAGTTATATTAATATTATAATATTATAATATTATCTACAACTAAAAATATTTATTATTGTTTGAAATTTTCAAATAACTTCACCTTCAAGGTCAAGACGTATAATATTAAATTTAAATGTGCCGGACACTTTTAAATTGCCCATTTATCTCCAATACCAATTTAATATCGTATCAGATAAAACCTAAACAATACCCATCCCTATTTAATACTAATTGATATTAATTTGTGGAAACACAAGACTCTAATATCAGGCAGACACTTTTTTTAAACCCTATTTACATATAACTGATGTTTTGTGAGCAAATGAAGAGGACAATGACAGAGAGAGACAACGTTTTCTTGTCTTTTTGTGGTGCCAAGGATGCTACTTCTATAAGAAGGTTTATGCAGATTTGGAATTGGAGGCAGGGCTGATAAGATTATAACATGAATACAGAAAAGTCTCCTCTTGCCTTCAAGCTCATGCCCTCTACCATTACCCTGGTAGCTTGAGGGTCCTGTATGGTATCTATGCTGTTCCTAGGTCTACGATTGTCTGGACAGAGATCTCAGTTTTATCCTGTTTTTCCTAAAGAGCATTTTGTTGTAAATTCTTTGCTCTGACTGAGCTTCTTTTTTCTATCAGCCCCATTTGTTTTCTGCATGACAAAATATGTCAAAAGACTGTAGTATAAGAGGAAACCATTGCATTTGAAAATTGTTTTACTGTATTGTTTATATCCACAAATATTTTTATATGTATCAAATTATTATCTGAGTGTAGCTGTAGTCAAAAATATATGCATGAGTCACACACTTTTAATAATCAATCAAACCTACCCAGCACAGTGATGGCTGAAGGCTGAGATGTTTGAGATCTCAGAGTTTTGCCGTTAAAGGCCTGACAGCTGTAGTTTCCACTCTGACTCATCTGAACATTTATCAATCTGAGCTCTGATCCAGTATCAGGCAGCTGATCTCCATTCAGAAACCAGTTAAACTGGGCAGGAGGTCTGGATCCAACTGAGCAGGTGAGGCTGGTGTCTGACCCTACAGCAAAGTATCCTTGTGGTGGAGGTAAGATCAAATTTTTATTTTCTGGGCCATCTAAATGTAGAGGGAACATAGAAAAGTTACATTGGGTGGATGGAAAATGTGAAAGTATATTAAATTCAGTTTTTCTTGTGAAATCGTAAAAGTATTTCACACAACTACATTGCTTCACATCATGTCAACAGAAAAAAGATCTCATCTATCTTCTATTCAGCTTATCAGACATATCTAATATTCTGAAATCTAAAATGATGTCTAAACACTCTGATGCTTGTCTGCAGATGTTTTCAGATAAATTACTGAACATTTACTTTAGTAACTCACAGCTGATGATGAGGTTTACTGGATCACTGGTACCAGTACTGACAGGATTGGACACACGACACCTGAATGGTCCCTGGTCAAAGCGGGTCACAGTGATTATAGTCAGACTGGAGCCTCCATCAGTGAGCTGAACTCTGTCACTTGCTGTAACCTCAGAGCTGCCGTTCAACCAGAGGAAAGAGAGAGAGGATCCAGAGGCAGAGCAGGACAGAGAGACAGAACCATTGAACTCAACCAAGTCTGTGCTGCTGGAAGTTACCAACACACTGGAGACTTTCTCTGTGGAAAGAAAAATACAACAATAGAAAATAAGCATTAAAATAATTACAAATCAATTCCAGCTGAACTATGTCATGTTAAGGAGGATATATTACATACCCAACCTAAAATGACAGAATAGCAATAATTGTAAGAAATACTGTACCAATCAAAAGCTTGGAATATTTTTATTTGTATAAATAAATAAATCAACTCCCTTTAAGTGACTAATCTGAACAGAATAAATGAGACAATTGAGTTCTCAGCTTGTTCTTTGCTTTATGGGGATCAATATTACCTTCAAATAAACCATTCAGTTTCTTACAGCCACTTTTTAAAAGTCTTTATTATCACAGTCTTAAGAATAAGACAAATTATTGCAAGAATGCATTATTGCAGAGTAGAGATGTAACATAAACGTACTAATCATTACAGGTATTTTTACATGTTCAATACATTGTAAACTTGTTTAAATATTGCAAAAATAGTTATGCTGTTGAATTTCTATATCTGCTCACCGTATATCACCAGAGTAGTACGGCCATTCTGGATTTTTCCATCTTGTATAATGTTAACACCGTATTCTCCAGTGTCATCCAGAGTGAGACTCCTGAGCTCCAAAGACGCAGTAGATGGGAAGAAGGTGATCCTGCCTTCATACTCAGGTCCAATAGTTTCTTCTGAGTTAATCATGAATATTATAGTTGTAGAGAAATTAACATTCCAGCTCACAGACTGAAACGGTTTCTCTGATGGAGACAGTGTTGTAGTGAACATCGCCCTTTCTCCTACAGCTGCATTCAGAGGACCATCAGGCAACACACCAGCTCCTTCAGTGAAACCTGCGGGAGAAGAATAGAAAAGTGCTGTTGTTACTCAAACATATAAAACACATGTGGAATATATAAAGATTAAGAGTTATTTTCATTAAAGTCTAATGTCTGCTTTTCCAGATAATACTGCACATAATTCTGGTCGAGTTTCAGGAACTCGCTCAATAATCGCGTGGTTATTAAAACAGTTAACCAGCTGTTGTTTTTGGTGACTTGTTGCTATTCTAAGCCCTTGGCAAACAACCGAAGGAAAATCTGACTTTTTGTAAAGAGACCACAAGTTTTACTGAACATCTTAATTTTGAGACTTACTTGCAAATGCCACAAAAACAACCAGAAGCTGTAGTAACAAAGCCATTAATTAAACAACTGCAACTGTGTTAGTGCAAGATGTAATACTTAAAATGTTGCTATAAAGACGTCCAGATGTCCAGTCACATATATAAAAAATCTCAAAAAGTTAAATTAATCTGTAGAAAATAAAGTAAGTCTGAAAAGGTCAGGTTATTTTCATTAGAAAAGAAAAAAAAGAAAAAAGAAGCACACACAGCAGGTTAATTCAAGAAACAAAACTGACACTGACAGATTCACGTACAACATAATCTAGAAACAGGTAGCCAATAGGGGAGCCAACTGAAGCAACCTGATCAAAGGCTTCCCATATTTCTCCTGTCTCCTCTGTCCTACATCTGAAATCGGTCTTGAAAAAGGTAACCCAAGTCCTGCATCCGGAGGAGAAAGGAGACAAGAACTATAGGGTTTAATTGGAATAGCTTTAAACTGAGATTCAGAAGGAAGCACTCAACTTTCTTTTAAATGTCTTTTGTTTCCACTCTTCTCTCTCTATACTCATGAAGAACAAATCAGAGAAGTAAAAAGAGTTAAAATCGCATGATGAACAATTAACGATCAATGAACAACGACACAAAGGACGAGGAAAACTAAGCATTACTAGAGAAGCCCTGAGAGAATTATAAGGATCACGGCACTGCTTTCCTCCTCTCATTTAAAATACTTTTGTACAAACCTGCTTCTTCTCTGATCCATGTTATCTGAGCAGGAAAATTTATTTCTGTTTATAATATTAAGGTCACATTGTGGTTAAAGATGAACTAGAAGTATTCAACAGATGTCTCATAAAGTGAAAAACAAACAAACAATAAACAAAGTAAAACTTTAAAGTCAGTGTGAGCAGACAGTTTTTTTCTGCCACATCAAACAGTGAGAGCTCACCTGAGATGGACCCAAAAAAGAAGAAGTATATCACAAGTACATCAGAAAATGTTTCCATTTCTAAAGCAGTCCTTCACTCTTTGTCTTTTCCTTTGCTAATACCGGTACATGAATGTTCATTCAATATATGGTGTCATAAGGAAGTAATGTTGTTATTCTGAAAGGTTAAACTTCATGAACTTGTTAATCATTAACAAACCTTTCTACTAAATGTTTGTGTCAGATTCTGTTTAGTCACATTAAGCTTTCCTTCTGTACTGTAACAGCTAGTTACAGGATGTGTCCCTTGGAAGAATTCAACATGATTTATTGTCAGAGAGAAATTAATTGATCTATTTTGGCAATTAGGCTCCAATGACCCATCACAGCAGTGATAGAACACAAGACAGGAACCCAACCTGTCCCAGAGTCTAGATGTTGGTCGTGAAGATCAACCAATATCACACCAAAACGGGTAACAGACACGCTGGTCCACCTTGTCCATTTCATGCTTTGCCTCTCCAAAGGCAATACTGGGTTGTGAAGTTGGAGATGTTTTGTGTGGGTGTGTGTGGAATTGTTGTCATAGTGATCCAACAAAACCATCAGGCAACACAGCAGCTCCTTTAATTAAGCATATAGGGGACATTTTTGTTTGACTAAATGAAATTAAAACATTGCATTTGAAAATGGAAAATAATTCGCTGTAATTTTTTTTATTTAAGTGTTTAATTGGAAGTTCACCTGCAAAAAATATATATAAATTGCTACAAGAAGCAATGATGTGACACTGACAGATGCAGGGTCAAATCCAGACAATAGAGCCAAAAGAAGATACAAAAGAAACTTAACAGGTAAAAAACCTGACCAAGGTTTTTTCTTATTTTTCTAAATTGTATCACCCTGTCTCCTCTGTCCATCTGAAATTTAGAAAAATATATCTCAAGTACTCAGAAGCTTTTGGAGGAGCTATGATGAAGGATCAAAGGAGTGTCCTTTGCAGAAATGCTTTCATTCAGTGTCTAAAAGAGGAATGATATTGTTACGCCCCACTTACAAACAAAGTGTTGTCTGGGATGGAGAGTAACAAAGTGAAAGGGAAATGATAAACTGCCGCAAAGGCACACAAAACAATTAAAATAAAACTGAACACAGGGAAGCTCTTTTCTTCAGGGTCTCCAAGGCCAAAACAACAAACAAAGCATCCCCTTTCTAACTAAAAAACAAACCAAGGACTCTCTACCCAAAAACAACAATACAATGGCTGAGCTCCCTGTCCAGCCAAAAAACAGGAGAAAACAATTGCAACAAAAGAGCTTGAGCTGCAACACACCTCAGCTGCAGCTCATGAGGCAGACCTGGATCACAGGAGAGGGAGAAAAGGCTCTCTCACATAGGGATAGCCACTAGAGGTCAGCGAATGTAACAGATACACATCTGTAATATATAAACCATGGTGTGAGGAAGACTTAAAACTTCTGTTTCCGTCTGTTTTAGTCTTTTAGGATGATCAGTGGTATGATAAAAAATTCCTGTCCTCCATTATTTGTCTGTGTGTAAAGGTAGCTCTAAACATAAAGAAATGTTGTGATAAAACAAAACTAGTTGAATTAAAAGAAAACTATTTATGATGAAGCTGTTCCAACGATCACATTTAATTGAGCTTTAAATCGGGCTTCAGAAGCACAGATGTATCATTTAAAGGATTTTTGCCTTGACTTCTGTCTCCTCACTGATGAAGAATAAAGCAGAGAAGTAAAATCAATTAAAGTGACACAAGAAAATTTGTGTATTTAAAATTCATTGCAACAACAAGGAGATGTAGATAAAGGGTTACAAAAGAAGAAAAGAAACAAAAACAAAAAGGAAAACACAAAAAACAAAACAAACCCAAAACAAACAACTTGTGATTTCAACATTCAAGAATCAGTGTTCAAAGACTGAAAGAAATAGGAGCATTAAGGATTACTAGAGAAACGAATGAAAACATGTCTCTCTTTATCTCATTTAATGTATACCATAAGTACATAAACCAACTACGTAAGACACTGATCCATGTAATCTGATCTTATCTGAGTATTCCTGTGTAGAATATTCAGGTTTCAAATGATTATACATGAACTAGAAGTATTCAGCAGATATCTCATGAAAACAGTGATATAAATATTAGCCAAACAAATGAGTTTAAGGACATATTGAAAGGAAAATGAGGAAGTAAAACTTTAAAGTCAGTGTGAACAGGCAGAGTTTTTTTCTGCCACATCAAGCAGTGAGAGCTCACCTGAGACGGCACAGAGAATGAAGAAGTATATCAGAAATGTTTCCATTTCTAAAGTGGTGTCTTTCACTCTGACTTTTCCTTTACTGATACCAGTACATGAAAGCTAATTTCAATATATGGTGTCATAAGGAAGTAAATGTGTTATTTTGAAAGGTTTAACTTCCTGAACTTGTTAATCTTCAACACAGTTTTCTACTAAATGTTCACCCCCTCATTTTCTTTTTGCACAGTTAACAAGCAATAAAAATCAAATAAATAAATAAATAAATAACCTGTTTCAGTAAATGTTGTCCTCTATATTTATATGAGTGTTCGGTTTCCCCCAAAACAACATTTAATAGTAGTAGTAGGAATAGAATAGAATAATAGAATAGGAAAATATCTCCTATTTCATAAAAGTTGGCTATGGTTTAAAATATGAATAAAAAACAAAATATAATGATGTACAAATCTTCATTTGCACCATTTAAAGTATGATTAAAAAATAAGGTCATTTTGAATTTGATGGCAGCAACACATCTTTAAAAAGTTTTGGCTGTGTAGCATCCCGTCTTCACCCGAAACTCTGGCTGATTGGGACCCACACCCAGTTCCACACCTTGGCTCAGGCGATTAGAGGATCATCAGGGGGTCCTTTTGTCCCTCTGTGGGGGGACACTCCCACTAGGGTTATATCTGGGACTCTCCACCATTTGACCTTAGAACTGAAGAAGCCTCTCGGATGAGAGGTGAAACGTCTTCAAGTAACTTAAAGAAGTCCAGACACTTTTCTTTGCAAGCTCCTTTGACTACGATGACCTGGATGACTGAGAACCTTCACAGACATATTGCCGTACATTTTGGGAGGAACACCCTTCAACTGGTGCGGGAGTATGAAAGGGAATCAAGGAAACTAGCGGATTATAGGAACCATCTCCGTTTCAACCTAAGATGCAGACAAACCAGAGTTGTTCCCAAGAGCCTGCGCCTTGGATCCACTGTCAGGGGATACAGAGCAGACTTGATTCTACAGAGAGCGCAAAATCACCTTTTAAGTGAAAGGATAAGACAGGTCCATTTCACTATAGATGCCCTCCAAATCAAGATCAGCCAGACTCTGCAGGAACTGGAAACACTTCTACCCTCTCCAATCTTAGAAGAGGTTTACAAGTTTGTGGACAAGGCTCAGCGGGCCCAACACTCGAAAGGAAAAGAAAGACAACGCAGGAAATTTCACACCTTGCTTTCAAAAACACACACTCCTCATTCTGAATCTGAACCTACACAACCCATAGAAGAAAACACACCTGAGGACAGTCAGGAGAAATGGGTTAAGAACTTTTCAGACAGGAATCTCACTGAACCTGAAAAGAGAGTATTAGCCAAAGGTCTCAATTTTGCCATTTCTCCACAACAGTTGCCCATAGTGGACCTCATCACAGCCACAGAATCTGCCATTCGGATTAATAAATTATCACAGACAGAAGCAGAGCTAATCAGGATGAAAGTCTCAGCCACCCTCTCCAGTGCCAAAGTCCCTCCGTCCAACCTCACAATACAGGAAAAGAAGGCCGTCGCTTCCCTGAGCAAAGACCACAACATCACTGTTTTACCAGCGGATAAGGGAAGATGCACCGTGGTCCTAAACACTACAGATTACCATACAAAGATCACTACTCTCCTCAGTGACAACAATACCTACGAAGCCTTAAAGCGAGACCCCACAAGCAGCTACAAAAAGAAAGTTATAGCTTGCCTTCAAGACTTGGAAAAGGACAAAATCATTGACCGCCTTACTTATCACCGCCTTTACCCAGGGGATGCCATACCCTGCATTTACGGACTTCCAAAAATCCACAAGGAAGCTGTCCCACTCAGACCCATAGTCAGTAGCATAAACTCAGCCACTTATAACATTGCAAAACACCTTGCTACCATCCTTGCTCCTCTCGTGGGGAACACCCCACACCACATCAAGAACTCCACCGATTTCACTGACAAGGTCCAGAAACTTACCCTGGATCCAGATGAAACCATGGTGTCCTTTGATGTAGTCTCTCTCTTCACTTGCATACCCACCACGGAGGCAGTGGAGACTGTCAGAAAACGACTACAAGAAGACAACTCCTTGGAGGACAGGACCAACTTCACACCCGATCAGATTTGCACACTGTTAGACCTCTGCCTCACCACTACATATTTCAAATACAACGAAGGCTATTACAGACAAAAACATGGCTGTGCTATGGGCTCCCCCGTGTCACCTATTGTAGCCAACCTTTACATGGAGGAAGTGGAAAGGAAGGCTCTTGGCTCTTTCAAAGGAAGAGTACCCAGCCACTGGTACAGATATGTAGACGACACCTGGGTCAAAATCAAGACACAAGAAGTGGAATCCTTCACTGCGCACATCAACGCTGTGGATAAAAACATCAAGTTCACCAGGGAAGACACGAAGGATGACTGTTTGCCTTTCCTGGTCTGCGCTGTGCACATTGAAGAGAATGGCAACCTCAACATCGAAGTTTACCGGAAGCCCACATACACGGACCAGTACCTCCTGTTTGACTCCCATCACCCTCTGGAACACAAACTTGGAGTAATTAGGACCCTACACCACCGGGCAGAACATGTTCCCTCTAAGCCTGAAGGGAAAAAGAAGGAACACACACATGTAAAGGAAGCACTCAAAACGTGCGGCTATCCTAAATGGGCGTTCTTAAAGTCAGCAAAGAGGCACAGAAAAGAAGATCAGACACCAGCGAGGGAGGATAAGAAGGACAGGCGCAACAACATTGTCATCCCCTATGTAGCCGGTGTATCAGAGAAACTCAGGAGGGTTTTCTCCAAGCATGACATCCCGGTGTACTTCAGACCCAGCAACACACTCAGACAAAAACTGGTTCACCCGAAAGACAAAACGCCAAAACACAGACTTAACAATGTGGTGTATGCCGTACAGTGCAGCGAGGAATGCCCAGACCTCTACATTGGAGAGACCAAACAGCCACTTCACAAGCGCATGGCACAACACAGAAGAGCGACCTCCACAGGACAAGATTCAGCTGTCCATCTGCATCTTAAGGATAAAGGACACTCTTTCGAGGATGCCAATGTTCACATTTTGGACAGAGAGGACAGATGGTTTGAAAGAGGAGTGAAAGAAGCCATCTATGTCCACTGTGAGCGACCATCTTTGAACAGAGGCGGTGGTTTACGACACCAACTCTCTGCCATCTATAATCCAGTTTTGAGATCCCTTCCCAGATGCCTTAAGGCCCACTCACACCCTGGGCCATCTGACCTCAGGAATTCGCATGATAAGGTGGGGCCAGGTTTCACAATGAACTCACCCGAAACTCTGGCTGATTGGGACCCACACCCAGTTCCACACCTTGGCTCAGGCGATTAGAGGATCATCAGGGGGTCCTTTTGTCCCTCTGTGGGGGGACACTCCCACTAGGGTTATATCTGGGACTCTCCACCATTTGACCTTAGAACTGAAGAAGCCTCTCGGATGAGAGGTGAAACGTCTTCAAGTAACTTAAAGAAGTCCAGACGCTTTTCTTTGCAAGCTCCTTTGATCCCGTCTTCAACAACAGCCAGTAAACATCTAGGAAAAGAAGAGACCAGATTCTGAACTTTTTGGAGAGGAATGTGTTCTCATGTTTTCTGATATATGATTCTACCTGCTCAAGAGACCTGGCTCTTCTTTGCTGTATTTTATATTTCATGACACTCAAAATGTTTTCAGTTGGTGATATATGAAGCTATGTTATTATGGAGTAACATGATGGAGAACATGTTTCTGTAAAACATGCATACACCTTTCAGCATTTATGAAGCCAGTTTTAAAGTACTTTGGCCCAGAGAAGAAGGCCGTTTTCCTGGATGATGTTCAACAATTTTCAATCACAGTTTTTTCAAATTGATTAACGTCTGCCCATCGTTACTTTAAATAAGTCTGCCTCTACGATGATGTTTTTATACTTAATTATGTTACTGACGTTCCACAAGCATTTTCTTTTAGTACCGCTCAGATCTTCAACATTTTGATGCCCCTGTCCCAAATTTTGAGGTATCCTGGATCGGCAAACGTATGACATGAGAGTACTTAGAAAATTTAGTCAGAAGCCTCTCAGCAGTGTTGGAAATTCAACAACCTGTAGATGTCCCAGGGAGTTTTTGCTTAGACCAATGAACAGTGAATTAAATACACGAATAACAATCTCCAGTTCAAAGTGTGTCACAATGGGACTTAACTTAGCAATAATATAATTAACTATAATTAACTATATAATTAATTATAATTAATAATAATAATTAACTTAGTGATAAAAGAGACTGATGTTACTGAGAAATGATTTAGTGAAATGTTACAATAAAACCCAGAGCTTTCATTACCTTAGACATAAATCTGTCAGGGGAACAAACATAGACTTCAGTTTTTTGATCATTAAAACTGGAGGAAGTTGTCAGCCATCCAACTTTTATTGGAGTCTAAGTTCCTAAATGATTGTAACTGTTGAATCAGAGGAAAGTCAAAGGGGCAGAGTGACTCTGTAAAAGAAGTGGTAAAATGGTTTCATCGTTGAGATCAGCTAACAACAAAGCTGAAGATAAACATTAACATATTTCATTGAAGTCCATCTAAATTATGTTATGGTGAGGAGTTGAGGCTTTTTCAAAGGTTTGTATTATATTATATTTAGCTTAAAAACACAAAGTAGAACTATAATTTTTTTTTAAAAAAAAGCTTAGAAGTTGCAGTAAAAGACTGCTAAAAAATGTTTCAATCATTTCTCTGACATCATGTTGAATATCTACTCAGGTAAAATGACTCAATAAAGTCATATATTAAATTTAGAACTTAATTTAAGCTTTGTTTAAAGAGAATCCAAACTCTGTGGTGCCTCCAGCCTGGTCTTTATATTGGTTGATAGGTTTGTAGTTTGAACCTATTCGCTGGAACATTCAAGACAATTTAATTACACAGCAAAAGCAAGACACAAGTAGGCAAAGTTCTTTGTGTTACTCATGCATGAGGGAGAGAACCACGACAAGCGCCGTTCCTTCGCTTGACCCCAGTCGCTCTTGTCCACTCCCCCATAACATTGTTCTTTTATTGAGCTCACATGAATATACATAGGTTCATTAACATAAGACGTCTACATACACACAAAGAGTACCTTGCCTGTGCGTTGTGTAAGTATGTGTGTGTGTGTGTGTGGGGGGAGGAGTCAAGATGTGACCCTGTGAAGACTCCCCAAAGCTGGTGCCAGGAGTCTAGCGGTCCATCTAAACAAAAGGCTCTTACACTCAAACAGATATACGTGTGTTTGCTATACCATATATCAGCAAGAGAAGATACGACCTCTCCTAGGAGGTGTGTGATCTATGCCAGAACACTCTGTAGAGGAGTGAACGCACCCCCCTCTTCATGCTACACAGAGTTGTTACAGACCTCCTAGGATGAGACATTCTTTCAATCTACAAATGATTATATACTTCTAAGCATATATGAGTAAATATTTCTAAGCATAAATGACAATGAAGACCTAAATGTATAAAAGTTCATTACATTTATTATAGTTTTTTTAAATCCAGTTTTCATACTCTTTTGTACAGAATGTGTTATGCATTATTAGTGATGTACAAAAACAAGAAAGAAAACTCTCCTGGAGGCCAAGGCAATGCCATCCAAAGTAAGTATCTCGCTAGGTTTTGCCATGTTTTTTTTTTATGAGTTTTTAGGGTATTTAGAGTAAAACAACCTCAGTTTCAGGTGAATTTAAAAGCAGAAAATTAGAGGTCATCCAGACCTTTATATCTTTGGGCCTTCAGGTCACTTGCTTAGTTTGTGAGAGTTTGTGAGAAACCTTCTTTTGGTTGGTGTAGTAGTGCTGCTGCCAACACAACGTTAAGAGTGATAATACAATTAATTTGGGAAAAAAAAAAGGTTTTCTACCTGTATTGTTGTATATATATGTGTGTATATGAATGTGGAAAAGACCAAAGACACCAAAGAGATTATGGCAGATTTCAGGAGAAGTCATTCCCAGCATACCCAACTGAACATCTACTGCACTGCTGTGGCCAAGAAGGCCTAATCTCTCCTCCACTCCACTATACTCTAGAATAGCTCCATTCATGAGGCTGTCAGAAGACTGAATTCTTTACTACCTCCCACCTACCCCCCAACACACTCTCACAGAGTAAAACTTGACAGTACTGCTTTTCTCAGTGTCTTCAGACAGCATAAGGCCTGCAAAATCTGTAAACATCCAGATTTTTACAACATGTAGATTGAGATCACCATTAAAACATACAGGACCACATTTATGAGTGATAAACTGATGTAAGAGCAAGGGCTAAAACCTCTGTGTATTTGTTGTATTTATTTTACATTTAATGATCACTAAGATGCTACAGACAAAGAACTATATCAAAATAATAGCAACTTAAAAAACCTTCATATTTATTGTTGTAGGCTAATAATTTATAAACAATCTTCATATGTCCTGTTAAAATATTTTCATAATGACCCCAAAAAATATTATAACCAACAAACTAACAAAAACAATAACTTTTGTCTTCCTGGAGCAGATAGAGACTTCACAAATGTTTCATCTGCAGGACAAGAAAAGATAGACATTTTTTTCTGGCAGACAAACGCTATAAACTGCATGTGAGTGGGCATTAGCTTTCAGCACTAATGGAAAAATGATAGATTTTTATACAGAGAAAAAAATCTTTCACTCTTTTCCTTATGTATAAGTATAATGTATAACGGTATTCTTTCTTAATAAAGCACAACAGTGAATTTAATGCTTACCTTAAAATGGAAATACAGTTCAATTTTTCTTGTCATTTGGGGAAGTGTTCTCATACACATGTTCTCCTGGTCAAAAAAAAGATTTTGATACAGTAATTTTATTTATACTTTCTTTATTTTGTTATTAAAAATGTGAAAGTTAAATGGTCTGTATTTGTATAGCGCTTTACTTAGTCCCTATGGACTCCAAAGCGCTTTACACTACATTCAGTCATTCGCCCATTCAAACACTGGTGATGGCAAGCTACATTGTAGCCACAGCTGCCCTGGGGCGCACTGACAGAGGCGAGGCTGCCAGACACTGGCGCCACCGGGCCCTCTGACCACCACCAGTAGGCAACAGGTGTCTTGCCCAAGGACACAATGACCGAGACTGTCGGAGCTGGGGATCAGACCGGCAACCTTCCGATTACAAGACAAACTGCCAACTCTTGAGCCACGATCGCCCCCAATATTTTAAATGTATGTTAAAAATATTACTCACCTGTATTATGTGTCTGTGGATTTTTGTTGGTTCTAAATATAATAAATGAAGCATTATCAAAGTCTTTCCACAAAGTTACACAAAACTGTAACACTAAACATTTACATTTGTTTAAAGCCAATCTTAATGACAAATGATAAAGACTTGTTTGTTCAAACAAATAGTGCACTGAAATACTTGTACCTCTGTGGTTATTTCATGAAATGATATGATGTTAAATGAATTACACATAACATTGCTAAGTTAAGCACAAGCATATGCTTATGCTTTTGCTTATGTGTTTAGAAGTGGACTGAGTACACAGATTCCGAGACAAATAAGATCATTAAGAAATGATCCACCTACCTTCGCCTATAAAAGTAGTATCCTACACCACAGGCAACAGCAACGATGGCAAAACATGCGATTACAATTCCAGCGATACAACCTGCAGCACATTCTGATGATTGGTCTGGGGAAGTTCAAATAGAGACAAAATAAAGATGACACAAAGTTGTCTCACCATCTCAAAACTCTCCAAAACTGTCTCTCTTTGTTTATTTTCATAATTGAACAGGTTTCAGAGAACTTTTGGTGAGTACATTGCTGTTTTTGTCTGGAGAGCACTTGTATTTGTCAAAATGATGAATGCACTGTGTAGTTTCAGCAAATATTTTGCTGAAGATTAATGTTTTGATAAAGGATTGTTAAGTGTTAGGAAACATTTCCAAAATTTAGTTCCTGGAAAATATTAAAACTACAGGAAACGTACATCATTTAAACTATTAGTGGTACCATACTATAGGCACACTGCAAAATCCAAGAGTATCAGAGCACACATGTGCCTTTCACATCAAATCCATACACTGCGGATGATGATCTCTCATTTACATTATTCCACCTTTGAGAAATGTGCTTCACTCTCTCAGAAAAGAGAGAGTGATGCTTAAAAACCTCTATTTTTATGTAGTCACCCAAATTGGTAATGACCTGCCCCATTTTTGATTCTGCCAACAACACTCTCGACAGTTAATTAGGAATTGCCTTTTTCAGCTCAGAAATATCTCCCAACTGTGAACTTTGTTGTCTAAATTAGAGTTAAAAATAGTTATTCATAGTTATTTTATTTCATCTTGCTTAGATTATTGTAACAGTCTTTTTCTTTGTTTGAGCAAAAGGAATCTTGACCGTCTCCAGTTAGTCCAGAATGCTGCTGCAAGGCTTTTAACTAAGACACGAAAAAGAGAGCATGCTACACAAGTTTTACATTCATTACGCTGGCTTCCAGTACATTTTAGAATTCATTTTAAAATCTTGGTACTGACTTTTAAAGCTTTGAATTGTGATGCACCTGCCTACGGTTCTGATCTTTTAGAACCCCACGGTAGTCCCATGAACACGTTTTAAGACCAGAGGAGATAGATCTTTTAGAGCGGTGGCTACCAGGTTGTGGAATGCTCTCCCTCCATCATCGCATAACCTTGATTGTATTTATTCTTTTAAAAAGCAGCTCAAGACTCATTTATTTAGATTGGCTTTTAATTAGATTTGTGCTGAATGTTTGATTGTGCTGTTTTATATGTATAGCTGTTCTTATATTATTGTGAAGCACTTTGTGGTTTATAATATATAAATACATTGAATTGAATTGAAATATAGAATGAGGTAGATCTGGCAGATTGTGTGGATTTAGAAGAGCAGGTCAAATTTAACCCCTCTGTAAATTTACACCTTACTGCAGTTTGTATTTTCCAGTGGTTTCAAGAGCTATCTTGTCAGGGGGGGATTTGCCCTTGGCACGGTCCCCCAAGGCAAACTGGTCCCGGGTAAGGGATTCTGACAACATCTATGATGAATAAAAAAACAAGAAGCATTCAGAGAGTGCATTGCAGCTCACTCTCCAGCAGTAATTACTTTAAAGGGAATAGTATTATATTTTTGACAAATTACATTTTGTCTTCTTTGTTCTTTTTAAATGTACTTTAAGAAGTGTGTAGTGCAGTACAAATCAGATATGGGTGGTATGATAGATGTTTACATTGAATACAAAAACATTATGGAGGAGTAGGTAATGGAAAAGAATTTTCAAATAAATAGACATGAATAACTTGAGCTTCTTATATATTATTATACTACAATATTTCTATTGTATTGTATTGTATTGTATGGTACCGCTTTCTATTTCTCTTGACAATACTTTATTTATAGATATAATGCATTTTGGAGTCAACTTGAAAGAAAGGCTCACGTGAAGCGCAAAAGTAAGATCAGAGTTGTGAGGTCAACTGGCAAATGTGCATGTTGGGGTTGCTTCTCTGCACATTCAGTTTGGGTTTAGGTCATGACTGTCATTTGTGACTATAGACCCAAAAGGGGGTTCTAAGTAAATGGTGGTGAGATGGATCATCTGGTGGGGTAGGATGCCAGACAGGCCTGGTGTACCCAAACGTCTAGTGCCAATATTTTACCTCAAAATTTATATAACCATACGTGTGAACAGTTAGTGTAAACTGAAGAGCATGTTACTTACAGTTAGCAATCAGAATATATTTAACTCCATCACTGCTGACAGGGTTGCTGATATTACAAACATATTCTCCTTCATCTTTCTTCTTCACAGTGTTAAAGGTCAACACTCTGTTACTGTCAGAAAGGGTCATGTTGTCAGTCAGGGTCAGTTTGGAGCCATCCTTCATCCAGTTTCGGATAAAGACTGAGCCAGAAGCCTCACAGGATAAGCTGACAGAGGTTCCCTCAGCTGGCAGGTTTGTTGACGAGTTAAGCAAAATTGAAGGACCTGATATTTTCTGTTTGCCAAAAGATAAATTGTTAAGAAAGAAAATGCACATACAATTCTTTACATACAGGTTAGAAACTAAGAGATAAAAGAGAGATTTATCTGCTTGCTGGTGATGCAGACAAGACAGAACATACCTGTATGATCCTCTCTCAAAACATGTAACGCTAAGTATTGCTAAATACTATCATTTTTAATATTATGAACATCTTGATGATATGGTTCTTTAGCTTAACTATGTTGTAGCAATGATGATTCCCAAAGCTATTTAAATTAGCTAGTGTTCCTATTAATTCATTATTAATCCCCAATGTGCAATTATCCCATGGTGATTGAATATATATTTAAAACAAGTGGATAACAATTTATTCATGCTTTACTTAATTGTAAATACAAAATACCCTGAAAAATGTCTTTCTTTCACCCTGAAACCAAAAATTAATCAAATAATGTTTACTACCTGTTAGCATGTCAGAAAAGAACTGAAGACTTTTTTGCCGGCTTATACAAATTGTGATAATGTTAGGCTAATTGCATGAAGCTCACAATAATGAAATCATAACCAACATAACAGCCACATGTAAAACAAAGAAGAATTTGTTTAACATGCGGCTGAGAATCCAGAGAGCAAAGAATGCATGAATCACACACTTTAACAAAAAATTAAACTTACCCAGTACAGTGATGGTTGAAGGCTGAGATGTTTGAGATCTCAGAGTTTTGCTGTTAAAGGCCTGACAGCTATAGTTTCCACTCTGACTCATCTGAACATTCATCAGTCTGAGCTCTGATCCAGTATAAGGCAGCTGATCTCCATTCAGAAACCAGTTAAACTGGGCAGGAGGTCTGGATCCAACTGAGCAGGTGAGGCTGGTGTCTGACCCTACAGCAAAGTATCCTTGTGGTGGAGGTAAGATCAAATTTATATTTTCTGGGCCATCTAAATGTAGAGGGAACATAGAAAAGTTACGTTGGGTGGATGGAAAATGTGAAAGTATATTAAATTCAGTTTTTCTTGTGAAATCGTAAAAGTATTTCACACAGCTACATTGCTTCACATCATGTCAACAGAAAAAAGATCTCATCTATCTTCTATTCAGCTTATCAGACATATCTAATATTCTGAAATCTAAAATCATGTCTAAACACTCTGATGCTTGTGTGCAGATGTTTTCAGATAAATTACTGAACATTTACTTTAGTAACTCACAGCTGATGGAGAGGTTTACTGGATCACTGGTACCAGTACTGACAGGATTGGACACACTACACCTGAATGGTCCCTGGTCAAAGCGGGTCACATTGATTATAGTCAGACTGGAGCCTCCATCAGTGAGCTGAACTCTGTCACTTGCTGTAACCTCAGAGCTGCCGTTCAACCAGAGGAAAGAGAGAGAGGATCCAGAGGCAGAGCAAGACAGAGAGACAGAACCATTGAACTCAACCAAGTCTGTGCTGCTGGAAGTTACCAACACATTGGAGACTTTCTCTGTGAAAGGAAAATACAACAATAGAAAATAAGCATTAAAATAATTACAAATCAATTCCAGCTGAACTATGTCATGTTAAGGAGGATATATTACATACCCAACCTGAAAAGACAGAATAGCAATAATTGAACGAAATACTGTACCAATCAAAATCTTGGAATATTTTTATTTGTATAAATAAATAAATCAACTCCCTTTAAGTGACTAATCTGAACAGAATAAACGAGACAATTGAGTTCTCAGCTTGTTCTTTGCTTTATGGGGATCAATATTACCTTCAAATGAAGCATTCAGTTTCTTACAGCCACTTTTTAAAAGTCTTTAATATCACAGTCTTAAGAATAAGATGAAGTATTGCAAGAATACATTACTGCAGTGAGTAGAGATGTAACAAACATGTACAAATCATTACAGGTATTTTTACATGTTCAATATAATGTAAACTTGTTTAAATATTGCAAAAACAGTTATGCTGTTGAATTTCTACATCTGCTCACCGTATATCAACAGAGTAGTACGGCCATTCTGGATTTTTCCATCTTGCATAATGTTAACACTGTAAGTTCCAGTGTCATCCAGAGTGAGACTCCTGAGCTCCAAAGACGCAGTAGATGGGAAGAAGGTGATCCTGCCTTCATACTCAGGTTCAATAGTTTCTTCTGAGTTAATCATGGTTATTATTGTTGTAGAGAAATTAACACTCCAGTTCACAGATGTAAACGGTTTCTCTGATGAAGACAGTGTTGTAGTGAACATCGCCCTTTCTCCTACAGCTGCATTCAGAGGATCATCAGGCAACACACCAGCTCCTTCAGTGAAACCTGCGGGAGAGAATAGCAACGTGCTGTTGTTACTCAAATATATAAAACACTTGTGGAATATATAAAGATTAAGAGTTATTTTCATTAAAGTCAAATGTCAGCTTTTCGAGATAATACTGCACATAATTCTGGTCGAGTTTCAGGAACTCGCTCAATAATCGCGTGGTTATTAATACTTAACCAGTTGTTGCTTTTGGTGACTTGTTGCTATCCTAAGCCCTTGGCGAACAACCGAAGGAAAATCTGACTTTTTGTAAAGAGACCACAAGTTATACTGAACATCTTAATTTTGAGACTTACTTGCAAATGTCACAAAAACAACAAGAGGCTGTAGTAACAAAGCCATTAATTAAATATCCGTGAAGTGTGCAGTTAGGAATGTTTAACTATCAAACTGACCAAAAAATCTACTGGCTCAGTATGGTGAATGAAACTCTACTTAACAAGATGCAGTGCCAGTTTCATGCACAAGAAAACTTGCAGGATGCCTCCCTCAAGTGGTGCAACTGTGTTAGTGCAAGATGTAAAACTTGAAATGTTGATATAAAGACGTCCAGATGTCCAGTCACATATATAAAAAATCTCAAAAAGTTTAATTAATCTGTAGAAAATAAATCAAGTCTGAAAATGTTACGTTATTTTCATTAGAGGTTTTATTGGAAAACAAAAAGAAAAAAGAAGCACACACAGCAGGTTAATTCAAGAAACAAAACTGACACTGACAGATTCACGTACAACATAATCTAGAAACAGGTAGCCAACAGGGGAGCCAACAGAACCTGATCAAATGCTTCCCATATTTCTCCTGTCTCCTCTGTCCTACATCTGAAATCGGTCTTGAAAAAGGTGTCCCGAGTCCCGCATCCGGAGGAGAAAGGAGACAAGAACTATAGGATTTAATTGGAATAGCTTTAAACTGAGATTCAGAAGGAAGCACTCAACTTTCTTTTAAATGTCTTTTGTTTCCACTCTTCTCTCTCTATATTCATGAAGAACAAATCAGAGAAGTAAAAAGAGTTAAAATCGCATGATGAACAATTAACGATCAATGAACAACGACACAAAGGACGAGGAAAACTAAGCATTACTGGAGAAGCCCTGAGAGAATTATAAGGATCACGGCACTGCTCTCCTACTCTCATTTAAAATACTTTTGTACAAACCTGCTTCTTCTCTGATCCATGTTATCTGAGCAGAAAATTTTATTTCTGTTTATAATATTAAGGTCACATATGATTAAACATGAACTAGAAGTATTCAACAGATGTCTCATAAAGTGAAAAACAAACAAACAATAAACAAAGTAAAACTTTAAAGTCAGTGTGAGCAGACAGTTTTTTTCTGTCATGTCAAGCAGTGAGAGTTCACCTGAGATGGACCCAAAAATGAAGAAGTATATCACAAGTACATCAGAAAATGTTTCCATTTTTTAAAGCAGTCCTTCACTCTTATTCTTTTCCTTTGCTGATACCGGTACATGAATGTTAATTCAATATATGGTGTCATAAGGAAGTAATGTTGTTATTCTGAAAGGTTAAACTTCATGAACTTGTTAATCATTAACAAACCTTTGTACTAAATGTTTGTGTCAGATTCTGTTTAGTCACATTAAGCTTTCCTTCTGTACTGTAACAGCTAGTTCAACAAGGACGTGTCACTTGGAAGAATTTAACATGATTTATTGTCAGACATAAATTAATTGATCTATATTGGAAATTAGGCTCCAATGGCCCATAACAGCAGTGAAAGAACACAAGACAGGAACCCAGCCGTCCCAGAGTCTAGATGTTGTTATCCTGACTCATTTTTGGGGTTTTAAGGAATTGTTTTCACTGTGTGCAGTGTGAGCAATTTGCATGTGGTTGGTTTGTAGTGCATGTTGTCTTCTGGGAACTTTACTGTAGGTCACATCCTCTCAATCTTTGTTTGAAATCTCAATTTTGAGTGTAAGTTGTGAAATAAAGTTTCTGATCTTGCCTTCTGTGATGGTGTCTTGTTTTTGGTTTTCTGACATATCACAACTTGGATTATTACAGTATTAAGCCTCTTACCCTGGGACAGGTGGGATAGGAACAAGCTCTGTGACTGTGTTGGATAGTCGTTATGATCCAAGTCATAATTTTGTGTATTGCGGGGGTGGTGTTATTAATTTTCTCCACTGTTTTTTTGCTGATAAAAGTTCCAGGTGGAAGCTGATCATTGGTTTGGGAGACTGAATGGGGCTGGCTATTAATTGGGACCTGTCCAAATCAGCTGTGCCCTGCCTATATGTACTTCCAGCTTCCAACAAGGCTTTGTGTGTTTAGCTGTGTTTTGTTGTGTGACCGATTATCTGCACTAAAAAAACAACAAAAAAAAACCAAGATTAATTAATTTGTACATATTGTAAATATTGCAAATGATAATTTTGAAGAGAACAGACCTGGTTTCCTTTTTAGTCGAGGGAGGCATTTAAAAGGGCTGTATTGTGTATGTTGTTTTGGTTATGCCTACCCTGAAACTCTCTACCTTAAAAGGAAATAAATGATTTTGTTTTATGAAATATAAATTTATTCTTCCTCTAATGTTGGCCTCAGGGCATGCTAGACACTATTTTGCCTTGCTTCATCGTCTTACTCAGAATTTTAAATACTCACAAAAACCTATCAAGATTTTGGCTCAGAGTTTGACTTTTAGTTTTGAAAGCAACATAAATTAATTGTTTCAACATTGGTTGCATTCTGTTGATAGTTTTAGGCCATTTTGGTTGGTTATAAAACATTCTCAGTATCTTTCTGAGTATTAAATAAACAAATAACTAGGGCTGTGGCATGCAGTGAGGAATATATCACTGCATAGTGATTTGTTTTCTATTGATCAATTAAACTGTGTGGGATAATTGGAAAAACATCCTGTGACTGGACATCAACATCTTCATAGTAACATTTCAAGTTTTACATCTTGCACTAACACACCACATGAGGGAGGCATCCTGCAAGTTTTCTGGTGCATTAAATTACAAAAAAAAAATAAAAATCTAGGACTCTCAAGATGCAGTGCATGAAACTGGCACTGCATCTTGTAGAGTTTCATTCACCATACTGAGCCAGTAGATTTTTGGTCAGTTTGATAGTAAAACATTCCTAACTACACACTTCACGGATATTGAATTAATGGCTTTGTTACTACAGCTTCTTGTTGTTTCTGTGGCATTTGCAAGTAAGTCTCAAAATTAACATGTTCAGTATAACTTGTGGTCTCTTTACAAAAAGTCAGATTTTCCTTCGGTTGTTCAAGGGCTTAGAATAGCAAGTCACCAAAAACAACAGTTGGTTAACAGTTTTAATAACCACGCGATTATTGAGCGATTCCTGAAACTCGACCAGAATTATGTGTAGTATTATCTGGAAAAGCAGACATTAGACTTTAATGAAAATAACTCTTAATCTATATATTCCACAAGTGTTTTATATGTTTGAGTAACAACAGCACTTTGCTATTCTTCTCCCGCAGGTTTCACTGAAGGAGCTGGTGTGTTGCCTGATGATCGTCTGAATGCAGCTGTAGGAGAAACTGTGATGTTCACTACAACACTGTCTCCATCAGAGAAACCGTTTCAATCTGTGAACTGGAGTTTTAATTTCTCTACAACAATAATAACCATGATTAACTCAGAAGAAATTATTGAACCTGAGTATGAAGGCAGGATCACCTTCTTCCCATCTACTGCGTCTTTGGAGCTCAGGAGTCTCACTCTGGATGACACTGGACCTTACACTGTTACCATTATACAAGATGGAAAATTCCAGAATGGCTTTATTACTCTGTTGATATACGGTGAGCAGATGTAGAAATTCAACAGCTTAACTGTTTTTGCAATATTTAAACAAGTTTACATTATATTGAACATGTAAAAATACCTGTAATGATTAGTACGTTTATGTTACATCTCTACTCACTGCAGTAATGCATTCTTGCAATAATTCTTTTCTTAAGACTGTGATATTAAAGACTTTAAAAAGTGGCTGTAAGAAACTGAATGGTTTATTTATTTTATAAGGTAGTATTGACCCCCATACTATAAAGAACAAACTGAGAACCCAATTAATCTCATTTATTCTGTTCAGAATAGTCAGTTAAAAGGAGTTGATATTGCCAGTTATGTGAAATCTAGTATTTAAAGGTTTTGGTTTGTACAGTATTTCTTTTAAGTTTTAATTATTGTATTGTTTCTATTTGAGGTTTAGCTGGAATTGGACTTTTTGTAATTTTAATGCTTATTTTCTATTGTTGATGCAAAAAAAAAAAAAAATACAACTATTTTTTTTTTTTCCACAGAGAAAGTCTCCAATGTGTTGGTAACTTCCAGCAGCACAGACTTGGTTGAGTTCAATGGTTCTGTCTCTCTGTCCTGCTCGGCCTCTGGATCCTCTCTCTCTTTCCTCTGGTTGAACGGCAGCTCTGAGGTTACAGCAAGTGACAGAGTTCAGCTCACTGATGGAGGCTCCAGTCTGACTATAATCAATGTGACCCGCTTTGACCAGGGACCATTCAGGTGTAGTGTGTCCAATCCTGTCAGTACTGGTACCAGTGATCCAGTAAACCTCTCCATCAGCTGTGAGTTAGTGGGATTTTTTTTTTGTTTTTTTTTAATTATTAGGTGATTTAAATTACAGTTTAAATCACCTAATTCACAGTGCAGTTAGTTTCATTTAGATGGTTTTGTTTTCATACATTACAGAGTAAGTAGATTTTTTTATTGTGATATAATGTGGAATGATCTGGCTAATAATGTCACAGTTTCACAATAAGCCAAACTGAATGGTATATACTAGGGTTGTCATACAAAGGCCTGTGGGCCAGAATCAGCCTGACAAAGATTCCAGTCCGGCCCATTGGATGGTTTTGGAAAAGGTGAAAGAGGACAGAAAGTTTGGACTATTAACTGTTATTCTTTGTAGGTTTTAAACCTTTTTATTTTGATAAAGAACTCCTTCAAGGGCATTCACAATACACCAAAGTAATTAAATGACAGATTTCTGTAATTTTACACATTACCTCTTACATTTTAAACCCAGAGTCAAGCTGACACACGTCTTTAATGTATTACGCTTCATGTCTTTATCATGTGAAAAATCTTAGACATACTGTTGAAAAAGCTCTTCTTTGTCTTATACTACGACAGCTCATTGATAAATTGTGTAAGTAAACTTCTCTACACTGGCTGAAATTGGAGTTTCACTGGTTTGACCCACCTAAGTGCAAAGTAGACTGTATGTGGCCCACAATATAAAAAACATTGAAATCCCTGCTGTATACCTTTAAATTTTTCATACAGTTAACTTTAACTTTTCTATGTCCCCTCTACATTTAGATGGCCCAGAAAATATCAATTTGATATTATCTCCACCACAAGGATACTTTCCTGTAGGGTCAGACATCAGCCTCACCTGCTCGGTTGGATCCAGACCCCCTGCCCAGTTTAACTGGTTTCTGAATGGAGATCAGCTGCCTGATACTGGATCAGAGCTGAGACTGATGGATGTTCAGATGAGTCACAGTGGAAACTACAGCTGTCAGGCCTTTAACAGCAAAACTCTGAGATCTCAAACATCTCAGCCTTCAGCCATCACTGTGCTGGGTAGGTTTGATTTATTGTTAAAGTGTGTGATTCATGCATATATTTTTGACTACAGCTACATTCAGATAATGATTTCACACATATAAAAATATTTGTGGAGATAAACAATACAGAAATACAATTTTCAAATGCAATGGTTTCCTCATATACTACAGGCTCTTGACATATTTTCTCACGCAGAAAACAAATGGGGCTGATAGAGAAAAGGATTTACAACAAATCACCCTTTAACACAAGGAAAATGTAATGAAAAAGTTATTATGCACTTTTTCACGTGCACTTTGACTGTGATGATTTTTATTTTAATTCAATATCTTGTGAAGTTGAAAAAAAACTTAAGGTAGATGCTAGCAGGCAGGGCAGACATGAAACGTTATAACCAAGTGTTCGGCCCAGTATACAGGAACATCTGTGCTGACTATAATCTCAAAATCCTGAGGCCAAATTGGAATACCTTCCTTAGGATATTTGAGAATAACCAAGCAAAGATCCTGTGGGACCTTCAGATACAGATGAACAGGTGATGCCTAACCAACTGGACAGACAAGTGGTGGACAAGTAGAGGACGACAGCCGTAGTGATAGATGTAGCAATACCAAGGAACATGTGAAGCTTGAGAAATACTAAGGGCTAATAGAGGAGCTAGAGAAGGTGTGGAGGGGGAAGGCAACAGTTGTCTCAGTAGTAATCGGAGGACTCAGGGCAGTGACCCTTAAACTGGGCGAGTGTGTCAAGGCAATCGCAGGGAAAAAATCCAAGATCTCTATCCAGAAGATCACAAACCTAGGAACAGCATCGATACTACACAGGAGCCTCAAGCTACCAGGCCTTTGATAGAGGACCCAAGCTTGAAGAATATAAAACCACCCACAGGGGTGAGAGTGGACTTTACTGTATTCATGTTATAATCTTATCACCCCTGCCTCCAACTCCACATCTTCATAAACCTTCTTATAGAAGTAGCATCCTTGGCACCACAAAAAGACATAAATAAAAAGTTGTCTCTCTCTGTCGTTGTCCTCGTCATCTACTCACAAAACATCAGTTATATTTAAATAGGGTAAAAAAAGTGTCTGGTATCACTTAGTATTAAATTGGTATTGGAGAAAATAAAAGGGTTAAATTAAAAGTGTCCGGCAAGTTTAAATTGAATATTAGATGCCTTGACCTTGAAGGTGAAGTTGTATGAAAATTTCAAACAATAATAAATATTTTTAGTATTAGATAATATAACTCTAATTTAGTGTTGATCCCTATCCTGCACATTATTCTACAGAGAATTACCATACCATACCTCAAGAGTTCTCCTCATCTCTGTGGTTTTCTTTGGTGTTTTTAAACAAAAAAAAATTGATTTTTCAGATTTTTTTTTTATTTCACCATCACTGATTTTAGTGTATAAATTTGGTATTCAACTGATCATCTACTTTTGTTCTTGTTATCGTATTATTTTTGTTCTTAATTATTATTTTTTTGTCAAACAGAGGAAATATCAGGTTCTTCTGTCAAACCATCAACAAACCTGACAGTTGAGGGAACCTCTGTCAGCTTAACCTGTGAGGCTTCTGGCTCAGTCTTTACAAGAAACTGGATGAAGGATGGCTCCGATCTGACCCTGACTGACAACATGACCCTTTCTGACAATAACAGAGTGTTGACCTTTGACACTGTGAAGAGGAAAGATGAAGGAGAATATTTTTGTAATATCAGCAACCCTGTCAGCAGTGATGGAGATAAATACATCATGACTGTTAATTGTAAGTAACATCCTGGTCAGTCTACACTTCTTGTTCATGCATACAGTAAAATAATTTAAAACTTTGAATGGTACAACTAATATGACATGTAGTCTAGTAATGCAGAAATTTAAAAGTAATGAACACATTTATTATTTTTTACCTGTTTTTCAGATGGACCAGAAAATGTTCAAATCAAAGGTCCAAATGAGATAAATATCAAAGGCACCTTAAAACTGACCTGCTCTGCTGAATCCACACCAACTGCCAGATTCACCTGGTTCTTAAATGGGACAGAGAAACTCACCAATTCAGCTGAGTACATTAAAGAAGAGGTTGAACTTTCTGACAATGGAAACTACACCTGTCAAGCCTGGAATAATATAACTGAGAGAACATCATCATCAGCGGTGCATGGACTGACTGTAATAGGTATCTGCATGTATTGATTCTCTTGGATTTTTTAGATAGCTTTAACTGTCATGCCACTAATAGGCTTCCTAACATTTTCTTAGAGATCTTTGATACTAACAAGATTAAGATGAATTAATAATTCATCTTTCATCTAATAAGGTCTGTGAAGGTTCTCAGTCATCCAGGTCATTGTAGTCAAAGGAGCTTGCAAAGAAAAGCGTCTGGACTTCTTTAAGTTGCTTCTCGGATGAGAGGTGAAACGTCTTCAAGCAACTTAAAGAAGTCCAGACGCTTTTCTTTGCAAGCTCCTTTGACTTCATCTAATAAGGTTAAGATTCATTTCAAGCTCATGAGACAACAGTGTTTTTAAGTACAGAACTCCATTTAAAGATAGTTGTTTGCTATCTATCTATCTATCTATCTATCTATCTATCTATCTATCTATCTATCTATCTATCTATCTATCTATCTATCTATCTATCTATCTATCTATCTATCTATCTATCTATCTATCTATCTATCTATCTATCTATCTATCTATCTAGATAGATAGACAGATAGATAGATAGAACTAGATAGATAGATAGAACTTTATTATTCTCTTAGGTAGCTTCCAATTTCCAGTTTTCAGTAGCAGAACACCGACAGAAATTTGTACATAATTACATAATTAGATAAATACAGTTTTTCTCAGTTGCTTTGGTGCATTTCTCACAACAGAATTAAACTTTGCACCACTACTAAGGCTCTTCTCAAAACAATTAGTGCAAACTGCAAAACATGGTGGATAACTTGCAAAAGTGAGTCACTTCATCAAAAAGAAAAGTCAGTTGTTCAAAATAAGTAGTCAATGCTTCAAAAGAAAGTCCCTTAATCAAAACAGATAATATATTCATCAAAAGCAAGTACTTATATCAATCAAAGTGTCAGGGCTGTCACAATTACAAGTCATAACACCAGCACCTTTGGTCACAAAATCAAATGGTTTGAACATGTTCTCATTGTGACGGATTTCTTTGTAGGTGCTTCCCAATGACATGTCAAGTCTGGACAGCATGCATGGCATGTTGAAAACCATAAATTGTAAAGGAAAATCAAGACACTTCATATGCACTCTTGATAATATTCAATTGAAACTGTTCACAGCATTGTGCAACTGGGGAAATACAGTAAATCAAACATTTTACAGCAAACATAAACTCACTTAGACAGTAAACCTTACTGCAATAGTTATGAAACAAAAACAAACAAACTGAAAAACAGACACTGCTGCCTATCAATCATTGATATCTAGACGCTCCCGTCTGTCTGCCCACATATTTACATCAACATCACAGCGAATGTCAGCTCTATCGATGCATCGGGGAAAGTATCTTCTGGAGTGTTGAATCCACCCTCTGCAGGACTCTGCTGTGATGTCATCACAAGCTGCATCCATAGCTGCTAGCAGGGTCATTTGGGTATGTGGATGCCTGTCATATACCTTCCACCTCCAGGAAGAGAAAAACTCCTCAATTGGATTTAGGAATGGAGTGTAAGGAGGAAGAAACTCCATAAGCATCCTGTCGTGTGCTGCAAACCACTGCCTGACTACAGCAGAGTGATGGAAGCTAACATTATCCCAAACCACTACATACATTCTCCGATTGGTTCACCAAGGTTCACCTGAGAAAAGTAATTTATGGAGATTTTCATGGAAACTCCTTAAAAATAGGGTTTTCAAAATGGGTGTACAAATTGTTTGATAAGATGTTCAACAATTTTGAGTGCACTGACACAAGCAATGAAATGAAGACTATTAGTTGTAAGGACAATGACTATTCAGCCGGTACAAGTATAAATAATTGTGACATTCATGATAAAAGCAAGGAGATAGTGATGAATAGCAAGTCAAAAGTGACCATTCTTTAGATATTTGTACTTACTCAACTGCTTCATGTCCAAAGGCATTTGCCATTGGACGAAATGAACATGAAACCGCCACAAGGTTATGCCAAAACGACTACATGTTGTGGAGGTTGAACTAACTATTGTGCAAAGTTTAATTCTGTTGTGAGAAATGCACCAAAGCAACTGAGAAAAACTGTAAAGGGGAATAAGAGAATATGACAGCTTAGTTGTCCACACCCTCCTTTGTCCTCCTGTTTCCCCTCCCTCTCCTTTCTAGTGAGGAGTTAAACAGTTTGATGGCATGTTGGACAGAGAAGTTTTTAAGTCTGTTTGTCCTAGACTTTAGGAGAAGCAACCTGTTGCTGAGCAGACTCCTCTGGTTGTTTGACCATATACAAAATGTTCTCCACGCAAGGAGTTCAGCAGCTCTTCTGTGTAATAAATTGACACGGAAACTTGACCAGTTACAAATTCAAAGGAAACTATTAAGTGACTGTGAGATGATGGAGTCATTCCTATTTTTTTTTTTTTTTTTTTTTTTTTTTTTAAAAAAGCAACAATATTTATTGCTTTTTGTACATTCCCAGAAAAATCATCAGGATTATCTGCTGGTGCCATCGCTGGAATAGTAATTGCATGTTTAGTCCTTGTTGCTGCAGCTGTTGGTGGCGGATACTTCTTTTATAAGAAAAAGTAAGTTGGAAACAGGTGGACATTTTTCTAAAAAGTGCACAATTTTCTGAATGTCCATTGTCTGTGTAGTTTTAATGATTAATACAGCTTTAGTTTGACGAGTCTTTATTGTTACTTCTCATGGGGACACCGGAAAATTGTATTTGAAATTTTTTTAAAATTGATTATATGTGTTATCAGTATTTGTCATAAAAATGTCAGTTAAGTAAAACACTTCAAAAACTTGAAATAAAAAATAGTTTGGACTTACTGATTATTATTTGTAATATTTACACCTTTTGAACAGGGACCAAAAGTATAAAAAGAGTGAAACAGCATCTCAATTTCTAGTAATGTTGATAATATAGTGATTATTGATATATTGATTATAATAATACTTAATATGTCTTAATACTATATTATTGTTATTTGGCAAATTTTTATATGTGTAGTATAATCATAAGTCTTTATCTCTCTCAACAGAGGACCTCTGAAGAAATCTACAACAGGTTAGTGTGTGTGTGTGTGTGTGTGTGTGCGTGCGTGTGTGTGTGTGTGTGTGTGTGTGTGTGTGTGTGTGTGTGTCTGGATCAAGATTATTTTGTAGTATTGGCAGCTAGCTGGCATCTGCTAATCAGAAGGTTGGTCATTTAATCCCCAGCTCTTTCTGTGTGTGTTTGAGTGGTAGCATTAATGTATTACAAGAAAAAAAAATGACAATAATAATAAAATGGTATATGAATCAGTAAATGCAGCCTGTACTAAAACTGTACTGGTATAAATACATTGGAATCAGTTTATGGTGAAACTTAATTAATTTACATGCTGTGTTATTCTCAGTTTCTTTTAGTTTATATTACCCCTGCTGAGTACATGTAAAGGAATTATTGCTTCTCCCTACATTTAACTCCTGTTATTATTATTTGTTGTTGTTGTGTTAAAGGAGGCCAGGGAACTGCAGCTTCCTCAAATCAGGTAAAGGTTGCTAATTCCTTCAAATTCACATGAGTATGCATATACCTGAGTATATGTTTAAGGAAACAATGTTTCATCCCTAAACCCATTACTTAAATCATTTACAGAAACATCAGATGAATTAAAACCAATATTCCTCAAATCAACTATTTTCTTATGTTTATAAATTTTGCTAGAAAAATTATCACAGATTCATAATCTTGGAGTTTTGAGACACACTTATGGACTATAGCTTAGTCCATATATAGTTTCTATGGACCGATAAATAGAGTATGCCTTCTAACATACAGCTAACACTTGTGTACCTTATGCTCAGCATCAGACTTTGAACCATGTCAGACTTTGAGTTAAACCCAACTTAACAGCTGGATACAACTGTCGGGCTCATGGTTGTGTTTTTCATAAAATTAGCCAAATATGTGTTTAATATTTAATTTATTGCAATGTAACTGAATGAAAGTTGGATCTTAAAGAGTCTAAAACAAATACAATAAGACTCCCTGTATTTCACAGTTGTAATCTTATTCTACTCTCTGTTTCCTCTGTAGGAGTTGAACTATGCAGATGTTAGGTTTTTCCCAAAGAGAAATGATGGGAAAGTTCAGATGGGGGTACAGAGTGAATCCTCAAATTATGCTCAGGTTCAAGCGAACAGCAGGGCTCCTACAGCATCCTCCCTTCCTACATATGACGCTCACATGCACCGTGTGACGAGGCCCGCCCCTCAGCCTGATCCTAATGCTGCAGAAACCTATGCTCAGGTTCGCGTACGCTGAGTGTACTGGATGTGATTCATATCCAAGCCGGCCAGAAGCAGTCAATCTCACTCCATTGATTGTGGGCTAGCTTGGACTTGAACTCCAGAGTCAAAGCACTTTAAAAAGTAGTCAATAATCAACCAGCTCTGAAATTTATTGCCATGGGAACAATGTTTCCTTATTACTTTGAGTAAACGGCATATCATAGTGTTCCTGTTCTTATATTCAGCATTTTCTTTGAAGTGCAGTTATCTGAGCAGTGATATTCTTTTTATTTGATTCAGATATTTATCTGTCACTTTTGTCATAATATATTATCATGTGATTTCATACAAGATTCTTATTTGTGGCCAATAGTGAAGTAGTAATTTTTTAAAAGCAACACTCCTGGATGCTACTTGATGATCAGTGTGACAATTCATTACTTCATTATCTTAGTGAACTGTAAAGGTGCAGCAATTTAAAGATTTAAATGAAATCTGCTTTATCATCCCTGCAAACGAAAGGTCAGCAGTGACAATAACTAATAATGTCTCTGTTTAAAATCATTTGAATGACTCCAGACTTTCAAACATTTTCTGGTGCTATTGGGCAGGTTTGGGAAAACCATCCATTGCACACTAGACAATAATGTGGATCATATTTCAGAATAATACTACATCTTTTTTTTAACTTACCCTGATAAATAACAATAAATGCTTTATATAGGCACACTTTATCTTTGTCAGGGTTTACATAAACATGAGGGAACTGTAGATGTTTTCCTGGGACAGGTGAACCTGTGTGATGAGTATAGTTATTGATATGTATAATAACAGGGAGCTACTTTATCATTTAAATCCCTTCAACATGCCTAGATGACTTCATCTTCATAATTGTCACCATGTTTTTATTAAGATGTTTGCTAAGTAATGTATAATGTGCTATGTGGGAATTGCAGGGTTTATTTTTTTTATTTTATAGTTTTTTTTACTTGTTCTTGTTTTCTATTCTTTTCTGACTGTGTCTATTTGTGTCTGAAATGTTTCTGCCATGTTAATTCTGAAAAACCCAGAAAAAATTTCTACACAAAATTGTCCACTAGTCATTCATGCATGTTTGCAGGCTAAGATAGCAAGGCATTTGCCTCCTCTGTCAATATCTATATCTCAATAGTGCAAACATAAACAGCGCTTAATGATACTGTAGTGTGCGATGTTTCAGTAAAGGCATTAGATGCATTAGAATTGCACACATTTTAAGGTGTCTTTTTAATAAATCAGAATATCCCACTTGAGAGTAAAATATGATCAGAGAGTTTTACTACAGATTTAAAGTTCTTTCTTTTCTTTTTTTTTAATGCTGAGTGAACTGAAAACTGTTGACAGTCAATAACTGTATGACTTCAGTTTAAGGGTATTGTAAATAAAATGAAGACATCATATAACAAAACATCTTTTACTTTGTGCTGTGGCTGCTGTGGAAATATATAATATTTTTTAGTAGTCTTAGTAGTGTGCTTCATGTATCAAACTAATTCATTTGCAAGTAGGCACTGGATCCTAGCAGGTGTTGCTAAGGATTGTGTTTGAAATCATTCAAGCAATAAATGCGTGACAGAGATGGCACTTGTCCTTTTCTTAGTGTGCATTTGGTAACGAGGAGTTATGTCTATTTAAAGAACAAGGCTTCAATTAACAAATAAGAGTAGTTTGTCTTAACTCTGGCTTTAAACTCACTGAATCAATGCCATTCATTGTTTAACTGTGGACCAACAACACTTGCCATTCACCCTTTCTATTCAATTCACTTTAGTTCAAATCAAATGTATCAATTCTGACTGGGTGTGCAATCTGTACTTGGGTCATTGTTGGTCTTCTGTGTAAAACAATAACGTTAGTTTAGAGCACATGAAACCATGAGAGAAGACTCCCTCCCATCTTCAGTGTTTGTCTAGAGGTTATCTCAGTCAGCCCTCCCCCCATTAGTTACCCATTACTGAAGATCAAGCTACATTTGCATTGTCCCTGTGGGTGTTTTATGTCCATTGAAAGGTGATGTCATTTTTTCTGCCACATGCCGAAATGAAAGTTAAATAAATGTGTAACCAGTTTGCACCTGTTCACTCAGGAGTGCAATGATGATAGCTGAATGTTATTTTTTAATGTATTTGTAATAATATACTTCTTCAAATGAATAAAATACGTTTTCAACTACTGAGTTTACAGAGCATGTTCTGCTTTAGTGACACTTTTGCTTCTGTCTTAAAATTCATGCATAAGTCTCATGTGTCTCCTTGTTTGTTTTTGTTTTTCCAGAGATGAAATGACACAGTAGTTGATGGATATCTATTGTTGAAAATTTCACAAGAAAGGAACTGTAACTGAAAAAAATAAAGAAGTTCAGAACAGGAACATAAATATCTTCTTATCCGCAAGACCCAAAGAGGGCTGCAAATGAAGGCCCATTTATTATTGCAACTATACTGTTGCAAGGTTCTTTGGTGTTGGAGAAACTATTAGAAGTGTAACTGCAGGAGGAAGTAGTTGTAGCCTAATTATACAAAAATAAATTTAGTTCCAGGAATGAAACTCTTAACTGCAACTGCATTTTAACTGCAGCAATAAATTCAAAGGTCATTGTACATAAAATACGTTGCCGTGGCAACCTAATGTCATCACAGCAATAAAATCAAATAACAGTGCAGTAAAAGTACCTGTTAATGAACAAATGACGTCTGTTACATATTACACATCGACACATATGCTTTTACTTAAATTTGAAAATAGAATTATACCACAAACTGACAGATTACTGAGTATTTTACTGTTTGCTCTTTGTTTCTTCTGAAAAGTGCTACCTATTTGAACACAATATTTAATAACTTCTCTTAGTGTCTGACAGCTGGGAAGACTTCTCTACTAGTAACAGAGAAATAAAATAATAAAACACCCAAAATAATAATGACAACAATAAAACATAGAAATAAATGCTAAGGTTAATATTTTAATTAGCTTTGTAGTTTATTGTTTATGTAATTAGGCTTAAAATTCACAGTCATTTAGAGAAATAATGCCTCACACATACAGACACACAGTGAGGATTAGAGAAGTAAAAAGAAATACTCATTGAGCAAGATTTGCAAAAAGAGGAAATATAATGTGAGCTTCATTACCGTATCAACACCAGTGTCAGGTTTACTGATAACTCTTTATAGTCAGCAATTCAGGTCATTTTCTGGTCACTACTTTTTATGAAGACCTTATTTAAAACTAGAGGGAACCACAAGTAATAAAAAAGACCCATGTGTGACAGTGCCATCTGGTGTTTTGAGGAATGTGAATAGCAGCTGTGCACTTTCAAAAGTGCTGTTTCAACCTGTATTTATAATGATGTTTACAAATACATACATTCATGGAATAACAATGAGCACAGCATCACCTCAAAACGAACTGTAACTAACTCAATGAAATATGCACATTTGTTCTATCTCATCATCAAGGATATTAGGTAGAAAAGAGTTAGGAAGTGTGGGTGTGACTGTAATGTGCACTGTTTTACTATTAGATTTAGATGTGAAAAACATTATATGAGAACATTAATGACTGATAAACACATGAATCACGTGCTGATACCAGGAGGCTCATTGAGAAAATATTTAGCACATTCAGCTCATATTAAACAAATACATGATAAATAAAAATTAATAACAACTAAGCTGACAGGAGGATTAAAATGCAACACAAATAACAACACTGCATGCAAGAATGATTAACCTGGCCAAAAGAAAGAATATAGATACTTCCCTGTTTCTATTAATTTTTATAATAACCGCGGGTATTTATTTGCTTAATATTTTTCCTGTAATTTCATACTTCATATATTTTTGCGTGATCAAGTAAAGTAACAAGTTTGTGCACGGTTAAAAATCATATTAGAGTTAACGACTTAGTTTTACAATTTAAGTAAAATCATTGTCATTAGGTTCTGATAATGTGTCAGTACAGCCAAAATGGTAAAGCCAACACAAGCTTTAATAAAATAGCCTATTATTTTCATTTTGTATGTTAAATGCACTTCTCAGTTTATATCACAGAGGTTACAATATTAGAATCCAAGTCGGGACCCCTCAAACTCTCCTATATGACGACATTCAGTGCTGCATTTGTGGTGCTTATTGTGCTCAACTTGACTTTGTCCAAGTAAATTAGATTAGATGCCACAAATGTTTGTTTAAATAAATATGGGTTCTACTGTAAATAACTTACTAACAGGAACAAGAACTGAAGGGTGATGAGCATGGACAATCCAGCAGCAGCACATGAGGAAGTATCAGTGGACTCATGGAAGGTAACATTAACTGAATGACTTTGGCCACATACTTTTAACCAATTTAATAATGAGTGAATGTGTTTTGTCAGTGAAGTCCTCTGGTGCTTCCTCCACATGTGGTGAAAGTAAACAGAGTGAGTTATAATGCTACAGATGAACACTGTGCTCATATCTCTTGTGTTTCCCACAGACACTTTATAACACAGAGAACCGTGGCAGCAAGTGTCGCATTTGCTGTGGCTGCTGCATCTATCTGCAGAATTTGCTGCAAATTCTGAGGCTTCCTCCTCCAACAACCAATGAATATTAACTTTCTTATTATCAACATACTGTGCTTATGGAACAAAGTCTCTAGTGATATAACTGGATTTGGTGACAAATTCATGGTACTGGTTAGCAGTGCAATGTTATAATAAGTAGTTATAATACTGAAGGAACAGAGGATACTCTGTTTATTTAAAAAATAAATACTTGTGGATTCTAAAGTTTGAAACTTAATTTTTTTGTCTGCATCAATGTTGTTGTCATTTCAATTCAGTTTTATTTATATTGCACCAATACACAATAACAGCTGCCTTTATATTATAAGGTAAAGGTCCTACAACAATACAGAGATAACCCCAACAATCACATGACTCCTTTGAGCAAGCATTTGGTGACAGTGGGAAGGAAAAACTCTAGCAGAACCAGCCCTACTATGTCATTGTCATTGTAAGCCGAGGAACTGATAGATGTAGTGATACCGAATGACGACGATAACATCAGGAAGAAAGAATACGAGAAGCTGAAGAAGTACCAAGAGCTCAGAGAAGAGCTTGAGAAGATGCGGAGGGTGAAGGTAACAGTGGTCCCAGTGGTAATCGGACCACTCGGTGCAGTGATCCCCAAATTAGGCGAGTGGCTCCAGCAGATCCCAGGAACAACATTCGAGATCTCTGTCTAGAAGAGCGCAATCCTAGGAACAGCAAAGATACTGAGCAGGACCCTCAAGCTCCCAGGCCTCTGGACCTGAGCTTGAAGGCTAAAAGGCCACCCACAGAGGCGGGAGGGGAATTTATATATTTAATAGTTCACTTGAAATAATTGAACATCATAATTTGAAATAGAGAAATTAATGTATCATGTGAGTTTAGGTGATTTGTAAAATTTCAATTCACATTTTCTTCGAGAGTGTTTGTACAAACACATTTTCACCACAGGAGGGAGATGTGTTCCAGGTTTTTAGGGAAAAACTGAGGCCTGCACTAGGCTTGTAGATCATTCATTTATGATAGGGAGTGTCAGGTTAGGGGTCAGGCTGACCTTTGAACATTCATCTTCTGTACACCTCATGAAGCTTTAATTAATGGCTAAATGACCACTGACTTTCATCATCTGTTAAAGTTTTCATAATTTTCATCATCATTTAAAGTTATTCAGTAAAACTGCATCAACTTTTTTAAGCATGTCACATTATCCTGTTGTTGGCCAACAGACCTTCACTCTGGAGCACAGACTGTGTGACTTCAGACTATTTTACAACCACTAACCTCTGTTTTTTAGCCTGCATCTAGGGACAACTAGAAACAACTTATCAGCTGACCTGATAGCTCTATTTGGAGTATTTTTAGTTAACAGATCAGACGTATGATGGAGCTAATCCATTTAGAGATTTAAAAACAAGCAATGAAATCTTAAAATCAATTCTACAACGCACTGGAAGCCAGTTTAAATGAGCTGGGGAAATATGGTCATGTTTACGAGTGCCTGTCAAGAGTCAGGCTGCAGCATTTTGAACTAGCAGAAGATGAGAGAGCAGAGCATGGCTGATACCAAAATAAAGACCATTACAGTAGTCAAGCCTGAATGAAATAAATGCATGTATCACTTTCTTGAAGTCAGCAACTGACAAATTGTTCTTAGTTTTTGCAAGGGCCCTGAGCTGGAAGAAGCTGGCTTTTACTACAGAATTGATTTGTTTCTCAAATGAAAAACTGCTATCAAAGAACAATCCCAGATTCTTTGCAAAGGGAGTTCTGGACTTTTCCAGAGGACCAGGGTCAGTTTTTTGGTCATTTACATTCAAAAAATGTAATGCAAACCACGATCTAATGTCATCAAGGCAGTCTAGCAAAACCTTCAGAGAGTCTGTAGAATTATTTTAAAGAGGGAAGTAAATTTGAGAAACATCAGAATAACAGTGAAATGTTATAAATACTGTGGTGGGTGGCTTGTTGCATGTAGAATTGTTATCCCTTTAAAAAATAAACCATAAAGTAACTGACTGACTGAATGTCACTATTATTATTATGATTATTATTATTGTTATGAGTTATTCTTTTTTTTCAATAATTTAGCTTTATTTGAAACATAAATGTTAATTATAAGCAATAAGGAATTTAAGCAAACATTTGGTTCTTTTGTTTAACTGGCAGTGTAACGTTGTATACATGTTGTCACGGCTGCGATGGCAGGCGTGTGGAGGTGAAGTAAGGACCCAAGTGCAGACAGAGGTTGATATGAGAAGTAAGTTTATTTAAGTGGTGATGGCAAGGACAGGAACTAAGAAATAAACTAAAACTGGGAAAACCTAAACACATGGAAATGAAGTCAAAACCCTTAGGGTGATACGGAGGAACCACAGGGAGACTCAGCGAAACAACACAGACAGACCAGCAACTTACAAAGGCAAACACAAGGCTTAAATACACAGAGGCATAATCCTACTGTGATATGTTTATTGATTAGCATTCAAATATCTCAGTGAAGACAGAACAAAGATTTACCACAAAGCAAGAAAACATGAGACAAAGCTAATCAAAAGGTATTGGCTGAAGCATTTGCTTATTACGCCAACCCTTTTAACAAAAGATCTTTTAGCATGCAGCTCCTGTACACAGGGCTCGAAGCAAATAATAAAATTCAATTCAATTCAATTTCATTTATATAGCGCCAAATCACAACAAATGTCGCCTCAAGGCACTTCATAGATACAGAGAAAAGCCCAACAATCATATGACCCCCTATGAGCAAGCACTTTGGCGACAGTGGGAAGGAAAAACTCCCTTTTAACAGGAAGAAACCTCCGGCAGAACCAGGCTCAGGGAGGGGCGGCCATCTGCTGCGACCGGTTGGGGTGAGAGAAGGCAAACAAAGCAAAAACAAAACAAACAAACAAACAAGAAAAAACAAAAAAACAAAAAACTTTCCACCTTAGTAAGTAACTACATCAAAGCAAAAGAATCAAGAGGTTTTTTTGTTTTTTGTTTTTGTTTTGTTTTGTTTTTTTGCTCTTTTCATTCTTGATATATATATTTTTCTAATACTCTATTTTTAAACATATTTTTAAACAAGGAAAATGAACTACACCTTTTTAAATCACTGTCATAACTATTCCACAGGTTAACTCCTCTAACAGAAACACATCTCTGCTTTATATTTGTCCTTATCTTGTTTTTTTTAAAGAAATCTGTTCCCCTTAAGTCATATTGACTCTCTCTGACTTTGAACAGCTTCTGAGTACTGGGGCAAAGCAAGCTATTTTGTGCTTTATACATTATCTGTGCCATTTTATATTCAACTAAATCATAAAATTTCAGGGTATTCAGATTAATAAACAAAATGTTAGTTGGTTCTATATAGTTTGATTGGTTTATAATTCTTATAGCTCTTTTTTGCAACTTGAAAATAGGAAGAGTGTTCGTTTTATATGCATTACCCCATATCTCCAGACAGTAAGTCATATATGGAAGCAACAGAGTACAATAGAGTGTGTATAATGATTTTTTGTTCAGGACATGCTTTGTTTTATAGAGAATAGCAATGGTTTTTGACATTTTTGTTTTCACATGGTTTATATGAGACTTCCAACTCAGCTTATCATCAATTATCACTCCAAGAAATTTATTTTCGTACACTCTTTCAATTTCAATTCCATTAACCCTGATTTTAGATACATTTTTTCATTTGTCTAGTGCCAAAAATAATCAATTTTGTTTTCTTTATATTTAATGATAACTTATTTACATCAAACCAGTTTTTTAATATATTTAACTCCTTTTCCGCTGTAGTCAGAAGCTGTTCTAGGTTTTTTACCTGAGCAATACAGAGTGGTATCATCAGCAAACAATACACATTTTAACAGTTTGGAAATGCTACATATGTCATTTATGTATAATATAAATAATTTAGGGCCCAGCACAGAGCCCTGAGGAACACCACAAGTTACCTTCAACTGCTTAGATTTTACATTATTGAATTCGACATATTGATATCTGTCATCCAGGTAACTTTTCATCCACTTGTATGCTAACCCTCTTATGCCATATCTCTCTAGTTTATTCATTAATATAGAATGATCAATCGTATCAAACGCCTTTTTTAAGTCTATAAACCCATTGTTCATTATCCAATCGTCACTTTTCCAATAGATTCCAGAGCAGATTCCTGATTATTTATATTGCTCTAAGTCTTTGAGTTATCTTATCATCACAACTTTCGCTTCTTCAGGATTGCCATTTAGTCTTATCATTACTTTGCAGTTCCTCGTCCATGTCGCTTGTATCTTATTTTGTTTTCTCAGGCTGCGTGCCTGTCTTGCAATTTCAGCAGTCTTTTTTCGTTAAATGTTCATTTAAATACACACCAGTCCCTTTAAGCTTCTTACCCTGTTTCAGTAACTCAATCTTTGTTTTGCGACTCACAAACCGAAGAATAATTGATGGCTTTGTTTTACTGTCTTTCCTGGGGAGCGTGTGGCATGCTGCAATATGATGGCTCTGAATACTTACATTCTTCGTTTGAAGGAATTTTATCACTTGCTGTTCAAGCGTTTGCAGCTCCTCTACCGGGGCATCTTCACCATCTTTACCTCCCCCAGCTGTTACTCCGGCGTAGGTTCGGTGTTGCGTCTCCCGTCCACTTATGACTAATGTGATAATAATGAGGGAATGAGACACAGAAGGAGAACTAGACACATTCACATAAGACATGGACCTTCAAAGTAAAACAGGAAATACACAACAGACACAGAGATCCAGACTAGACACTGAACTTAACAGACAGATTCACGAGGAGACACTGTGACATCATGGACAGACAGAGGGAACACAGAGAAGTGGGACAGGCACAGAACAGAAACCTAACAAATGGCAAATCTTAATGAAAGACATAACCAGAATAAACAAGAACATAGAATATTATAAGGAAACAGAAAACACTGAGTCGTCAGACTCAGGACCATGACACATGTATAATCATTTTATTAAAAGACATGATGTTTGCTTGTTTGTTTGTTTTTTTTTTTTGTTGTTTTTTTTTAGTCCTGTCCTGTGTTTGTCCGTTATATGTCACATGTAACACCAGGTTCTCGGAAGAACACTGTCTCATTTCACTCTGTACTGTACCACTGTATGGTTGAAAGGACAATAAAAAGAAATGCAGCAATCATAAAGCATATCTGTGGTAACACCCAGAGAGGAGGAAATGAAAGAAAACATGTTACTCTCCCTTTTGCAAAAAGAACTTAGAAGGATGTAGTTCAGGTATATTCCTAAATTTTTATTCTTTTTTGTTTTTCTGATGTTAGTGTATTTGATATACACTCAACATAAGGTTGTAGCCAAACAATGCAAGATCTAGAGGAATGACACAGCATGAAACTGCAGTAATAAAGTTCAGCTAATAAATTATATTCCGGTTATCCAACCTGTTATCACAACAATGCAATCAGATAACACTGTACCAAAAGTACCGGTAATGTGTTGTGACAAAGCCTGCTAAATTTGCTAACCACATTGCCAAATATATACTGTCATGGCAAATGTGACAGTTCACTAAGCAAACAGACTCAGGGATGTTCTTTTGGAAAGTTTTCTAAAATGGATGACTCAGCTTTTCTTGTGCTCTTCTGAACAGAGACCTCTGTTGTGCCCTGAATCTGCTGGAGCTAGTCCCTCAAGTTTAATGGTCACAGCTCACAGTACTCATTTTACCTCTGGTACCACTGTGGACACACATCCCACTACAATGTGCTGGATAGTCTCCAGGACATCTTTGCACAGTCAGCCTATTTAGTTCTGTCAGCTGTGTTAGACTCCTGCCTCCATGGATCTGGTGCTTAGGGCCCATTATTGTGCTGCTGTGATTAGTGCCTCTGTGCTGTCCTTTAGGCCATCTTTTTTAGCCACTGCTTGGATTTCCTGATGTCAGCTACATCCTATGTTATCATTGGTACATCATATCCAGGGACTTGATCATCCATGATTGTTTCTCCTCATGTTCCTCATCACCATTTGCCTTCAGCCACCTAAAGTACTTTTGGAGAAAAATTCTCAGGGAACCAGATGAACTTCTCTAAGATCTTCTCCATCATCCTGATCATAGAGCCTCAACGTGCTGGACTTCAGCTGGACACCCCAGTTGTGTCCAGCCCCATTGTGAGGAGTTTTTGTGTGTTGACATCAGTGACATATATCCTCTTCTGTGCCCAGCTCTAACCATTAGGATGTATGTACTGAAGGCTTGCATCTTATCCCTACCATTCCACTGACTTCTCAACCATTGCCTTACATTTTGGAAGTATTTTGTTGTGGTTGTGGTGCTTTTCCAGACTTGTGCTGTCAGGCCTTCATTGAATAATATTACTGTAGCTTCTTCATGCCTGAGAGTCAGTGTTAGATATCTGCCTTTGTGATGTTCTGATTGTAAAACTTGTTATTTTTGACATTTTTCCTAGATTCAACTAAAGAAATGGGAAGAAATTATGGGTTTGTGACTAAGTGTCTAAAAGTAGAATTTCTGATTGGTTCTTTGCTAAGTGTAGACAGCTTGAGTTAGCTGCCTCATAATGCAAAATGGTTTTTAATTCAGTGGATTAAAAAGTAAACACTCCTTTAAAAAAAGGCCAGGTACAATAATTGTAGTGAAGAGCTCTAAAAGACTTTCAGAAAGCCTGGTCCAAGACCACTTTTTAAAAAAGGACAAGACAGTTTGACTTCTTTGGAAACAAAATATAAAGACGTGAGGGATGACTCAAGATGTTTGCACAGTACTGCCTACATGGCATAGATTACAATGTTTTTTTCTATTGTACTTATACCAGTAACAGACTGACAGCAACTTTTACTGCTTGTCTTTGCCCTTGTTTCAAAAGCCCCACCTCTCTGAGCAATGATAATTACTGAATTATCTTAGTGTGTGACAGCAGGGAAGACTCATCTACTAGTGTCAGAAAACATCTGACATAATAAAAAGCTTATCATTGTGCTGCCATCAGAAGTTAAATTAGGTATATTTCATAATCCATACTCTATCTCCCATGTAATCAGGTTCAAAGTGTCAATCACAGGACTAATGTTTAAGATTCACGAGGGCTAGAAAAGATAAGATAACTATAATATTAGCTGAGAACAGAAATATATAGTTGGATGTTGCATTATTACTGTGTTACTACCCATCTGCAGGCTTGTTGAGAGAAACCAAAAGGTCCAGGTATCTCTTGGTGAATACTTTTAACCAAGAAATACCTGGAAATACAGAGAAATACAGAGGTTATTTAGAGAAGAAGGAACCAGAATTAAAAGACTCCTGTGAGACAGTGCCATCTAGTGCTTTGAGGAGTGCACTATAAAAATCTTCAATTTCACGCAGCTTTTGACTAGTCCATGCATTAATACAAATAAAAACCAAACAAAAAAATAATACATGCAAAAAACAACAACAAAATCTAACCTATTCTTTGAACTCTATTTGACCTCTTTCCTCACTTGTTTCAGGGAACTCCCAACTTCTGCTGATTTCATCATCACGTAAATTCCAGTATTAAACAACATCAGTTGTGAAATGTAAGTGTGACTGTAATCTGCACTGTTTTAACAGATTTAGTAAATGATTTAAAACTTCCTCCCAGTAACTCACAGCTGTTATAAAAACAAAGAAAGTAAAGCAACTCTACAGCAGAGTCAAATATGGCGAGTGTTACTATGACATCCTGTTGGAAGAGTCTTCTGCTGGTGGCACTTATGGGTGAGAACATTTCATTTGTGTTCACTGTTATTACTCTATTATTATTCTTTTAAATGCTGACTATCAACATGAATGACAATAGTAACAAAGTAACTGATAAAACAGCTAATAAGAGGCTCAAGAATAAAGGTCTCTGTGCTTTGATTCAGGGTTTATTTTAGCAGATGTTTAACACATTTATTCCTACATAACATCTTCTGAGTGTAAAGATTTTTCCTCGTGATTTAAGAATACATGTAATGAATTAACTGAGTAAGGATTGAAAAGTAGCTTTTTCTTCATATTATGTGATCCTGTTTGTGAGGTTGTTGTGCCCAAACTGTCAAACAGCCTTCCTCAGTCACTCAGGTCGGCTGACTACGTTAATTAATTTAAGTCACTGCTGAAAGACAGTTGCTTCTTTAACTTCTGTTTTCTTAAATGTAAATTATCATTATTAGTTGTATGTTAGCAAAGTTTATATTTGACCATACATCTGTGAAAGCAGCAGAACTTTTTTTTCAAATGTGCTCTTAGAAAAGATGTTTGAATCCTGTCTTTCCTTCTATCATGTACATGTAGGTTAAGAACTACACTTGACAGCTTTGAGTACCTGCTGATACTAATATAAGTCTTACATCATCTTTTTCTCACACTTAAGTTTGTCTGGACACACGTCTGAACTCCTTTTTAGTTAACTGATACTTATGCAGATAGATATCCATTATGGAGTAATGGATTATATATTATTTAATACTCAGATTGAGTTATTTTGTGCTTTTAACCAGTATTGTACCAGTGTTGACACAGAGTGGCTTTTACTGGTATGTGTTACATCCATCCTGACTGCTCTGTCCCTCAGGTTTACCAGGTTTGGGGACCAAGGTGCAGATTTCTTGGACTGGCAGGGTGACAGCCGGTTCCCCCACTGCTTTCACATGCTCATCTAATTGTTTTCCAAACTGCATCTACACCTGGTCCTTTAAGGCCAGCACAGTCAACGAGAGCACATTAACTTGGACACCAGATGGACTGGATGATACAGTGAAACTGCAATGCACTGTCTTCAATCCACAAACAGGAGTCTACACAAGTACTGACACCATTGTAGAAATTACAAGTGAGTACATCAAGTTAAATGTCACATTAAATAGTGGAAGGTAACAAAGGTAACTTTTATTCTGTACTTCTAAAATGTACTGGGTATGGGTAAAGGAGTTTTGAAGAACAGAAATTTAGTTAATGAAATGAAACTGAAATTCTTAAACCATGTGCATGTCTGCGCAGTAGCTTCACAGCCCTTTTTAAATCATTAGCTGAGAGGCGACAGGCTGCTTCCTCCATCCTGTTGGGATTCGCCTCTCACATGCTGTCTGTCTCCTACATAACACCAGAGGAACGGAAGACCAAGCAGCCAGAGTCAGAGGAATCATCACAGTATTAGTAATTAAATTTAATTGAAGTAAATTTACCCTCAAATTTCAATAATATGCTGTTTAGATTCTGACCATTTATAATCACATTTAAAGCAATTTCTTTGCCTTGATGACAGGAACAAGGTGTGTGTATGAGTTACACATAATTAGGACACACTACATGGACAAAACTACTTTGCTACCTACAGATTACACCTACCCTGTCATGAGGCCCTGGGCACGCAGTTTTTCAGCTGATGCTAATGCCAAAGGAGGTTTAAAACTCTGCAGTTATTGAGTCAGGAGGGAATATCTAAGAGGAAGGAAATTTCACATACTGATTTTTATCAATGGTGGCATGTTATTACATCTCATTCAAATTCAGTGATGTTTATAGAACAACACATTCTTTCACAAATATTTGTAAAGGCAGACTGCATGGCTAGGTGCTTGACTTTACACACCTGGGACAACTGAATGCAAAGATTAAGAGGTGTGGCTTAACACTACTGTCCATATTTTTATTCTCACTTTATGAATTAAAAACTTATTTTTTCTTTTTGTACAGATCAAATATCTGTACAAGTCAGTCCGCTGAACACTGTACCATCTCTCAACCAGTCATTAAATCTCATCTGCCATGATGCCAGATTTGGTGATCCACAAGGACTATCAGACCTGGTCTGGTATAAAGATGGACAAAAGGTGACCCTGCGTGAAAATATGTGGCTTCAGCAAAACAACCTCACACTTCACTTTGACTCCCTGCTGCCCTCTGATGCTGGTTTCTACCAGTGTCAAACGTATCTGCCTACATCACAGACAACAGTTGTCAGCCTGGGCTATCTACTCAGCTGTAAGTACAAGGATACAGAGAGGTTAAACCAGAACAAGAAAGGCTGTATTTTGTCATAACTGCAACAAGCCTTCTTATCTTTTGCAGATGATCAGTGGAACGTCAGCATTAGCGGACCTGACACTGTGTTTCCTGGTCAGTTAAGTGAGTTCACCTGCCTGACTAGCTGCACCTTAAATGTGGAATGCACCGTCAGGTGGGAGTTCAGGGGAGGTTTCCCTGTTGGAACCTACTTTTCAGTTCATAAAAATGAGGTCAGGTGGACTCCTTCACTACCTGGGACTTTTCAAAATTTCACCTGTATTGCAGAGAATAAAGCTGCTGGACGTTCTGCTGAGGCCACCAAGATGGTAGAAGTTAAAGGTACGCACAACTCCTTAGCACTTGCTTGTTTCTATTCTTACTGCTAAATCAATTTCAATTACTTTCTTTTTCTCTCAACAGATATCCCAATCTCTGGATCGGAGGCGATGCAGCTTAGTGGACTTTTTGCAGGAATCCTCAGTCTGGGAATGTGGGTCCTCTTGGGTTGGGCTCTAGAAACAGTATACTTATATTCACTTTAAAGAGACAGTTCACCCCAGTATCAGCTTTATGCCCAAATAAACGAATGACTACACCATGGATTATCATAGAATAATTACTACAAATAAATGCAGCTGATATCTACAAAACTTTTCAACTCAGACTTACACTCCAGAGAAAAACAACATAAATTTGATTTGGGGGTGAACTGTATCTTTAAGTTTTAGTGTGAATATTTCCATGCTATTTATTTCTGCAGCAGCTTATTCTTTTTATTATTATTCGTGCAAAAGAAACATATGCGATGTCAAATGTTAGAAAAGTAGAAGCAGTGGTTTTTTCTTATGAATTTTTGTAAAACATCTGAACACGCATATGAAAAATAAATTATGTGCATTAAGTCACAGCTGAGGTTGATTCCTATTTAACAATTAAAGTTGACACATTATTTCCTTTATGCTCATTTATAGTGTACGTTTTAATTATGACCACAAGGTGTCACTAAAAACACAGAAGAACTGGATTTCAAGGACAGTGGAACATAAAATGTAAAATATTTCTGTGAATGATATTGCAATAAGTACTCTGACTAACAAACCTCAAGATTTATTAAAAATGCTTTCGCTGGGACGTAACTCCTTCAGTGAAAAATTATTTTTGTAAAGTCAGCTTGATAAACAACTTATGTGACGTCCATCCACACAATGTGGTCAGTGATTCAACAATCGGTTTCATGTTCCTTTGAAAGTGAACAATTAATGCAGAGAAGACAACCACACTAAGCAAACTGAGAGAGACTGAGGTTTTTCAGTTGTTTTGTTTCTACCTTTGTTTTTCTCTTTTCTTCTTTTGTCATATCTCAGTTGCTTTATCAGGCATAAGAATAGGTGGGGAAAATGAAACTAAAACATCTGCTTTCATTTTGTTGTAAAAGATTGTTGTAGTTTCAGTTGAAATGCTGCAAACTCTGTAGTATATGTATATATATCCTGTGTTTAATTATAAACTAGAAAATGTAGGTTGGTGTTTTATGTTATGTCTGTTATGTACTTTCTCTTTTAAATTATTGAAACAAAAAGATATTCAAAAAAAGATTAATTCCAAAATGGACCAAAATGGAACTTTTTGGCCAAAAATTCTCTTCAGCAGGGACAGGGAAGCTGGTCAGAATTGATGGGACGATGCATGGAGCCAAATACAGGGCAATCTTGGAAGAAAACCTCTTGGAGTCTGCAAAAGACTTGAGACTGGGGCGGAGGTTCACCTTCCAGCAGGACAACGACCCTAAACATAAAGCCAGGGCAACAATGGAATGGTTTAAAACAAAACATATCTATGTGTTAGAATGGCCCAGTCAAAGTCCAGATCTAAATCCAATCGAGAATCTGTGGCAAGATCTGAAAACTGCTGTTCACAAACGCTGTCCATCTAATCTGACTGAGCTGGAGCTGTTTTGCAAAGAAGAACGGGCAAGGATTTCAGTCTGTAGATATGCAAAGCTGGTAGAGACATACCCTAAAAGACTGCCAGCTGTAATTGCAGCCAAAGGTGGTTCTACAAAGTATTGACTCAGGGGGCTGAATAATTACGCACACCCCACTTTGCAGTTATTGATTTGTAAAAAAATGTTTGGAATCATGTATGATTTTCGTTCCACTTCTCACGTGTACACCACTTTGTGTTGGTCTTTCACGTGGAATTCCAATAAAATTGATTCATGTTTGTGGCTGTAATGTGACAAAATGTGGAAAAGTTCAAGGCGGCCGAATACTTTTGCCCCACAGGGAACGGTTCTGGCTCCGTTTGTCTTCACCATCTACACTGCAGACTTCTCCCACAACTCCATTTTTTATGGTGTGGTCTACTGAGGTGGCAATATCTCTGCCGGGGATAGGAAGAGACTGAACAGGTTGATCCGCAGGGCCAGCTCTGTTCTAGGATGCCCTCTGGAACCAGTGGAGGTGGTGAGTGACAGGAGAATGGTGGCTAAGCTGTCATCCCTGTTGGACAACATCTCCCACCCCATGCAGGAGACTGTGACAGCACTGAGCAGCTCCTTCAGGGGGAGACTGCCCACCCACGCTGTGGGACGGAGAGACTTTCCTCCCCACTGCTGTCAGACTCCACAACAAAGACTTTTGCAGCTGATCAAACGCACAAACCCACACATGTGCAATAACACTAAGTGCAATACTCTTTTCTGACAAAGTTGTATTTTTACTCAGTTGTATATAGCATTTGTATTCTATTTTTAACCTATTGTGGATATTAGTTTATTTTATTCTATTGTATATAGTATTTTATTTTAATTTATTCTATTCTATTCTGTACAGTTGTGCACAGTATATTATTCTTATTGTATTCCAGTGTTCTCTAATTTTTGCTATATAACTTTGCACTGTCCACTTTCTGCTGTGACAAAACAAATTTACCACGTGTGGGACAAATAAAGGTTATCTTATCTTATCTTATCTTATCTTATCTTATCTTATCTTAGGTTTCCTGCAAGACCTTGAGGCATGACTCTAAACAAATATTGAATCTGACTAGGTGTGCTCTCCAAGGATACATGATCTGCTCACACCTGCTCACATTGAAGTTTTTTGGGGTTTTTTTGAGATGATGTCAGGCCTCCATCAAATGTTTCTGTTTCTTTCCCTTCTTTCCCTTCAGGCTCCGTGCCAAGTAAGGAAGGATGACGCTACCTGTTTATGGGAAAAGTGATTTCTGATAATATGGGTGCTGTAATATAAACTCCTCATATGAGGGTATCAAGCAGAAGCTCTTCCTCTTTCTCATTAACATTTTATTACCCCTTTCTACTTATTTATTGTTGTTTTTGTTGTTCTCATTCTATTTATATGGTCTGACATTTACTTTGTTTTTGAGATGTATCATACAACATACTTGTTTTAAAAAGTACAACAGAACTTTGTATATGATGAATTCAAAACATATTACACCAGATATATTTGAATAGACCAAAAAGTCACATGATGACAGCGATGTTAAAAATATTAATGCAGAAGTCTGACAGGTAGTTCATACTTTATTCAAACCAAATAGTGAAACATGATTAAGTACCTTGCTTAGCTTTTAATTCCATTACATTTGATTGATTAGCTAGCTAACTATTGGCTATTGGTTATGTCAAAAAATTGTAGATTAAACTCCAAAGTATTGCATTCAATGGCTGAAATTATACCCACCATTTCACCCTTAGCATTAAAATGATGTGTACAAAAACCATTATCAAATGCAGGATGCAGCTATACTACATCATATTTGTTTGTAAAAACATAAGTTTTTTTTTTATAAAACTCTGGCATGGCTCATCAAATGTTGTTTTTTCTTTTCTAGGACTCTGAATAGTGATCAGCAATAGGGAACTAAAGAGTTAAGACTATGATTTCATGTCAACAGGGACCCTCACACTTACCTTTAAGATCTACAAATAACCTATACATCAATCACATCTTCTGTTTGGCCAGTATACACAGCACAGGTTTGCTGAACTTCGTCCCGTCATAGCTCAAACAATACACCCGCTGTTTACTCAGTGCTATTGAGAGGGGCATAATGGTTTGCCTGTGCTTCACATCCAACGTGGGAAAGAGTATTTCTTAGTGTGTGAAAACAATTGGTTGTCTGAAATAATACAGTTTTCTAAAAATTGTATCACCTTTCTGAGAAGTTTGACAAGCATGAAACCCAGATGACCTATAACACCTGCAGATAAGAAGCAAGTGGAAGCAAGCAGGAAAGTTCCTCATCCTTACTTGGCTTGGCCAGGCTGCGGTTTTTACAAATCACAGTAGGAGGGCGTCTGTCAACATCCTCACTGGAGCGCTCACCCTTAGATCCGTCACATCTGTCCCACAACTTAGGGTCAACACTACCCTTACAGTTTTAGGTGAGAACAGATAAATAAGAGCTGATGTTCAAGGTTGGGAGAACCATTTTTGTAGAATTTCAACTTGTTTATTAATAATGGTTTGAAGTTGGTAGTTTCTCACCAAACATTATAACTGAAACACAAGCATTTAAGTCTCAGGGAAAGGTTGGGAAAAAATATAAGAGCTTTTCCTAAAGTGTTTTTTTATTTGTACTTTTTAGTATTAGTATCATTAAAAAAAAAAAAAAAGTTAATCATTTATTCTGAAACATTTCAGCAAGTCACTCTGACACTTGAACCCTTCAACCTGGCTTTCATGCATTATATTTATTACTGACTTTTTGTTTTGGGAATGCTGAAGTATGCTTTGAATAAACTGTGATCAGTGTTGAGTAAATACTATGAGATGAAATGCATGTGGGTGTTTTACAAAAAATGAAATCATCTTTTGTGGAAGTCCAGTTTCTGATAATGTTACGTAAGGAGAAAAAAAAGTTATCTAACCTTAAATGACTTTAAATGACGCAGCAAATTGTATAATGAGAGGCAGAACAAAGATAAATCCCATGAGCAAATAAAGGCACCATAATGAATGACATATTCAAAAAGCCAAAGCAAACTTAAAAGAAACTGTGAACACTGGCTAGAAATTCTTACAGTTCTGTAAGGTGACCAAAAACATTTCGACACACTGAGGGTAAGCGAGATGGAAAAACTTTAAAAATATGCTGAGGAATTGTTTGCACTAAACACTTTACTGGAACAGGTTTCTGTTCTAATGGAAAAATGATCCCAAAATAATATTGGAGAAGGTTTAATGGAATTCAGGAGGCCCCTGTGTCGTGGTATTTGGACTAACAACCAGCAAAGAGAAAAACAGCCTGTTCCTTACCGTATGTCTACGTGCTTTTGCTGTTTGCTGTTTTTGGTGTCCTGTTCGTCACGTTGCAGTGTCATCTAGTTTCTGCCTGCCCCCGTGTCTGTCCAAAGTAAGTATGTTAGTATGCTTCTTTTATCCCAATTGTCATTTCCAGTATTGAGCAAGTTACATTGAAAAAGTAATTAATTATAGTTACTAGTTACTTAGTTAAAAATGTAACTGAGTTAGTAACTGAGTTACAAGAAGTAATTAATTAATTGAAAAGTAACTATTGCTTTACTTTAAAAAAATGTTTAACCCTCTGGGGTCCAGGGTATAATTGGCCATTTTAACCACATTTTACCTTTAAAAACTATTTACTTTGCCTTGTTTGGTATCATCCTTTTCAGCACAACCTCACGTGTCTGAATGCACAGTTATGTTTTCATTTTGACATACTGTATTAACACAATTGATATGCGGTAAGCCGAACATAGCTTCAACCCTCTGTTTGTTGAAAAATAGTGACGGACCGCATTTTCTTGTTAGTAACTGTAACGGCGTTGTAACAATACTCGTTACTGAAAAAAGTAACGCCGTTAGTAACGCCGTTACTTGTAACGCATTCCCATCAATGGTCTTTTCCATGCAACAAGGTTAATGATACGAATCTGCTCAGACCGCACCTTTTTATTTCAGTTTACATGTTGTTTGCATCTGGTTATTTGCAGGTGCTCTGGCTTCGTCCCTCAGTCAAAAGATGCCTATTTGGTTAATTGGTAATTTTAAGTATGGGAGGGTGTGGTTGTCTGCCTTGTTATGTTAGCTCTGTCATGGCCCAGGGTGTAACCCACCTCTAAGTGAGCTGGGATAGGCACCAGCCAGAAAATGGATGAATATATAAAGCAGAGAACGTCAGCTTGTCACATTGTTTCTGGCTTTTTGTTGTAGTTTAAATTTTCAGATAAGGCAATTTGAGAAACAATGTAGGGTATTTAGACCAAAATATTTTGATACTTATGGCAGGGATTATATATAATATTTTTTATTAATTATTTTAAGTAGGTAATTAAAGCACAAAAACAAATAATCAAATAATAAAAGAAATATGGCTAAATTCCCATTTGTGCGTAAAGTTTTTGCTTTATCTGTACTGTATACTGTCCTAAAACATCATGGCTAATGATGGTATTAGTTTAGGAAACAATGATGGTGTAAAGCACAGTCATCGTTTAGTTATATCAGTTATATATTCAGATATATTCAGATATTTATAAGTACTGTTTGTAAGTACTGATGTATTGTATCATATTTAATAATTAAAATTAATATAATAAAGTGGTCTAAGAATAACTAGAATTAATATTCATTACAATTAATACACTTTAACTGTATGCTTACTGCAAAACCTCATTGTCATGAAGTACATTTGTAAACATTTATTTTCATCCGTTTGGCTCCCACACAATGAACTATAATGTGCTGATCAGTGTGAACCTAAGAGTCTGAATGAATTCTGCAGCTCATCAATCATCAAGTGCTCAATTTTATTCTCCTTCCAATCTCTTTCTTTTGGATGAACAGCAGCTTTGAGGTTACTTCCAATTACAGAGCTCAGCTCACTGATGAAAACGCTCTCTGTAATCAGTGTGACCTGCTGTGACCATGTAGTAAACTTTACCATCAGCTGTGAGTTGGGCAATAGCATATTCACTACTACTACAGTTTTATATAGTAATATAATCATTGAGCTTCAATACACAGTTCTTATTTTTCTGTATGTCTCTCGTCTGCCTAATTGTGATTGCTTTTCTGAGATGGACAAACATTTTTCCTTTTTAGCTGGATCCAATCTGTCTGCGGTCTGTTCTGCATTCTCCAATCATCCAGCTCAGTTTTAGTGGGTTCAAAGGGCTTACAAACATAACGGGCCCATTACTGGAGCTGTTACATGTCAGCAAAGACCAAAGTGGTCCATATTGCTGTCTGGCCTTCAACAATCACGCCAACATAAGAAACGACATCACCGAAAATGTGCTCATAGCAAGTGCATTTGCTACTATTACAACAGCAACATCAGTACTTCTTGGTTTTGTTCCAAACTAACTTTGTTTTGTTTTTTCTCCACACAAACTGTATTCACTATGGAACACTGGCTCCCTTTGCTTTTCACAGATGATAGCACGTTCACTGTGATGGACCGAGCAGCGAAGGAAACTTAGGCACAGGTTAAAGTAAAAAAAAAAAGGGAAAAAAAGGGATTTTTTTTATTGAACCCCAAAAAATAATTGGTTAAATCATGTAAAAAGAATCAAAATCTTGGGCCCATAAAAGAGGTCAAAATAACAGAACTCTACTCAAAGTTAACAAACAATACTGATGACTTACACAAACTGAACTAACTTAACGAGACAAAGGGGAAACTTAACAATGGCTGATCACCAGTGTTGGGACTAACGCGTTATTAAGTAACGCGTTACAGTAACTACGTTATTATTGTGGTAACGAGCACGGTAACTAGTTATTATGCCAAAACCAGGAACGCGTTACTCGTTACTGGGATTTCGATAGGCTCGTTATTCGTTACTTCGTGTGGTGGCTATCGCGGAGCTTCCACAGATTCAATAACATTAGCAAGTGGCGGAAGCCAGCAGGTGGATGAAGAAAAAGGGAGGCAAGAGGAGAAGAGACCCGAAGCGGCCGCTGGTCCGAGAGTGTCAGGTGAACTGAACTTCAGGTAAGAAGTTATGACCTGCAGTCCATCTGGGTCAGATATGAACCAAGTTTAGGTGGAGTTTATTTTCGTTATTCTGACTTTTTCCGTACTAGCTAGCATGACGGAGTTTCTATACAGCTGGGTGGGTGCTATGTTACTGATGTTGAACTTTATTTTGTTCATAAGGTTAATTATTAGAGTTGCCAACCATCCTGTAAAAAACGGAATCGTCTCGTATTCAGAGAAAATATCACGCGTTTCGTATTGAGGTGAAAATGAACAGTTTGTCCCGGACTTCAGCTACAATGAAAAAGACACAAAGTTGGAGTTATTCTGTGTTTACGCTGCACAGCTGCCTCTTCTTCTCTCATCCTCTCACCCTCCCTCTCCTGTTTCTACTTCAATCATGAAACTGATCAATGATCAGCTGATCGTCTTTTCTCTCTTGTTTATTTATGCCCACTTTGCGCCAGAAAGAGGAAACCAGCGGATGTCGCGGTAAACAACAGCAGCACTTTTAAGCTTGATCAGCTGTTGTTAGAATTTATTTAATATTAATTAAGTATCAGCTGATGTTTGCTGGAGCCACAGCTGTAAACCTGCTGGTCATGATGTCGGTTTGAATATGTGGTGAGAGGGAAACATGAAGATGAAACCAGGAGATGACAGCTGGTAACTGTGCAGGGGCGGGTCTAGCAAAGTGTTGCCAGGGTTCCATGTAGGGCATTAAAAGGGAAAGGGGGGCACAAGGAAATACTTTTCTTATTCTCATTTAAAATGTCTCACTTTTAAAAAAAATATTATTTAATTAATATTATCTGAGTCTTACAACAAACGATTGATAGACTGATACATATATACCATCAGAACAGTGTACATCACTGTCACAACAGTGTTTATTTTCATTCAAAGGCTTTATGATTTTTCCTATAATGGTGGGATGGTCTCTAGTCAAAATGCCCGGGACGATTTTTTTGTCCCAGTCCAGCCCTGTATGCAGCTCATCTGCAGTCTGGTGTTGCCTACATCTTCCTATTCAGAAGGCAGAATTTCCGAGTTCTGAGTACAATCGAAAACACCATGACTGCAGTTTTTGTGTTGGATGTAAAAAGCAGGCTAGGATAGAATCAGGCATGGGATTTCTCTCGTGGAAATGTGCATATTATTTTTTCCTTTCTATTGGTAGGTGGCACAGTGCACTTGTGGCAAGTAAGCAAGCTAGAAGACTGGCAGTCTGGCTGGGTATCCAGTTACGGAAGCAACACATTAACAAGAGAATTCTGAGTAAAACCAAAGTTACTTTCCCTAGTAACTAGTTACTCTGAAAGTAACGAGTAACTTGAAGTAACTGAGTTACTTTTGATAGAAGTAACTAGTAATGTAACTAAGTTACTAATTTAAAGTAACTTACCCAACACTGCTGATCACCCACAAAAACACAAAAAGGGGTAAAACACACAAAACCTAACTGAAACTAACACATCCATCCATTCGCTTCCGCTTATCCTTTTCAGGGTCGCAGGGGGCGCTGGAGCCTATCCCAGCTGTCATAGAGCGAGAGGCAGGGTACACCCTGGACAGGTCGCCAGTCTGTCGCAGGGCTAACACACAGGGACAGACAACCATTCACACTCACATTCATTTGCACATTCACACCTAGTGACAATTTGGATTATCCAATTAACCTATCCCCACAAGCTGCATGTCTTTGGACGGTGGGAGGAAGCCGGAGTACCCGGAGGGAACCCACGCAAACACAGGGAGAACATGCAAACTCCACACAGAAAGACCCCGGCCTGATGTTGGAATTGAACTCAGGACCTTCTTGCTGTGCGGCAACAGTGCTAACCACTGTGCCACCGTGCTGCCTGAAACTAACACAATGAACTCCAATTCCCCCCCATGGTCTGAAATTATGAAATGAGCCAATTTGCAGCTTTCCATCAAGGCTTGTTCTGCCCCTTTTCCACCTGTTGGCTCCTCAATTAGGGGACAGGAGCAGCTGCAACTAAAGTAACTCAGAAAACAAAGATTAAATCATACATGATAGTGTAAACTAAAATGTGCACACTTATTTTAGAATACTGTGTTATGTGGATATGTGAACTAATTCTAAACCAAATCCAGTTATTCATTATTCATTGTCCTGTAAATTAATTCCTATTTGAAGAAAGACAAATGTGAATGTGATGTTATGTATAAGCCTCTACACTAATATGGTCGCTATTACCACTGTGTGGCTGTAAGTGCAGCCATCACCATTATCTACTAGAAATACTGTCATACCTAAATTAGGATGTGGCCTCAGCTAGTGAATGCAACACCCTTGTGTTTTACGTGTAGCGTGATCATGTCTTTGTTTGCCATTTCCTTGCTCTATCAACCTATTATTGGTTTATTTTCACTTAAAATCTATTTAATGTTTATAGCCTTTAACACCACATGTTATTAGGTGCTCCAAAAAAAGAAAAGCAGATATCGTGTATATTGAAAATATAAAATTGAGCTAATTGTGAGAGATATTTGTGAAAGTTTTTTATTTTATTTTATTCTAGTCTTATGGGGGAAACAGATGAATAGTGCATTTATCCCGTGTCTCTTTGGTTACTGTAAACAAAGTAGGAGAAGGAGACGATCCAGTATAGTGGGACAGAGTCCATTGTCCTTTACAAATTCTTTAAGTTTTGATATTCTGGGTGCAACTCATAACCAAACAATCCAAACACAAACCTCTCCATAAGAAGGCATTTACAGATATAGATTTGGATGGATCATCATAGCTGAATCTACAAATGCCTAACCCCAAAATTCATTTTTATTTTGTCCAATTCAGTGGTTTCCATCTCTATTGTGGGAAGAAGTGACTCATCTTTTTGATGAGAATACTAAAATGACGTTCAGAGACCAAGATTCCACAAATTTGGTTTGCAGTCTAGGTACAGAGTCACGTGTTAAAATTATAAACGCTCTCCACATGTTTCCTTGGTTGGAAAAAGTTGCAGAACAACAGTATACAGTAAATGGACACTCATAGGTGTGCACCTGTAAAGCATCAATATAAAAGGGTAAAACAAGGTGTGGTCATGACTTTGAGGTGGTATGATGATGGTGAAGCCAGGGGAAGGCATTTGCATCAAGACCACAGAGAGCTGCAGTGTTACAGAGTAAACATTAGCTGATTTGAAGGCAGGTAGCAGAGAATATCACAGGATTTTATTCATCAAAGCCAGATTCAAGTTTAGGGAAAGGATACCAAGGAGCTTAATGGAGTTTCCAGTGGTGTTCATCCTATTCTTGGCTGCAGTAACCTTTACAGGTAAAACTGAATGATAAGTGAAGTTCAATGAGAGTTTTATTGACTATTACAATAACTACAGGGTCAGAGAATTAGACAATTTATAGATCCTAATATCAATTAAAATTCTTTAAATATACTACTTTGACATATATCAGTACTTTTGTAACTACTTCTGTCCCAGTGTGTGGATGACAACTACGTGGCGACTGAATATTTTACTTGCTTTCTCTTTCTAGATGTGACACGCAGTCAGACATTATATGCCTCTGAGAACCCCGTCGCAGTGGGAAACAATGTTACCCTTAGCAGCAATTACACAGTCACATCAGGCGGATGGCTATTCAACACCCGCCAAATTGTGATAACACTAAATGGGGGTGTAGTTATTTCGAAAACTTGGCATGACAGAGTATCTTTTAACAAAAGTACTTCATCACTGACCATACACTCAGTAAAATTGGAAGACTCTGGAAACTACGCACTGCAGGATATAATTGATGAAACTTTTTCTCAGTTAACACTTTCAGTTGAAGGTAAGGGCACTCTCATTTTTCTTGTTTAGTCACCAGCACAGATCTCACTTCCTACATTATACTTCTTGCAAGATTTCTGTATCATCATTATTATTATTATTATTATTATTATTATTATTATTATTATTATTATTATTATTATTATTATTATTATTATTATTATTATTTATTAACTTTGTTATGATTTATGAAAAGAGGCATTGTTAGAGTCTCTTGGTTCCATTATGTTAAGGAGAAAAAACAACTCACACTATCACATTGTAGATATATCTCTCTGGAAAAAAAGGAACAAAATTACACTATAAATTTAAATAACACTATCAAAAATATGTTGATCTTGATTTTCAACAATTGTTACAACAAATGTTAACAATTACATTGCCTACAATATATATTTGTGAAAAAGAAAGGAAACCCTCTTTCATTTCTAAGGTTTTACATCAAACATCAAAGTCAGGGTAAATACCAACTCAGAACATGACATCATACCAAGTCATTGTTTAACAAAAATTTTAAGAAGTAAATGCAAATAAAAGTATATCCTTGATGAACCAGAGAATTGGACTGACCAATCAACAGACAAATACTGTCACCCAAGGAGCCCATTTTTTTTTTATAAGACTGTTTTATTTTTATTTGTTTTTATCTTGAACCTGACTTTAATTCAACATATGGGTCACATTTTCATATATATTTGGTGGAGGACACATTGCTTAAATAAAACATGACAAATGCCTTGTTATTTTATTCTCCGCAGAGTCTGTTTCAAATGTGACCGTTCAGACAAGCACAACCAACCTGGTGGAGTTCAATGACACAGCAGTACTTATGTGCAGAGTGTCCAAAGGTACATCCCTGTCTTATCAGTGGTTCAATGGGAGCTCAATGATCACGACCAAAGAAAAAGTTCAACTCAGCAGTGGAAACACCATTCTCACTATCATGAACGTGACCCGCTATGATCAAGGACTATACAAGTGTAATGTGTCTAATAATGTCAGCAATGACATCAGCAACCCTGTGAATCTGACTATCAGCTGTGAGTTCTAACCAAAAGACACCAATACATGCATACAATCTATAAACCAATCTGCTGTCCCAACAATAACCTCTAAAACAATTTATGCCCTGTTCTGTCACCAGACGGCCCAAGTAACACAGAGATGACAGTCATGCCCCTTATGAATATATACAAAGGCGGATCTAATATCACACTGTCATGCTCAGCGGTCTCCAGTCCTCCAGCAATGTTCCAGTGGATGGTTAATGGAGTGTACCTAAACAAAATTGAACCAAAGCTTGAACTAGAGAAAGTTAACGAGAGCATGTCAGGAAATTACACATGCCTAATTCACAATAATGTCACGTTCAGATTCAGCAGCCAAACAGCAACAATCCAAATTGTGGGTAAGTAAGTTTGGTTTGGTATATGTTTAAAAATTTATTTTGTTTTATTTTTTACTTTGCTGCTTAGATCTGCTGAGCTGGTAGACCATTAAGACCAAAAAGAAAGAGTTGTGATTTGTGCCTTTTCCTTTGTACAGTGCAGAGGAATTATCTAGTTGAACATGCCATATTTTTTCAGGTCAAATATTTGAGTGAATTTAAATTACTTACTAAACTCCAACAGATCCTGTGACAGCAGTCGTGGTGAATCTTGCCAAACCAGCAATATTTGGTGAGACATTCTCTTTGAGCTGTGAAGTGACGGGACCTGTTGACATCATTCATTGGTGGAGAAATGATCAACTTATTTCTGCTGACAATAAAACAACGTTTGACACGGGCAACAGGACACTGACTATTAGTTCAACCCAGCATTCAGATGGTGGAGATTATCAGTGTGAGGCTTTTAATTCTGTAAGCAACCAAGCCAGCCACCGCTTGACAGTCACAGTTTACTGTAAGTATTTGTATCATTATTAACATAACGATTATCACTGTGATGTCAGTTCTGTATTATCTGAATGTCTGTAGTCACATAAGCATTTTTCAGTGAAAGTAATTTGTGGTGTTCTTTATGTGTTTAGATGGACCAGAGATAGCAAATGTCATGGGACCAAATTTGGCAGAGGCAGGAGACTACGTCACATTCACCTGCAATGCAACATCTAATCCTCCCAGCAGGTATGAGTGGTACTTTGAAAATGTTCTGGTCTCCAACAAGTCGGAGTATGTCACACCATCTCTGACAACCAACATGAGTGGAAAGTACCTCTGTGTGGCCTTCAACAGCATCAGTGGCAAAAACAGCACTGCCGACATAATGCTTACTGTTATCGGTAAGACTTACGTGACCATTTTTTTTGGTGTACACAAAATAACTTTTCATTCATAAAAAGGAGACAGGTGCCTCGGGGGAGAACTAAAGAGCTATTTTGTGATTTGCTTTGTTTGCAGAGCCGCTGCAAAACATAATAGTAGAAGCACCAATGATGCCTGCCAAAGAAGGTTACTCCTATAATTTAACATGCAACACAAATGTACCTGCTGATTACATTTACTGGATGAAGAATGGGGAGCCACTGAATCAAAACAACAACATAGTTTTCTACAATGATAACAAAACACTTCACATCAGAATGGTGGAGCGCTATGATAATGCCAGATATGAGTGTATGGCTATTAATGCAGTTTCAGAGAACACGAGCACTCCTTACATGCTCTTTGTCAACTGTGAGTATAATATTTAGAGATTTTATGCAGTTGAGTGTCATGTTTAAATGAACAATTTTTAAGTTTTACATTTATAGTTGTTTAGATATTCATCTATCTCCTTTTCTGTTACAGATGGACCAGAAACACCTTTTGTTTATGGGCCAGCTTTTGCTGAAACAGGACATCAAGCTGTCTTCAGGTGTTCTGCTGAGTCAGTGCCTCCCAGTACGTTCTGCTGGTGGTTCAATGGATCCATCGTGGCCAATACATCAAACTATACAACCGATGTGTTGTCATTAAGCATGAGCGGAGAGTACAAATGCATGGCGATTAATAATGTGACAGGAAAGAACAGCACAAACTCCACGACACTCACCGTGATTGGTATGAAAACTTTAGGATTCAGAGGAATTAGATGAAACATTTTTAACATATGACTCTGGCTGCTATTGTGTTCCAAGAATAAAGAACACTAAAGACATCTTACCCTCTCAACTCTCATGTTCTGTGTCTACAGAGGCCATAGAGTCAATGATGATCAAAAGCACGACAATTCCAATCAACACTAAGAACTTTACTCTCACCTGTGATGTTATTGGGCCTTATGACATGATCTACTGGATGAAAGATAACGTGATGCTCAACATGGACCCCTCTAATGACTCACATATCTTCTATAACATTGAAAACAACATGCTGAACTTCATCCCAGTGACAACGTACAATGAAGGGATATATCAGTGTGTTGCTACCAATAAGGCTGGCCAGCGAAAAAGCCCCCAGTACAGACTACTGGTGAATTGTGAGCATGACAGCAATGAAAAGTGTTTTTTGTATTTTTTTTGAAAACTAGTTTTATTTAATTTTGTACTCATTTTCAAATGCTAGACACAAATTGTTTTAATATCTACATCCCTGAGAAAATGTTTGCTGTAAGGAAGATCCAAATGAAGAGTCATGATATGTTTTTTAGCAGTATTTGGACATTTTTGGGATTTAAATGCTTAACAAAACAGCCTACATGTTTTTGAGTTGATGCAAAAAGTGTATTTAATTTATTTTCCTTCTTAGAAAGAGGAATGACAGCTAAATAGAGAAATTAAGTGTTATGTGGTTTGCTTTGTTTGCAGATCCAATCCAAAATGTAAAACTAAATGCACCAGTGACCTTTGTCAAAGAAGGTTACGCCTATAATTTAACATGCAATGTAACTGGACCTGCTAACTACATTTACTGGATGAAGAATGGGCAGAGACTGCATGAAGACAACACAACTTTTTTCCACAAGGATAACGAGACAGTTGAGATTAATCCAGTAAAGCGATATGACACTGGAAACTACTACTGTTTGGCTATTAATGCTGCTGGAAACATGTCCAGCGCTCTTTACATGCTCGTTGTCATCTGTGAGTTTGATATTTTAAAGATTTACGCAACTGAGTGATATGATTTTAACATTTCAAGATTCAAAATATTTGTTGCAAGTCAATTATCTGGAGTTCAGATAATTTCAGTTATGTGAAATACCGAAAGTTCAGGCACAGAGAAATTATTTACAAATACATAAAACATATCAATATCGTATGAAACTTTACAGAAGGCAGTAAATAAAAGACAATGCACAGATGTTAAATTATACTTGCATATCTATGTGCATGTGTGTTGTGTGTTTGTCTCATTTCTTCATGCTTGGGGGGTTTTGAAAAAAAAGAAAGTGTTCCATAGCGTGCCAGTGTGTGATTTATCAATGTTATGTCTATAACCAGAGGGCATCAGGGAGAATAGGCTGTTGTGTGGTTGCCGTGGGCCATTTAAAACTCACCGAGATGTGCTAAAGGATGGTGTTGCCTTTGCTAGTGCGGTTAACATACCAGTTTTGGAGTATTTGAGGGCTCATACTAAAGGTTAAATGTGGGCACTGCTGGACCTTTTTAACAACAGCTTTGATGTATGTTACCTTTGTCATGTCTTTCTGACTAAATGACTGTTGTGTTTGTTTTGTTTGCAGATCAAATAGAAAATGTGGAAGTAAAAGCACCAATGATGCCGGCTATAGAAGGTTATTCATATAACTTAACATGCAATGTAACTGGACCTGCTGAATACATTTACTGGATGAAGAATGGGGAGATACTGCATGATGAAAACAGAACTGTTTTCTACATGGAAAATAAGACGCTCCACCTCAGTATGGTGGAGCGCTATGATAATGGAATCTACTGCTGTATGGCTATTAATGCTTTTGGAAACAAGACCAGCCCTGCTTATAACCTCATTGTCAATTGTGAGTATATTAGAATGTATAGAATGTATGCTACTAAATGGTTCAATGTCAATGGTGCATCACCTTAAATTAGGTAAATCCGTTATATTTCGGTTCTTCAGTTGGGGTGGCTGTAGCTCAGGTGGCAGAGCCACTAATCAGCCACTAATCAGAAGGTCGGTGGTTCGATCCCAGGCTGCCTCCTGGCTGCATGCCAAATATCCTTGGGCATGATACTAACCCCATGTTTGCCTACTGGTTGTGGTCAGAGGGCCCGGTGGCGCCAGTGTCCGGCAGCCTCGCCTCTGTCAGTGCGCCCCAGGGCAGCTGTGGCTACAATGTAGCTTGCCATTGCCAATGGGTGAATGACTGAATGTAGTGTAAAGCGCTTTGGGGTCCTTAGGGACTGAGTAAAGCGCTATACAAATGCAGGCCATTTACCATTCTAAAACATGGATTCTACTGTATAATGTTCATAATGTGCAGACTTGCTTCTCATATGCCGAACCAAGATTGCCCGATTGATCACTTTTACAAAAAGTGCACCTCAATTTGTATTAGCTTCACATTAATTATAGATTAGTAATTTACTTGATGCAGCAATTTTACAAAGTCAGCTTTCATTGAGAAAGCACTGATGTTACATGCTCTGGTGTGGATAGCAATCACACTACATGCTGAACCGTACCCACACAGCTGTGAAAAACATAACGACTTGACACACAAGTAACCAATTTCATGATAAAACTATCAAAGAGTATTTCAGTGTTGCAACTACAATGTCTCTTAAGACACAGGAGTCACCACAATAAATATACAATGAACTGCACAGCTGACCAGAACCTATCCAAATTTGGATAATACTTTACCCAGCTCAAAAGACAAATTTGCATGCAATATAGTCAGGTAGGCTACTCTTTTGCATTAAAGGTAGGACTATGAAATTGCTTCATAATGTTAAATTGCTCGGTGGTAGCTCATACTAAGTCAAAGCGTTATCTTTACCTTATAATAATTATAATACTCCAGTGTTGCTTTGTGCTCAAAAGTTTAGACAATAAATTTCCTCAGGAGCGGCACAGATATCCAAAGCGTTTAGAACATTCATCAGGGACAGGTGTGTCAGTCTCTTTTGCATCATGCTGATCCATCACCACATTTTTAACCGCAAGTTGAAGAATGATATTTGCATGAGTCCAACATGGGCACAATTTAAAGAACTTTGTAGTTAACAAAAAAGTTAACACTCTAGAGTCTCACTGTTAAAGTCATCTATCCTCTTTTGCTGTTACAGATGGTCCAGAAAAGCCCATTATTTATGGGCCAGCTTTTGCTGAAACAGGACGTCAAGCCGTCTTCAGCTGTTCTGCCGAGTCAGTGCCACTCAGCCAATTCTGCTGGTGGTTCAATGGATCAATTGTGTCCAACATGTCAGTGTATGCAACTAGCCTCTTGTCTTTCAACATGAGTGGAGAATACACATGTATGGCCATTAATAATGTGACAGGAAAGAACAGCACAAACTCCACTACGCTCACAGTTGTTGGTATGAACACTTTAAGATTTTTAGGAAATTTGTTGCAAATGTGGCTCTGAAACTGATCAAATACAAATTCTTATTGTGTTCTTAAAGTCTAAATATTTCATGGGGATGTACTCCAGTCAAGATGTCATGCTCTTTTGTGTTTAACACCTTGTAATTTGTGTCTACAGAGGCCATAGAGTCAGTGATGATCAAAAACACGACAATTCCAATCGACACTAAAAACTTTACTCTCACCTGTGAAGTTATTGGGCCCTATGACACGATCTATTGGATGAAAGACAACATGAAGCTTAACACGCATACCTCTAATAACTCATATGCATCCTATAATATTGAAAACAACATGCTGCATTTCACCCCAGTGACACTGGACAGTGAAGGGACATATCAGTGTGTTGCTACCAATAAGGCTGGTGATCATGTGAGCCCCCAGTACAGACTGTTGGTGATCTGTGAGTGTTTGTTGAGATCTAGTTCTGAGAAATCTGCCCAATATTCTTTTGAATTGTGTGCCAAGAAAACACTATTCATAATTTTGCAGTACATTATTCAAACTAAATCTTTCTTTTTCCAGATGGCCCAGTCAGACTGACCATTTCCCGTGCAAGTATGTTCATGCACGTGTCCCTGATATGCCAGGCTGACTCTCGACCAGCGTGTGACTTCTCCTGGTTCTTCAACAATCTGTCAACACCTCTACAGAACACATCTATTATTGTCTTCCCTGCAACCAGCCAGAATTTTGGGAATTACATATGCAAGGCATGGAACCCCGTGACTGATATCACAATGTACCAAAATCTTACCGTCACAGGTGAATAAACCACACTTCTTATCTCTACTCATTTTTCTTTTACAAGTTCTTTAGTGTTGTTGAGCAAGGGGTATTTTACTATAACCTATGACCTCATAAGAAAATTACGGAAGCGTAGAGCTGCCACCCAGGCAAAAGAAAAATAGAAGTATATCACGTTATAACATGAAAAGCTTATTGTTCTAACAAGATACTGTTCATGTTTGTACAATATAATATCACATTATTACAATATACATAATTATCACATTCGTACAATATAATATTTATATTGAACAAACGTGATAATTTTATTGTACGAACGTGATAATTATGTATATTGTAATAATGTGATATTATATTGTACAAACATGAACAGTATCTTGTTAGAACAATAAGCTTTTCATGTTATAACGTGATATACTTCTATTTTTCTTTTGCCTGGGTGGCAGCTCTACGCTTCCGTAGAAAATAGAGGTGAAATGTACAAAAGATTTTGAGACGTTAATGCCAAAAGACGTCTTTGTAGTGTGGGGCATTTAAAGAAACTATGATGATCACACCCATCTTTTAAAATTGGCCACAGGCAGAGCTATAAATTTGCAAATATGCTGTAAGTGTTTTTCTTTCTTTTTCAGTCCTAACCTCAAACGTGTCTCTTTGCTTGTCATATTTTCCCCCAGCTCACGCCCCTGCCATCCACTTCCCATACCAAGGCAGCCTGATGATGATGGTTCTGTTTGCCTTTTCTGCGCCTGTGTTGTTCAACTGAGTTCTCCACACTCTTAAGTCTTCTGAGAATGAAAGGCTTCTTTTTCGCTTCCTGTTTTTTTGACAACAATCTTCCTGCACAATGATTAAGAAAATATAGTGCAGTCCATAATCCTAATGTTAGACATACACATTATTTAATTAGTGCAATGCCTACTTTTTATGTTCAATATTATATCTATTAACAGTAAAATGTAGTTTCGCTAGTTTTAATACTGTCATTGTAATCACTCCTCTGGAGCTAGTTCAGTGAGTACACTTGAATAGTTTCATAAAAGGAAAGCAGGGAAAGTGTACTCCTTACAAATTATAATCACTGTGAGCATTTAACCATGTTAATAATATATGTACGTAGATGTTTTATTATACCTTGATTCACCTTATTTGATTGATTGATTACTTTTTTTTTAAAAAATGAATAAAAAAAGACAACATAATATATTTTTTGGAGATTTTATTAAGTGGGATATTTAAAATAATAATGGTCCCATTCAGAAAGTTATAGTGAGTTCAAATTCCAGTGATAAAGTTTCTTTTACACTGCATTTGTAAAAAATATCATGTGTATGCATAGAAAATATGATTGGCAATGAGTCTTACAAAAGCATGCATGTGTAAGAACAGAGGGCTTCTTTATATTGCTCATATGGGCACGGAGGGGTTGAAGGATTTATTAATCCTTTGGCATATCTTCTTGTTCTTGAACTTTTCCTTCTTGCAGTGTTTTTTCCCTTGTGGTTTGAATGAATCCAGAAAGATAAAGCAATTGGACACAAAAAAGAAAATTAATGAAAAAATGAAATGAAATGAAATGTGTAACTTCTATCTGTAATCACTCTTCAAAGCCATGATAATAAAGAGAATACAATAATTGATTTTATCACTGACTTTTCTTATCATTTTATTCCTTCCCTATTCCAAAAATCTTAGAAGTTATAGGCAACTTACACTTTCCAATGTATACAGCAGTATTCAAGCAGTGGCAGGCTTTGTTCATCACACCCATTTCCTTCCCTGAGTGACATATAATAAAAGAAGAAGAATGGGTTAGAAATACTGTATTCTTCTAAGAGAGAGGATGTACTTACATAAAAGTCATACATGTAAAAATGTATACATTCTTTGGTAAAATTCTCATATCACCTTTACAGGTGCAAGGTCTTTTGTCCTGTCTTTGGATTACTGGACGTGCAGTTGTAAGTAGTTCTCCAACAGCAGATCCTGTTGCACAGTTTATTGAAGAAACAACTTTAAAAGATTTATAATAACAATTTTAATAAAGTAAGTATTTAGATACAAACCTGTAACTATCATTAAGGAGCTGGTCTCGTCGAAATGTGTTTAGAAAATAATCTCACATACCGTCAGTGAATGCGCTGACAACCAGGCTCTGTTTCTTTGTCTCATGAACACCTTTAACAAATGAAAAGGAAAATAATAGAAAAGGAGACTTCAGAATAGGGTGCACAGGATACAAAAAGATTTTTTACGAAGTATCATACTATACCTTGGATGCAATCAGTTAATAGTACCAGCCCAAGAGCCAGCAGCAAAAGCACCCTGGGTCCCATGTTGGAGAAAAGGCAATTCAGTGAACTCGGGGAAAGAAATCCTGCTTGTGCACTGACTTCAGTCCCAGAGAAGAAATGATGGGGTTGGTGTTCCGGCTCTTTATAAAGGATGATGGTGATGAAATCATAGCTGAAGCACATTAATCAACTGGCTGAAAAAACAATTTTACAATATGTGGCAGTGACTGACAGAATGATGTACACTTGCCAACAGATAGTGGTTTTGAGTAATGGCTTTTTGCTTTTAGAGAGATTCACAGGGTTACTGAGATGAGAGCAAGAGCATTTGAATGTCAGATGTGCCCATTTGATAGCCTCTAGTTAAACTTTCCTGATGGGAACCTAATACATCAATACTCTTTTATATGCATTTTATCTTTTTGCTGCCTTTCACTGATTTGATAAAAATTGGGATCATATTCTGTCTTCAGGATATATCTTTTACTCTCGTTAAAAAACTGGCTGGCGGTTATCACTTCTGTCAGCATGACTGCAACTGATACATCACTGTCAATATTAAATCATGTTTACTAATGTCAAGAAGAGCTGTAAGTGCTCTGCTTTTGTTTCATGTGTGATGACAGTTGGAGAAAGGATCAGATTCGTGGTAAAACTCACAAATGAGTGGTAAGGACAAAGTTAGACTTGTTTGCCTTCCTCAAGTTTCTGAAACATGCCTCTGCTCACAAAATATGCGTGAGACAGGAACAAAACCAGTCAAGCAAAAGTAATAAATCTCTTTTACACATCTAACAATCTATATGTACTCTTGATGAACCCAAGGCCTAAAAATGTAGCTCTGCATCAGTGGTACTCAACACACAGATCCAATCTTGTTTTGATATTTAATGCATATCTTTCATCACTTACACAGTTGGCCATCCAATTGTTCATGTAATGTAGCACAGTCGTCACACAAGAGGCCCAGAAGCAGGTTAGTGTGAAGTAAAGCCTTTAAATATTTGAAGGAGCCATTACAAAAGACTTATCTCAATTCACAGACATCTAGATATATCACCACAGCTTCTCGACCTACTCAAACACATCTATCCTTGCAACAAAACAGTCTCTCATATGAATACTTTGTTGCTGTTATGGATAAAGGAAAAGATACAAGGGCATTAATGAGATAACATGATATGCTGAAAAGCAAGTAAACTGTAACGGTCAATTGTTTGCAAGTGCAGACAAGCAAAAAAAAAAAAAAAAACACAAAAAAACCCCCACAAAACACTTTGGTCCTTCAAATGAACAGGTACAAAAAAGAAACCAAACACATCAGACATCGCAATAAAGCTATTGCCAAATAAAGGTAACCTGAAGAACAGTGAAATTGAGATGATTTACAAGGATCTTCTAAGAAGGGCAGTTGTTGTATCTTGTATACAGGCATATTTTGGCTTAAACCTGATATATCCTGCATCCTTTTCCAACAAGCTCCTGTTCCTAAAGTTCAAGAAAGTGCAACCTGTTTTTGTGTGTGAAGGATTCATGAGCTATAGCCAAAGGGATAAGATCTACAGCACAGCAAGCCTTTAACAAGGTGCAGCATTCAGCGGTTTGACCTACAGAATGTCTTCCTTAGAATATAAAGCTGCTGCCTACTTTTGAAATTTATTCATGACCACTGAACATCTGGACTGATGTGTGCTCTAACAGCCATCTCTTCACGTATCGTTGAAGGGTGCTTTATGGTCAGCGCATTAGTCGTGTCATTTGCGAACAGTGATATCACCACAGCAGTCACCATTAATACTGGTGCTTAGAGCTCAGTTACCCGCTACAGCATTTTCTAAAACAAACTGTCATCACTGAGATAAAACCTCCACATCAGCCCTCTTTAAGAGTAGAAGAAGCTCAAACCAGAAGCTGAGTTTTTAAGAAGTCTTTTTGTCAAGCTGTTGCAGCATCTCCCTCTGTATAATTTGGGAATTACCGCCCATGGTGCCAATGCCACCCACACACAGGTAAAAAAAAAATTGAGAGGTGTGCGACCGGCTAAAATGACACAAAAACTTGCACCAGTGGATATGACATCACTTTTAGTGAGCGGTGCCAATCATGAGGGCAATAATGGACAGTATAATTAGCTCATTATTATTCTCTTAAACTAGAGGATCCCTGGATGACAAACAAAATTGTCCAATTGTATTGATTCTTTGTGTCAGAGAAGCTAATGGAACAGGTGCAATATTGGGAATGGAAGTAGGGATTTGTCAATTCATATAAACAAAAACCGTATGGTCACATTGTCTTTAACAGTGGTCACCAACCAAGGCCTTGAAGAGGTCTTCCACAAATAGTTTATGCAGCTCTTAGCCCTCAATAACTGATTCTATCCATCATTACACATCTTAATAATATAAGTGCAATGGTTTCTTGAAACAGGGACAAGGACCACTGTGGTAGTGTACTTTTGTGACCTAGATGCTCAGTTGTCAGTAGGTTCACCTAGCAGGGCCTTGAGATGGGCATGCAAAGGTTCACATACAGCTTGATATCCTTTCGGGGTCAGGTGAAGGTAGTCGTACATGTCCTGGTGGGAGATGCTACCATTGGAGTGAACAAAGCCGGGGTCTACATTGAAGAAGGAGGCACGGGGAAGAGATGTTAAGGTGTCCTTTACTAGCTCGTTCACCTTGGCATTTCTCTCCCGTAGAGGGTTTGGCATTTTTCCTCTGGGCAGTAAACTCTGGAAAACAAACATTAGCATACTTATTTTTAAATGTTTCATATACCTTATTTCATAACTTACTCATCTGTGTGTTAGCTGAATTTCCAATTAAGTTTCTGTCCCTAGTACATATACAGTAAATTAATACAGTTAAACTTCAGACCTGTCTGAAACAAGTACAGCTTTTTGGCCCTCCAACATTCACCTGACCAGGCAGAGACTCTTCTGGTTTACTTTAAACTACATATCATATAGCACAAAACCTTCTGATCCAAACAATCTAAGATATCCATTTACATACAATACAATATAGCATCAGTTGATTTTTAAGCAGATTTTCTAAGCCATTGCCGTTTCAGTTTAGTTTTTATTGTCTGAAAATCTCAGTCTTTTTTTAATTACCAGAGTTAACCAGGTTTGCAGCACTTTTTCTAATTCTTCTTTCTGTATTTAGTGGTGACTTGAAAATAATTCTACTGCGGATCCAATTTTCTTAAACCATTAACTTACATACAGGTGACATACATCGAAGATGGCACATGAAACAAACGCAAACTATTAAGTCTTTTAAAAAAACAAAACATAGATGTTAGTGATCTGATGTTAGTTTTGTTCAGACTGGCCAACCCCGTTAAAGAGGAGATCATTATAGCAAGATAATGAATTCAAGAATTTTGGAATAGTTATTAGAATACATATAACCTGTCATAAATACACGTAACTCATCCCAGTCTCAATAAACATATTCACCACAGGCTCAGACAACTTGCATTGATAGATTCTACAAAATTGGCAAAGACTCAAGCTGAAGAGAGTTCCTCTGTATTTTCATTTGATATTAGTTTCTAAGGTTCACAAAAAAAGGTTTTTTCAGTTAGCATTAAATTTTCAAAAGTTTTGTTTTATTCTGAGTACCTAAAATATTTCAGTTTCAGTCTCTAACTTTAGTTGCAACAGCATCAGCAGCGATTGAAGCTTCTACACAGCTCCCATCAAGCTGCTATTCTCTGCAGACTCGTTGAAGAGCATGTCTGTAGAGTGCGTGCTGCACTGTTTTTCCAAATGGGCCTCAGAACAAAATACTTCCAAGCCCTTATTCTTATGAGCAATGTCTGCAGTGTATATTTAAAATCTTTGAATATACTACGTGAAATGGCTCACAGATAATCAAAGTTCCAGCCTATGAAGAAGCATCCATAACTTTACACTTCACCTCATTTCAGATAGCTAAGATGCTGCTAAAAGGGGTGACATTGCACTGTACTTTGATGGTTGAAGTAACTTCATTAGTCATTTTCAAAAAACATGCGGGTGAGCAGATTAACACCCGATACAAGGAATGATTTGGAAAAACACGTACAAGTACAAGCGTGTGGGCATTGGGAAGCTTGTTCTTGATAACTTGGATAATAGCCAAGATGCCTCCACAGATCTGTTCAGGAGTGTAACCGTGATTGTTAGTTCCTACCCACAGCACTACGACCTGCAACAACAAAAGACAAAGCAATGCATGACTGAACACATGTCGCTGATATTTTGACCCAATGTACCTGGAAGTGGGATTTTAACACAGAGTTGAGCACAATTAGTCTTTTGTGTGAATAAACAAGCATGATCATGTTCTCTATTTCTGGCACTGTTTTGAACCTTTGGGCTGATGTTATCCAGTTCACCGTTGCTCAGTCGCCACAGCACATGTTGTGTTGCATCACCACCCACCCCAAAATTAAGGCAATGGAGAGGTGAGAACAACTGACGCCATATCTGCAGACAAACCACAATAATATTGCATTCACATGTTCCACAACAAGTTTTCACACTTTGAAAACATTTATGAGAAAACATAAATCAGTTACATAATAGACAGAGGCACACATATCAATGCAATCTTTGTTTTACCCCAAACTCGTGCATGAGCTGAACAAGAGAGTCTCCAACAAACAGGACATCAGGTTCCTTGTCTTTGCTGTCGGACACAAACCGATTGTGCTACAAAAAGAAAATGTAAAAGATGTATATATATTTTTACTACAGTACCAACCATTGCACAACATCCGCACATATTGCAAGACAAACTTTTTAAAACCTTGTGTTTTTTTTAAGAATCAGCATGGTATGTTTCTTTTGATTTTCTGGTGACTACTGACATTTGTGTTCATTTAGAGACATGCTTTAAAATAACTACCCAAATGAATACCCGATGGCAATGCCAAAAGGCTAACGAGTGGCGAGTCTACTTTCTAGAAGCACTTTGGTATCATCACAGTGCAGTCTTGAATGTAACACCAGCAATTTGATTTTTACATGACAAGTCCAGGTACAAAAATGTATTTAGAATGCGCTGTTATGTGGATAGAGAAAACTGAGCATATTTTTCTAATCAATTAATGAAATATCTATGCATATCCCCATGTGTCTGAAAAAATACTAATTTGCCAAGACTTTTCTCCTTTTTTTCACAATCAATTGCAAAACTGCACACCCCTCACAATCCATTGCATTTTCATTTATTAGACAGGTTTAAATAATTTATGAAGGCCATTATTACAACAATATGTACTACAATATGTTAGTAGCTGGCTCTTTTCAACTATGAAGCTTCCCTTTATCTTCACTGATTGCAAAACTAAACATCAGCAACGATGCAAACGGAATAATATAACACCGTACTTTATAAAACCTATAAATAATAAAAAGTCACACACCATAGACATCCATCGTCCATCTCCCTGCGTGTCTTCACAGGGAGTGGGTGTGGCGGCTGGGTTTGGTTCTCCTGCACTCATTCTGCTTTACCTGTGTTGGGAAAACAGTCGTATTGAGTTCTTCACACTTTCAGCAATGTATACAAACCAATTCATAAATAGCCCATAGCTCTGTTCGCTTGAGAGATCTGTGGAAGCTAACAAAGTTAGCTACAATAGCTAGCTCAACATGCTGGAACACATAAGAGATGTAGTTGAACAAAGATAAGAGAAATTGTGAAATTAAATAGGCCTGTGCTCTGCAGAATGGAAAAGGGTAGAGATTAGCATAACGAATGCATTAAGAGGTATAACTTATCATAGCATACCACTAAATCAAAAACACTGTTGTCCCCCGAATCACTTTCCGGAAGTGAGGTTCAGCACAGCAGAGCGTACCATTATCATGAGTAGTCAGCAACCTGTATGGTTTTAGATATTTTAATTTTCCGACGTTTGAACATATAAAATTGTGGTGTGCAAAATGTGATATGAGAATGTAAAAAATAAAGGATCACATAAGTAGAGAAATGGAGCAGAGTTGATACTGTGTAACCCATCGTTTTGTGAGGGTAGTTTCGTCCAACTCGTGGGCTTTCTTGGGCGTTATCACTGCGTGTAAAAAACGCAACGGCTGCGTGTTGCCGTGCAACGACACATTCGGTGTGCGGTAAAATTAGGCAGTTGTTAACGACTTTGGTAAGTAGAAACTATGTTAATGAATTATTTTTCCTTGTCATTTATTTTTTTCTCATGTATTTACGGTTTAAACTGATTTACAGTTTGCTAAAGTTGGAAATACTTTTCGCTTCTAAGCAGCTACAGCTTTGACTTCATGCACCGCGTGTCACCTTAACTTAAATTACACCTGGGGATAGTAGGTGCTTGCTAATCTCCAAGTTAGTTTAGCTGACATAATTCAGACATAAGTTGGATGTGTATATATATATATATATATATATATATATATATATATATATATATATATATATATATATATAATTTTTTTTTTTTTTTTTTTTTAAACAGTTCAATTTATCTTCAGTTAGTTTGCTCGTTTTAAGTCAGTTTTCATTAAGTTTCAGTATTAGTTCGAGCTGAGTTGTGTTAAAAATACCTGGGGGTCAACCATCCAAAGCAACGAACAGTCCACACAGGAAGTGATGAAGAGGTTGTGGACGAGGTGGAGTGGGTGGGCACTAGTGTCAGGTGTGATTGGCGACATAAGCATAGAAGAATGGAAAAGGAAAGTTAAGATGATGTTAGTAAGACTTGCGATGATGTATGGTTTGGAGACGGTGGCACTGACAAAAAGACGGGAGGTGGTGCTGAAGATTCTAAAATTTTAGTTGCGAGTGACTAGGAGGGACATTGAAGCAAAGTTGAAATGGCTTGGACACATGGTGAGGATGGATAGTGGACACAACGGGCAAAGCATGTTAAAGATAAAGCTGCCAGGCAGAAGGAAAAAGAGGATGATTGCAGAGGAGGTTTATGGATGTAATGAAAGTAGCAGGTTGCTGTTACAGAAGTGGGATGGGGTGAGTTGGAGGCAGATGACAGGCTGTAGGAATGCCCAACAGGGCAAACAGAAGTATAAGTTCTAACTTTTTTGTGTGCATACAGGATATTGTCCGGGGCTTTCCCCCCCCAGACATTCAGAGTAGAAATAAGTACATTCACATATATTATAAGCAGTACTTTTGACTTACAGTCATCTCAATACTGCACATATTTTTATTATTATATTTTTTTATTTTTTTATTTTTTTTACACAGGGTTAACAGCAGATCATATGAACTTGACAGGCAACTTTGATGGGTGTAGTCAGCTCAACTCACCTTACTATTCAGTATCTATACAGTTACAAACGTTATAAATAATTACAACCATGCATGCACAGAGAAATGTAACCACAGCTATAAAAGTGCAAAAATATCTGAAGAGGTACTTAAAGTGCTCAAAGTCTAACTGCAATAGGCCCATCTGCTCAGTGTCTTTTTTTCCCCCCATTTATGTAAAATGTTTTTCTCGAAACCTAGTTTTCAGTGTGTACAGCTGCACATATATGGTGAAACTTTTGTGGCTGTGGAACAGGTCAAATAATACATTATATATTGGAAGGATTTTGTGTCTGTAGTTTAATATGATTTTAAATGTCATGCAAATTAATTTCCTTACAGTTTGTACTGTACATGAAATGATCCTGACTTCAGGGTTTAATTGCACAAATAATGTTAATGTAAAGGAGACATTTTTCATACTTTATCTATCTCTGCTAAACTATGGCAAGTATGTTACATGCTTTCTTATTATTTTTATGAAGTGCTTAGAAAGTTGTATTATGTATGGTCTACATACATGTTCAAGTCAAAGCTCTAGTCACTTTCACTGAATCATTGGTAAGTTGTTCTTAATTTTAATACTAGAGTCGACCTCAATGAGGTACAACCACATCCTGTATTATCAAGCCTTCTTTACTAACTGTAGTTATTTTTTTACAGAATAGAATGCAGCATGAGCCATGTGTGTGGCAGGACCTCTATAAGAAGGAAAAGTCAACAATTTTCAACAAGAAACAAAAACAACAGATAAAAAGTGTTGCTTTGCAAAAAGATTCAGTGCTTTTTCCGGATATTCAACCCACTACAGTAAGGCAAATGAGGAGAAAAAAATGAAACGACTGAAGACCCGCAAGGAGAGGAGTCAAATAAGACGTGGCTGGAAAGAGACTTCAAAGATCAAGTCAAATCACCATCATCATCACCACCGTCATTGCCAAAGCAACATAGACATGGCACATTTGCATAACTGCTGTTGTGCTAGTTGCCATTGTTCTTCAAGGAGAAATCCACCATTTCCAAGTGTTGTGCGCTCTGTGCAGGAGCCCAGTATCATCACAGACGGCCGCCTGACAGGACACCATGGCCTGTTTAACCATGAGGTGAAGTCTATTGATTTTGAACGCTTGCTAAGTGAACAGCCAAAACTGGAGGAACACAGAAAAGAAAAGAACACTGTAATTTCACATTCATCTTCAGCATCGCACAATTCTGCTTCACTGTCCACTGATGCTTTGTTGGGAGCTGATACAGATGTTGGGAGCTGTGTGCCATTCAGAAAAAACACAGACCCTGCTTCAAAAGCCCACACTGACTGCCAAGAGAAGGAAAAGAAAAACATCCAGTTTGAGTCAAAGCAGTCAAATGTCACAACAGAGGAGAAACCACAACAACAACTCGCTCTTTCATGTGGAAGTTTTCAAAGCAGCCACTGGTCTAAACACAGCTTCCTCGATGTACTAACAACAGAAACCAAGTGGGCATGTGTCATGTCTGAAAACAGCAGAGAATCACTGCTGACTCCAGTTGTTGACAGAGACAATATTAAGACTTTCAACACAAATGCAAAGAAACGTGTGATTTCTACTCTTGTGCAAACCCCAAAGAACCAGGAGCCCCCTGTTCAGCAGATACAAACTCATGGTCTCACCACAAGCCCACTTAAACTCTCCAGTTCAGCCACTACTAACAGCTGTGAGATACAGGACAGAACACAAGATCCAGAGTATGTAACGAAGTTTGTCAGTGCAGTAGCAGCACGTTTGTGTCAACGTCTGAAGCTTCCGTTGATCAGTAGGAGAAACCTGCTGTCAGAGAGCAGGGAGGTTCTGTTAAACTCTCTGAGGGAAACACATGGACCGTGGCTTCAAGAGAACCTCCTTAGACTTCAGCAACATCGTAGCTTTGCTGTGCATCCCACAAAGAAAGACCAAGATCATGATCAAGAGCCAACCAGGAAAAATGAAGAGAATCTCTTTGCCGCAGGTGAGCATTAACCTCTTGAGACTTGAACTCTTCCATGGCATGCATTTTTATTTCTTTTTGATATTTGGGCATATTGGGACCTGATGAGTGTAAAAACAAAGAATTACCAGATTTTTTTTTTCCTGATTTTTGTTTCTGACAAAAATGAGATGTACATATGAGGATATTCATTTAAAATCTCAATTGAACAGTGGCACTATAATGTCATCGTAAGTGGATATCAGGCCCTTGTAGAGCAAAATTTAGTATTTTGGTCTAGAGCTTAAAATACATGTCCCCATAATATAATGGAAAGCGCAGATTTGTTCAAGATCAGCGTTTTGTTTTTTTTAAGTAACAACTACTTGTTATACTTTATCTATCACTCTGATAGGGGAGATATTCTGGTGCAAGTTTTTTAAATGATGTCTAATGATCTCTGTTTGGCCACAGCCATGCTGGTTGACATGGTAATAATTTCAACTGTGTAACTTCCAGCTGATCAAACATCTGTTTGATAGATGTTATTATATTGTGATACAGGTTATATGCTCAAAATTTGTTAATTTTAAAAGTGTTTATGGATTATCTTTGCATTCATTGTTACTTATAAGTACTTAGTATAAAAGTGATTGTTAGTAATACATTGCCAAGCTGATTGGTAAGAAATATTTAAGTTCGTACATTTTCTTTTGTTTGATAGCTTGAACATTTACTCTGTCTTTTTATGTTGGTGTATTTTAACCATTTAGTCATTCAGATTAAATTGAACTAGTAATAGTGCATGCTGCATCCTGTAAGCTCACACACATTATTTTGTTCTTATGCACACAATACAAACACAACTTAAATACACTAATTGCGAATTCTGCACAAAGTCTTTCCCTTAGAGACTGACCATGACCTCCACCTACATCACGTTTACCTGTTGTCACTTTTTCTTCCCGTGTCTTTGTGCTGTCATGTACTATAGAATTTACCATTGCAGTAATTGTTACTCCCCCTCAGCCTTGTAGACCTTGTGTGCTTGGTTCAGATTTAACTTTGGCAGAGAGTTGTTGGTACTCCAGCTAGGACCAGCTTCTCTACTATCAGACTTACAGATGTTTAGTGTAAGTCTGCATCTGTCTATCTATGGTTTTAGAATAATTAACATTTCTTGCACTTCAATCAGTTGTCATTAACTCACCACTGTCCTCTCTTATACTTGTCTGTCTTTGCGCCACCTATTCCTTCTGTCAAACACGTGCAAAAACAGTTACGGAAGAGAAGTGAAACACTGAAAAAGCTTTTTTCCTCTTAAAGAATGACTGGATAATGCCTTCTGTGCTAAAATAGTTTTAAAGGTTTATTTACTGTTAAATATCTTTAAACCAACATTTCTGCTGGGTTTTTTTTAAAAAAAGAGAAAACATTGATCTTAACTCCATGTATTGCATGACAAGGAAGATTAAAAAAAAATTACTTTTTTTAATAGGCATCCATTGTGTGAAGATAGGTTTGGATTTTTTGACCTATCCTAAAAAGTGTTTTGTGTTTGTTTTATGTCAGGAGATTAATTTGTGTAAAGAATAAAGAATACAGAAAAGACACAAACCATCAATTTGGTTTTACATCATTTTATGTGGTTATTTAAAAAAACCAGAAGTAAGTATGACATACCTACATTTTTTCAGTTTTGTTTCCTTATTTTTAGATATCTCTTTTAATATGCCAGCAAATAGACATTCCAGCTGGAAGACCAGTCTGCAGCAACACTGCAGTCAAAAACAGGTGAGGCCCTCAGTTTACATTGTCACTCTTAAGTTATTTTCAGATTTCTATAATATAAGATTCTCTGATAATAAATAATGATTCCTTATGTTAATTGTCAAGGTTACTGAGTGGCTGGCGAGCCCTGCGGATATGGCCGACAGTGTTTTGGATGATATCCTCAGACCAAGTCTCTCTCCTCCATTGTTCGTGAACCTTCAGACCTGTGAAGCTCCAGAAAGCATTTTGTTTGCTCCTTCTACCACTTTATGCCAGAGAGAAGTGGCTTCTGTACCTGAGAACTGGCAAGATGGTTTAAACTGGTCAAAGAGCAAAAATTCAGCTACGTTTGGTTCTTTTGAAAATAGCTTCATGGACCAATCCAGCTTATTTGGAAATCAGAGCCTACAGTACTCTGACAGCAACTCCCAGTCCTCTTTTCCTTACCAATCGCAGCTGCCAGATACATACGCAGGAGAGCCAATGCACATTGCCCAGCAGGAAGACCCATTTGGAACTGACATGTACTCTTGTGTTCCCTCTTTTGCTGCCCCAGTTCACCATCAGAGCAGCCATTTCCAACCTTCAAACCAGTTCAGTCATGCTTCAGCTTGTTCTCTGAAGTCCCAGCACACTGATATTATGCACTACCCTCCATCATTCATTCTTGAGAGAGACCCTGCACCTTCCCTTTCTGCTTTCCTGAGCCCTGAGCAGTGGTCCTTCCCTCCTATGAGACTGTACTAATGTGTGGTAAAGCTCTCCATACAAACATGGCGATCAATATTTCTATGACTGATTCAAGTACAATTCTCCCTTAATTTATGCACTTCAAGGTTTTTGTTTAGTCAGTGATAAACATGTTATGTTCCCATATTAATATAACCATAGCATTAAGCATATGCAATAGCTATCCTCTGAAGAGTAACCTGTCTTTTTCTATTGTCCTGTTTTTGCTGAGTTAAGTAGCCTTTGATTATGCACAATTCTCAACCTTTTTAAGCATTTATGTTTATTTTGGACTTCTGTACAATTAAAAACACAAATATCATAATGGAATATTATTTGTTTGTGAAAGTTGCGCATCCCTTTAAATGCAAAACAGTCATTTAAAAGACATTTTTAGAAATTGCATATATACATAAACACTGCAAAACATAAAATTAACAAAAGTTGCTCTTACATTTATAACACATTATATTGTACATTTACAACATAACTTCATCACAGAAAAACACATTTAGACTGAAAGGTTAATTGAGTAAAACCACAAATCACACATTCTTATTTTCTTTCTAAGGTTGCAAGTAAAATTTTTCATCAGATCTCTCATCCGTAAAGTCTTCAGCTTCTTTGCTCCCACAAGTTGCAGAATATTCTTCCGTCTCTAGTCTGGTCCCTGTTTTTATTCCTCTACGCAGCTGATTCCAGAACAGTTCCTGCGCCTGTGTTGGGTTAGTACAGTCTGAACCAGGCCACTGCAGGTAAGTCTTTTTTAACATAACTTTCCTCATGCGATGATACGAAGACAGCTGCCTCTCAGAGATTGGCTCCAGAAAAACGAGCAGGAGAACATCTCTGTGCTCATCAAAGAGTCTGTAACTGGCAAGCTGGATTTCCAGAGAACACCACTCACTTTGCAGAAAATTCCTGCTCACCACACAAATGGTTTTCCGGCTGCTGTATACAGCAGAAACAATATTGTCCACTATATCACGGCCCAACTCAAAGTCCCTGTGGTGCAGGCAAAGCTTAAAAGATGATCCACCTCCCTCCAAGTTGGGTAACAATTGGTCCATGACCCATTGTTCATCAGATGAGTTATAGGAAATAAATGCATCATATTTACAATTCTCCTCCTCCTCATGGAGTCTGCTCCACTGCTCGCTAAACCAGGCCCGAAACACATAGTAGCTGTACTTCATTTTCCAGTAGAGTTTAACATAGAATAAGGGAATGATTGTAAACAAGAAGATTGCAGCTGATGTGCTAAAAAACAGGTACATTCCTATATCTCCGCGACAAACTTTGGTGTCAAAATTGTAAAATTTGAGTTTGGGATTGTGTTGGCATGACAGGTTGTACAGGTACACCACCTGAACATCTGTGTTATTATTTGTATAATTTTGCAAAGGCCCATTGTTGCAGGTGCAGCTTACAGGATTATCTCGTATGTCAAGGTAACGAAGCATAGGTAGACTCATTAATGCGTCTACAGAAAGAGTCTGCATGGCATTGCGGTTGAGCTGCAGTAAACGTAACTGTGTAAGATTCCCAAAAACCTCTTTGGAGAAGTTCTGAATGCCCATATTTTCTGCAGCCAATCTGGTCAAATTTCTTAGATTTTTAAAGACCCCTGGTTCTAATTTTTTCACCCCAACACAGCAGTTATCCAGTGTGAGGAAACTTAAGTCTGTTAGGTCATCAAAGGTATCAGGAGCAAGATGGTATATGTTATTGTTGGTGAGATACAAAGATTTCAGTGAGTAGAGGCCACGTAGTAAAGTGCGTGGTAAAACGGTGAGTCCGTTAGGTCGCTGCCGATCTAATTTCAGATCAGTCAGTCTGCTGAGATTCATGAATGGTGACTCATGAGTTTCTGTTATGAAGCAAATCTGATTACTCTGTAAATCTAGCACAGTGAGGGTGTCTTGAAATGCATGATATAAGAAAGGGTCAATTTGTTTTAGCTGGTTTCCATCTAGATAGAGCTTGGACAGGCTTTTTAGTCCATCAAGACCCGATCGCTGAAAATGGGTAATCTTATTACCTCCAAGATCCAGTGTATTTAAAAATGTCAGGTTGAAAAAAGTCCCATTGAAAATGACAGAAATGCGGTTGTTGCGAAGGTTAAGAATTTTCAAACTGACCAGATTTTCAAATGTGACTTTGAACAAATCAGTTAAGAGGTTATTGTCTAAACGAAGTGTCTCGAGCTTTTTTAGTCCCTTGAGAGCGTGTCTATGGAGAAATGCAATACTGTTTATGTTAAGTTGTAGCGTCCTGATATTTGGTGTATGATAAAAAGCATGAGAGTCAACTTTTAAGATGCGATTGTAACGATAACTCAGATTTTCCATTTTTTCTAAATGAAACATTGTTTTACAGTATTTTAGGGAGCTGAGATGGTTGTGCTCTGCTTTGAAGTCTTCTATGTATACATGTCTTCTAAGAAACTCAAGGCAATATGCACTCTTTAGGTTGTTGCGGGATAGATCCAAAGCCCCTGTGATATTAGGACAATAGGACAGTGTGTTATTTGTAAGTTGCCTAATTGCATTATTAGTCAGGTTCATATTTTTAAGATTTTTCTCTTTCAGCCTTTTTTTCAACAGTATGCATAATTCTTTGAGCATGCTGTCATTGTTCAGTCCTGTACCAGAGAAATCAACATGACTTGGATTGATGTTGCTAATGTTTAAAAACTCCACTATTGTTACATTTGTTGAACGCAAACGCAAATAATTTATAGTGCTCAAATCAATTTGATCAAAGGCTTTTGTAGGCAGCTGAGAATTGTTTGACAAATCTAAAATGTTGATAAAGCTGAGAAATGAAGGATTACATCCCAGCGTTAATAGATTATTTTTGCAAACATACAAAGCAGTGAGGGACTGGGGCAGTGACACATTTGAGTGTCTGAGAGAGGTCAACTTGTTAACGCAAAGATCCAGTGTCGTCAGATTTGTCAGATGTGCCACAGACTTAGCAATGCCTGAGAAATCTGACAGAAAGTTTTGTCTCAGGATTAAAGTGTGTAGTTTGAGAACAGATGAAAAAATATCCTCGGGCAGCCGCTTCAATGCATTGTTGGCCATAAAGAGGGAGGTGAGATTCTGCAGGTCCTTAAACAGAGAAGGGTTGAGCTCTGATATATTGTTTAATGACATGTTTAGAGTCTTCAGTTGATACAAGCCTTGGAAAGCTAACTGACGGATGGTTGTCGAGGAATTATTATCAATTCTGAGGTGCTGAAGGTCTACTAGGTTACTAAAGCTGTTGTTAGGAAGGTCTGTCAGACGAGTTCTTAAAATGGTGAGATTGATGGCAGATGGTGGCAGGTCACTGACAATATCAGAAATATGCATTGCATTCCGATGCATGCAGTTGAAAATTTTCCCATCAGAATCTGCTTCTGCAATGCAGTTCCTGAAACTGTAACTATTGATGAGTTGAACAGCTGCAAGAACAACTGTAACTGACAGCAGCTGATGAGTTAGGTTTCCCATTTTGTCTTCTTGCAGTGCAAAGAAATAGTCCTTTAAATAACTTCTGTCGGCTCCTTTTTTTCCGTTTCGTTTGTTTAAATATTAAGTTGAAAACGTCTAAAGGCCTCTGTGTTTTTTCATCAGGTGAATGCAGGGATCTGAAAAGAGAATACTTTCCAATCAGAAAAAAATTCTAATATCAGATTGTCGCTTTAGGTATATCATTGATGTTTTCAACCGTCTCTTAAAATCTGACAATAATAATAATGTGCTTTTTAAGACCTTCAAAAGCGCTTTACAATTCCACTATTCATTCACACACTGGTGGAGGCAAGCTACAGTTGTAGCCACAGCTGCCCTGGGGCACACTGACAGAAGCGAGGCTGCCATATCGCACCATCAACCCCTCTGGCCATCGCCAGTAGGCAGTAGATGAAGTTGAAGGACACAACGACCGAGACTGTCCGAGCTGGGGCTCGAACCGGCAACCTTCCGATTACAAGACAAACTACCAACTCTTGAGCCACGATCGCCCCAAGTACAAGTACATTTAAACATTATAAAGACGTAAATTGACAAACTAGCATTGTATATCTGATTGATTTTTAATAATTTTTAAAATATTGTAGAAACAGTATACATGACACTCATCATGGTTGTTGGAGCCTGCTGCCTTCAACTGACATTTTAATTATACTAGATATTACTAACCCAAGCTCCGATTCTTACCTTTTCTTGTTGCTGTTACCGTTTCTTATTAGAAGCAGTTGCGAGTCTCTAGGACTAGTCTCAGCATAAAAGAATCTTCTAATCCTGAGGTGTGAGGAGCATGTCCCCGAAGAAATTTATACAATGAGAAAAACTTTGTTCCTCTTTTCTTATGTTTTCACATCCACTTTCAATATAAATGAATGTTTGCCCTTCTCCTCCTCTTTAGGGTTTCTCTCACGTCATTGCGGTCCAACACAATGTTGAAAAGCAACGAATTCCTAATTGAATACTACAGGAATTTTAGAACGATAAAAGAAATGCATAGAAAGAGTTGAGAAATAATTTGGTTCTTTCCTATGTATAATGTTTAATTTTCACCCTTTACAACATAAATTCTTATGATTTTGCAAATAAGATAACGTTTATTTCCTTTCCTTAGACGATCCCAAGAAATGAAAACTGAAAACTGAAAATGTCATGATATGTGAAGTTAATCTAATTTGTACTTACTTAAATTAATGCTGTTTTTCCTGCCTTCTCAGACAGCTTTGTTTTTGGTGCCTGCAAAAACACTGAGTCAGAAAGAGGAAGCTGTCTATAAAAATAAAATGTATAGAAAGAGTTGCGAAATAGTTTTCAGAATTTTTTTTATATAATGCGTGCCACTTTTAAGATTCACCCTTTATAAGCATAACTTTATAATATTGATGTCATTCCTCAAACTTCCCCAGGAAAACTGAAAACATGTCCTGATAGTTTGAAGTTATAAGTTACCCTAATTTGTACTTACTCGGATTAATGCTTTTCGCCTCACCGTGTGCCTTTAGACAGCTCTGAAGTACATGGTCAGCCAAAAATAAAAGAGTCAGAAAGGGGAAGATGTCTCCAACGTATTCTTCTTCTTTCATAATCCTTTACAGCTGTGTTCAACTATTTAATCACAACACATTAATTCCAATAGTTTTATTGAAATATTGTTTTTGAGTGGATATACAATTTGCATTCAGACATCTATAAATCACGTATTTTTAACACAATTATCTTAAACATTAAAAAAAGAAAAATATAAAATTGTGAACATTATTGAATTATATTGTAGGTAGTAAAAAAGTTCTCAGAAATGATGATTATAGTTATTTGAGTTTACCACCATAAACTGGTTGATTTTTATTTTTTTTGTTTTGTTTTGTTTTGGGGGTTTTAAGGGTGGTTAAGAGTTACTCGTGCTGCAAATTCCCACATATCCGTCCGATTTTTTCGCTGATTTGTTGCACAAACTTTGTGTCAGCACAATGAGTCGCTGTTGAACTTTGTGAAAGATGTGGGGTTTTTCAGCCTTATTCTAAGACTCAGAGCTCACATTTCAAATATAACAGATATACTATGTAATCCTATTAAACTATAGAATAAACAAGGAAAAACAAGAAATTGTCAGTTTAGTCCAGTTATCTGACTTTATTTCTTATCAAATCCTTTAGCTTTACTACAATATGTCTAATGTTTTTAACATTGTAATTTAAGATACAGAAACTGAAGAAATACAGTCACATATTATCTTACTTTGAGGATATCATATATTGTATAAATTTTCAGTTTCCTCTTATCTTCTGCTCACGTGCCATCTGACATAATCCACATGCTGGAATGCAGGCCATGACTAACCAGTCGTCACACACAGAGCCCTGAGGAAAAGCACAGTCACAGTAAACTGGTGACAAACATCATAGTTTGTTTTTTTTTACAGAACCATATTTAGAGTGCTGGGATTTCAAAAATGTAATATAAAACACCATCTAGATTAGAATTCTAGAGAATTGTATGACTTCTTGATTGAATTCATGATTAGAATTCTAGTCATCTGCAGAACACTTACACCAATATTGTATCTGTTGCGTATGCTTGTCCGTAAAGCAATCAGGGCGCCGGGAAGGCAGGCCAGACAGCAGCTTTCATCGCTGTCCTGAGCCACCTGACAAGCCAGGATGCAGGGAACGAATGTTCCACAAAGACCTGGAGGTGAGAGAGGTTTTATCATATTTCTGTTATGTTACACTGTTGGTAAACTTCAGCATGTTCCCATAAAACTTATATAGACACGTACAGATGCCGCAGTCTTCACAGCAGTCGCATGCATTTGTACTCCACTCTGACGACCCACGGGAGACCGTGTACTGTGTCACAGTCACCTGAGGTTGTGCATTTATCACATTTGTCTGGTATTCCATGGCTGCAAGAAGAAGAAAAATAACTTGGAGCAAATTAAACATGAAGGTCACTTACTTTACCAGTTTACTTCCTTGTTTATAGAACTTTTGAGACACTTTTACACAGTTTCTTTATAACAAATGTTATATATCCAAATCTGTGTTGTGAAAGCTTCTTAAGATTTTATTCCAACCAAAAACAATGAGATCTTTCTTGATTAAGAGTTTAGCCCAAATCAGATATAAAGAAAATCAGTTAGTAGGATGAGTTTAAACTACCTTGATTTGTAGGAAAATTTGGAGTCCACTTGAAGTTAATATCTGGCTCCTGAAAGCGACGTCTGAAATTGAAGACTAGGATAGGGTTTACAACCACAGCTCTTATACCCAGTGACACAGTATGCGTAGGTTGTAGTTCAGTTTCTATGCTGATATGAGATGGCAAACAATTACCAAGTAAACAGGGCTGAATGTCTTGTAAAGGAAAAAAGGAAAAAATGTTTGGTTTTGGGGCGTATCACACACCTAAAACGGTGCACCTAGAATGATGCAGGCTTTATCAGATTAATAGCACTCGAGGGACAAAGCAGGAACTTATTGTACAACATATGAACAAGGTTTTGACTTCAAGCCAGGTGTGGTGTGTGTACATAACAGGGGACAAGCTGAAAATATTAAATGAACTGTGACGCTGAAGCGCATACTCTGTTGACTTTATAAAGTGGCACTCCGTATGTACATACCAGTGACTCAAGAAAGTACTCATGAAAAGCACGGAAACATTATACGTGTATAATACAATTTTAGCAAAGTATTTCTGACTTCTAGGCTGTTCAAATACCACTTTTGTTGTTGTTCTTTATGGCTTTTTCAGTTAAAAAAAGGTAATAAATCATCAGTTCAGTTCAGTTCATTTTTATTTCAAACATTTCAAACATGTGCTTTCACAATCATTACAAAATATTATTCCATTATTTGTTTGAAAAGGAGTAGGCAGAAGTATTTACTTATTTGTCCCTACCCCCTCAAGTTTTACCTCTCATTCATTTAATTTTTTTTTTTTAGTCTTAAATTAAACAAACAACATATGAAACAAAAGTAAAGCAAAACAAAACAAAACGTACATAAATCAAAAACAAGAAATTAGCAAGCCCCACCACAGTATAGTTTCTTTCATATAAAAAAATACAGAAGGTGTATATTTGCAGATACACAAGTTATGGAAAAACTAACAAACCAAAACAAAAACAAAAAAACAAAAAAGAACCACAACACCATTACCAGCAACATTACCGTCCTGGGTTAACCCCGTTTTCTTCATTCTTATACTTATTTAAAATTAGGTTTTTATATCTTACTTTAAACTGTTTTATGTTTTTACTGTCTTTTATTTCTTCTGTTAGACTGTTCCATAATTTAACTCCTGCAATTGAGATAGACATAGTTCTTAAAGTTGTTCTAGCAGTTTGTATTTTTAAATTCCATCTTATAAATTTGCAATTCATTATGCAAATGTACTGTTTATAAGATTGGGGAAACTTGCAGTCAGCTAAGACTAAAGAAGTCACTTGGATGAGTGACGAAAGTTTCTTCCACAAAACGCTACGTCCAGATGAACAGAATTAACTTTTGGAGATGCAGTAAAGATCGTTTCATACATAGTATACATTGTACCGTAGGCAAAGTTGCCTCCATTTTTAAGATTTAAGGTTTTTTTATTAATATTTTGTACATTTGTACATTTCAAGGACTCTTCTATTTTTGGAGTGTATTTTTGTGTATCTGTTTCTTCCCCAGTAATTAAGGTTAGGATATGTATTTTATTTTTTTATTCCAATCCATTCTTCTTTTGCAGCATTTAAATAACCTTTATCAGATTTGATGGTTTTGTTACAGACTTTTCAAAAAAGTGTTTTGCTTTTTCACAAATGTGGGGATTAAATTGTGTTAAAATGTACAAAACAGTGATGTCATGTTTTGTGATGAGGACCCAGGCACAGAGAGACTTGATGAATTTAAGAATCTTATGATTTAATAAAGAAATTTGCAGACTTGCGCAGAGATGGTAAAATTATGATGACTGATAATGGAGACGAAGACAACAGATGACGAGGACAGGGAGGAACAGAGGTATAAATGCACCAAGGAGACAGTCAGAGAGAACCTGGGATAACTGGAGACATTAAAGGATGCAGGGACTGACAGAGACAGGGAAGAAGTCTCATCGTGACGAGTAAAGTTTATCTTGTCTGGCTGGGCAGCTCTGGGTGCTCAGCACCCCCAAAGCTCTGATCCTAGAATCCCCCCTGTTTAAAAATGATCTTCTTAATGCACCTGACAGTAACATCATCCTTTTGCTGTCAGAGGCTATACTTCAGTGCATCATTCATTGTTGACCACAATATTTTATTAGAGACATTGGGGCAAGCATTAGGTATTAAAGACACTGCTATGCAGTGGTTTGAATTTTATCTAGACTCCAACAGATTTTATGCTAGGACCAGTTCTGTTTACTTTCTATATGCTATCATTAGGAGGCATAGCATACATTTTCACTGCTATGCAGATGATCCCCAGCTTTATCTAGCTCTGAAGCTAGATAACACACACCAGTTAGTTAAACTGAAGGAATATCTTAAACACATAACTACCTGAATGACTTCTAACTTTCTGCTTCTAAATTCAGGTAAAACTGAGCATATTGTACTCAGCCCTAAAAATCCTAGAAATATGGTCTCTAACCAGACGCTTTCTCTGGATGACAGTACCTTGATCTCCAGCAGAGATGGGCAGTAACGCGTTACTTGTAATGCGTTACTGTAATCTGATTACTTTTTTCAGGTAACGAGTAAAGTAAGGGATTACTATTGCAAAAACGATAATTAGATTACCGTTACTTTCCCGTAGGAACGCTGCGTTACTGCGTTACTAAAACCGTGATTTTTTTGCGAGAATGTCTCATGACAGTGACGTAAGCGAGTGCAACATTCGTGACTACAGCTGTGTGCAGATTAACAGTGGATAATATATCGAGTGCGGGAGAGAATGTGAGCGTGCAGCGTTTAAAGCGTGGAAGTACTGACCTTACTTTGAGTGACAAAAACATTAGCGTCCGTTGTGCGTGGGAAGAAAACTTCTTTTTACAGCGAAAAAAAACCCCCTAAACTTCCAAGCAAGCACCGGGAGTGCGCTACCACGTAATGGGAAATTCACAGAGAAACTCGCGGATTCTTCAACTGACCGCTGCGGCACACCTGCACCAGGGCAAACCTACGCCTACGCCACTCCTGCTTTACAGGTGAAAATAGAGCAACAGGACCGCTAGTCTTTGATGTTATTTATTTTCTGCTGTGTTTTACTTGCATCTATTTGAAAGAGTGAGTGTAAACACACAAAAATATATATTTTATGTGCTGGAAAATAAGTTTAAATGTTAAACAAATTTCTTCCAGTCACTGAATGTTGCATATAATTAAATTTTAGCTTGATGCATAAAGTTAAAAGATTAAAACTAATAAAACAAGTTTTAAAAAGGGACCTTTCCATTTGATTACATTTTGCTTGATGGATTATGCAGAAAAAGTAGAATTGGGCTGAAAGATCTATCGCTTTATCACCTATTCAGGTTTTAAATCGTGTTTTTAAAAAGTAACTAAGTAACTAAGTAGTCAAAGGAGCTTGCAAAGAAAAGCGTCTGGACTTCTTTAAGTTACTTGAAGACGTTTCACCTCTCATCCGAGAAGCTTCTTCAGTTCTAAGGTCAAATGGTGGAGAGTCCCAGATATAAACCTAGTGGGAGTGTCCCCCCACAGAGGGACAAAAGGACCCCCTGATGATCCTCTAATCGCCTGAGCCAAGGTGTGGAACTGGGTGTGGGTCCCAATCAGCCAGAGTTTCGGGTGAGTTCATTGTGAAACCTGGCCCCACCTTATCATGCGAATTCCTGAGGTCAGATGGCCCAGGGTGTGAGTGGGCGTTAAGGCGTCTGGGAAGGGATCTCAAAACTGGATTATAGATGGCAGAGAGTTGGTGTCGTAAACCACCGCCTCTGTTCAAAGATGGTCGCTCACAGTGGACATAGATGGCGGTCAAACTGTTTGACTCCCATCACCCTCTGGAACACAAACTTGGAGTAATTAGGACCCTACACCACCGGGCAGAACATGTTCCCTCTAAGCCTGAAGGGAAAAAGAAGGAACACACACATGTAAAGGAAGCACTCAAAACGTGCGGCTATCCTAAATGGGCGTTCTTAAAGTCAGCAAAGAGGCACAGAAAAGAAGATCAGACACCAGCGAGGGAGGATAAGAAGGACAGACGCAACAACATTGTCATCCCCTATGTAGCCGGTGTATCAGAGAAACTCAGGAGGGTTTTCTCCAAGCATGACATCCCGGTGTACTTCAGACCCAGCAACACACTCAGACAAAAACTGGTTCACCCGAAAGACAAAACGGCAAAACACAGACTTAACAATGTGGTGTATGCTGTACAGTGCAGCGAGGAATGCCCAGACCTCTACATTGGAGAGACCAAACAGCCACTTCACAAGCGCATGGCACAACACAGAAGAGCCACCTCCACAGGACAAGACTCAGCTGTCCATCTGCATCTTAAGGATAAAGGACACTCTTTCGAGGATGCCAATGTTCACATTTTGGACAGAGAGGACAGATGGTTTGAAAGAGGAGTGAAAGAAGCCATCTATGTCCACTGTGAGCGACCATCTTTGAACAGAGGCGGTGGTTTACGACACCAACTCTCTGCCATCTATAATCCAGTTTTGAGATCCCTTCCCAGACGCCTTAACGCCCACTCACACCCTGGGCCATCTGACCTCAGGAATTCGCATGATAAGGTGGGGCCAGGTTTCACAATGAACTCACCCGAAACTCTGGCTGATTGGGACCCACACCCAGTTCCACACCTTGGCTCAGGCGATTAGAGGATCATCAGGGGGTCCTTTTGTCCCTCTGTGGGGGGATACTCCCACTAGGTTTATATCTGGGACTCTCCACCATTTGACCTTAGAACTGAAGAAGCTTCTCGGATGAGAGGTGAAACGTCTTCAAGTAACTTAAAGAAGTCCAGACGCTTTTCTTTGCAAGCTCCTTTGACTACGATGACCTGGATGACTGAGAACCTTCACAGACAAGTAACTAAGTAATTAATTACTTTTGAAAATAAGTAATCAGTAAAGTAATGGGATTACTTTTTTGGAGAAGTAATCGGTAATTAGTTACTGATTACTTTTTTCAAGTAACTTGACCAACACTCCAGTATTACTGTGAGGAATTTTGGTGAGAATGTGTCCTTTAATGCGCATATTGAACAAATATGTAGGACTGCTTCCCTCTCCTTTTGTGCAATATCTTTCAAATTAGAAACGCCTGATCGTGATGCTAAAAAATGAGTTAGTTGAGAATTACTTTCTGGCTGGACTATTGGATATCATTATTATCAGGCTGTCCTAAAAACTTACTGAAAAGTCTTGAGTTTATCTAAAATTCAGCAGCAAGCGTGCTAACAGGAAATAGAAAGAGAGAGTGTATTTTTCCTATATTATCTTCTCTTCATTGGCTCCCTGTTAAATCCAGAATCAAATTTAAACTCTGTCTCCTCACATACAAGGTCTTGAATAATCGGGGCCCATCTTACCTTAATGACCTCATTCATACACCACTCTGCATTTAAGTATTAGCTGTTATTAATCTCAGGCTCTCTTCTACACTCTGTTTTTGGCCTGTTTTTCCCTTCTCCCTCCCAGCCAGTCGAGGTAAGTGGTTGCCCCTCCATGAGCTTGGTTCTGCCGGTTGTGTCTTTCCATTAAAAGGACATTTTTCCTTCCCACCATCGCTAAGTGCTTGCTCATATGGGGCCATCAAATTCTTGGGGTTTTCCCTGTATTATCATACAGTCTTTGCTATCTTACAATATAAAGTGCCTTAAGGCAACTGTTTTTGTAATTTTGCACTATATACATACATTTTTTTAATTGAACTGAATACATTAGTTGACTTGATGATTCAATGTGGAAATACTGAAACAATATTGTCTCTTCATCACAGCCCTGACAAGTTTATTTTTAGCTCTTTGTAAAGTCATTGATCAGCACTTGGACCAAGAGGTTTTTGTCAAACCCCTCTCATCACATCAATTTTTTCCCCATACATCCTCATCCATTACACTGAACACTGAATCTCTTTGAGGTTGCTTCTTTACATAACGCAACCCAGTGACTGTACACCTGTCCACTCATCCAACATCATTGTTTAATCTGTTGATGACGCAGTTGTTGTTGAGCTAATCTCAGGTGAAGGTGAGTCAGCATACAGAGATGAGATGTGCCCATCAGCAGTAGCGGTTTTTGATAGGGGCGACATGGGCGGTTGCCCAGGGCGGCATCGTGGTGAGGGCAGCATCACGGGCAAATCGGAAAAAAAAAAGCCAGCGCATTTTGGAGATGGCATAGGCACCGGTCGGTTTTCTGCCGCCCATTTGCTGGGAGTAAAGGCGCCCTACGTTTGCGACGTGCGCCTGCTGCTTGCGGCACATGGAGGAGAGGGCGGGGCGGCGGAGGATTCACTGGCTGGAGCAGCATCTAATAACCAGCTCGCAGAATATAACAAAATAAAAAGAAACCAACAAACACGAAACACCAGACATTATGATACAGTCTTATAATTTGTTTGAAAATGTTTTTGTTTTTTTTTCGAAATTCTATAAAGTGAACGCGAGAGCCCTCGGTGCGCCCCCTTGCCGCTGTGCTGAAGTCAAAGTAAACTTTATTGTCATCTCCGCTACATACAGTATACACAAAGTGTCGACAGGGGAGGGGGCGGCTGCTTCCAAATAGAGCACATTTCATTCATAATGATGTAAATCCAAGCCCATTTTGTATTCCTGGTCTGACTCCTGGGTTGTGCGAAATCCCAGAAATAAACCCAGACAAAGCATATCTGTGAACTAAGGTATAGGTATATTAAGTATTGTTGTGGTGATCCTCGGGTTGGGGATGGGTGTTCATACTGGAGTGCAAAATTAAAACCAATGGAAGGTGGACAAGAAAAGTTCAAAGCCATCAGGTGCTCAGTTTAGGAAAAAAGAGAAAAGAAGAGGAGGAGAAACGAGCAAAAGATACAGGTAAGCAGATGTGTCATTGGATAATGGCAGGTCATCCTGAAACAATCAGAATCAGAATCAGAATACTTTATTAATCCCTTTGGAACTTATGTGGGTTACAGTTGGTCCACGAAGAAATTCTAAAAATAGTAACAGTAACAGACTAAACTCCGAACAATACATTATGTTACAGATTTTACAAATTTAGGAAATAGCACTAATATATACAGATCACTCAATTATAAATATCAAGAATTAACAGAGGTGATTATAAATAAATATCAACAAAATTGACAAGAATATTCCAGAGTAGAAAAGAGTGTGTGTAAAAAGGGTGTAACTATTGCAGCGTTTACAGTGTATTAGATGGAGGAGTTGTACAGGGAGATGGCCACGGGCAGGAATGATTTCCTGCGTTATTCAGTGGTGCGTTTGGTAATCTCAGTCTCTCACTGAACGTGCTCCTGTAACTAGCCAGTACTTCATGGAGTGGGTGGGAGGTATTATTCATGATTGTCCTTATCTTGGACAACATCTGCCTCTCAGACACCACCCTGACAGAGTCCAGCTCCATCCCCACAACATTACTGGCCTTGTGGATCAGTTTATTTAGTCTGTGGGCATCTGTGACCCTCAACCTGCTGCCCCAGCATGCAACAGCATAGAGGATAGCACTGACCACAACAGAGATACAACAAGATAACATTAATTAGTAGGGATAGTGAAAATGTCTGTTTACGTTTGTTAGCCACTTGGCTATGATAGTAAACAGTAGACACTGATGTAGCTTACTGAATCTTTTGGATTGTGTTCAGCACAATATTAAGGTGCATTAGTCATTGCCAGTTGATTTGTTCCAATAACAGTTTTTACAGTAAAATATGTTATTGTACAATCCTTAATATATTGAATGTGTGGGGGCGGGGTGTGGGATGGGGCGGGGTGGAGGGTACCGGGTGCGGGGGGCGGGGTGGGCGGGGGCCAGAGGGGGTGTTCCAGGGCACCAAACAGGCTAAGACCGCCACTGCCCATCAGTGTGGTGTTCAGTGAACATAGTAGCTTAGAACACCTTTAGGACTAAAGAGTTGATACTGAAATACAGGAAAAGCTTGACTCAAACCAAGCCTCATTTTGTATTGACTGTGGAGAGCTTGTGAGTTCCTCAGTGAGACTCCACTTTCTGCTGTTATAACACAATTCACATCAGTGTGGTACGCACGCTGCTCTGTGGCAGAAAAAAAATGGTGCTGCAAGCACTGGTGGAGAAAAAACCAGCGGTTGCTATCTGTCAACCCTAGAGGACATTGCCACCTCAGACCACAAAACGTCAACAGGGACTGCTCTCATTCCAGTTAGGGACTTATTCTTCGTCTAAAACACGCACCTCTAGATTGTGACACCCTTTCTTTCCAAAAGCTATCTGTGTTCTGAACACTTGCAGCCACCAATAAATAAATGTGCCGATAACTCACTCATGCTGCAACTTTTTTATTTCAATAAAGCTACAAAATACAAGTGTAAAATGTCACATTAATAAAACACTTAGGGTTGATTTTTGTTTACATTGGGTAACATAAGAAAAAGTCTGAATTTAAACATGGAAGCATAGTGTTTGAGGGGCTGTCAGAAGACAAAAACATGTATGATGTTACACAATAGCTTAATTTTCCAGGAGACCTTCGGTTGAGACAGATGTAACCACAACAGTATTCAGTTCCTCTCAAATGAACTGCTTTTCAAAAATAACACTTGTACCGTGAGGGGATATGGCTCACTCAGACTATCCAGCCTCTGTCTAGTTTATGACTCATTTCTTAACTGAATTTTTCAATTTGCATTTGAATGTTCTTGAACCTGACTATGCAATTATCTACTGCTTAAACATACTTTTTTATGTTTTCACCTTAGTTTCAAACTTGTGGACTGACTGTCTTTTGTTGTCATTGGTGCCCAAACCTCATAAACTTTTAAAGTTTTTTAAAGTCTGCATAGAGACATCATCTGCAGGAAATCATATCTACCACGGATATATATAGCAAACGATATATTCTGATAATATCCTCTTAAACCTATGTTTAATTTAACCACAGAGATAAGCGCAAATAATGTCATATCCTGTCTTCTTTAAAGCCTGCACAATCATAAAGCCTTCAGTATCTCTTTCACCAGCCTTCATCAGCTTGTATTCTGTTTTTATAAAAGTTCAGAAGGTAAGTCTTGTTTGCTCTATTTATACATATATACAGTGTTGGGGAGTAACGGAATACATGTACCGCCGTTACGTATTTAAAATACAAAATATGAGTAACTGTATTCCGTTACAGGTACCGTTTAAAAAGGTGGTATTTAGAATACAGTTACTTTGTTGAAATAAATGGATTACACGGAGGTACTTCCCTGTTTCATATGGTGGCGGGTCAGGACTGTTTGGGTTTTGTTTGACAGCTACGTTCTGTTGTTCCAGGCGGCAGCGTTACGGTTGCCATGGTTACAGGGTGACGTTCTCTCTCTGCGTGTTTCCTGGGTGAGAGAGCGCCTGTTGTTGTTGTGCTAAGCTAACAGGCAGAATGCTACAGGTATAGCTCTAAAGAATGTAGCATCATAGGCAGTGTAGTCCGTGCTGCAGGGAGAATGGACTGCCATACCCGTTATGTGTCTGTGAACGAGGGAGGGAGAAAAAGGAAAAGTAGGAGCTGTCATCGAGCAAAAACGGGAGCTGGAAACATGTAAATATAATAATAACCACTGCAGCCAAGAAGAGTGCCTGACGAGCCCAGTTGTAAGTAAGTTATTAAGACTCGACTGTACACCGTGTTTGTGTTTTCCTCCAAAAAAATAAGTCCCGTTGGAGCAGCCTTTCAACGCCTCTCTCTGTCTCTTGCAAGCAAAGTTGACCCAGACAACAAAGTAAAGCTAGTTTTCGGCTACGAGCCCGACACGGAACCCGACGTATTAGCCAGAGGTCCCTTTACTACGGAGTCGCGGACCTTCAGTAACAGTAATAAATCACAGCAATATGTAGTTGTAAACAGCATGATAATATATTACGTAATCCAAAGTATTCAGAATACGTTGCTCTCATTGAGTAACGTAACGGAATACGTTACAGAATACATTTTGGGACATGTATTCTGTAATGGAATACATTTTAAAAGTAACCTTCCCAACACTGCATATATATATATATATATATATATGTAATATTTGAGTGAGTTGATATGGCTCACTCAGTTAATCCAGCTTTAGTAGTTTTAACTGAGTGACTTTAATTAAGTTGCCCACTGCTTGCTAACACGCTTTTTAAAAAATTTTCATCTTACCTCAATTTAAAATTTATACCCTGAAGTGTCCGTGGAGTCTTTTAGTATTTAGTACACTAATTTAGTAAAACAGTTTTAGCATTTACTTTTAATTCACTTCCGAGAGCCTTTGAAGTACCTCTAACATTGTTTCTGCACACAGCTTATATCCTGTTGTCATCCTTTAAACCAGGGGTGGGGGAACTCGAGGCCTCAATGGCCGGTGTCCTGCAGGTTTCAGATGTGTCCTTGATCCAACACAGCTGATTTTAATGGCTAAATTACTTCAACATGTCTTGAAACTCTCCAGAGGCCTGGTAATGAACTAATCATTTGATTCAGGTGTGTTGATCCACGGTGATATCTAAAACCTGCAGTACACCGGCCCTTGAGTAATATATGTAATGCATATTTATAGAGAGATCTTATGTTTTCAGTGAGGGATGTTTTTTTTTTCCAGAAGTCCTTATGTATTTTTTCATTGCCTCCCTACAGGTTTACTTTTTGCCAGGAATGTCATTGCTAAAAAAAAAAAGAAAAGGGCACAATTATTAATCTCACTGAGGAAAACACTAAATGGATTTAACCTCTATAATCTTGCATGAAAATACTGAAAATACCACAAAGCTAATAAACTTTGTTTTGTGCAAGAACGCACTCTTGGCTGGAAACCTGAAGGTTGACATAGCTCACTTCCAGGTGCAAAGTTCCAGGAAGACAGCTCTCTGTTTTTCTTGCTTATTTTTTTATTATAGAAAACTGCATGTGGCACCATGGTGAAGTGGTTAACACATTTGCCTGACATGCAAAACCTGCTCAGTATGTGCCTAGATAAATGGTAGTGCATCAGGAAGGTTATTTGCCATAAAAAAAACCCTCTGCAATATCAAATATCACATATGCAGACCCACTTTTTGTGATGAATCTTTCAGAAATAAGGGAGCAGCTGAAAGTCAGATCTGTTTTACAGGGAACTTCAGTGGCACACAGTTTGGAGCCAGGTGGTCCGAGTTTGACGACAGAAAGAATTTTCACAAATGAGTGACTCATTAGCTCTAAGCCATTGCAACACAGCTGCGCTTGCAACATTTACTTGAGGCACACTGTCAAGTTTAACAGAAGATTATCTGTCAAGATAAGAACATTAACCTTCATAAACCTCACTGGTTGCTAAATGTAAAAATGCACTTAGAGGTAACCATGCATAAGTCAACAAATATAGAAACTGTAACTAAGACATCAACTCTGATATTTCATGAGCGAAATCCAAAGTCACCAATGTTTGAAATCACTTAATAAATCTTATAATGCAGTCCTGCTGAGCTCTAAAGTGTTTTATATTTTCACATTCTATAAATTGACAAAAACAGGAAAAAAAATACTCCTGAAGAAACAAACAAACAAGTTACTACATTGTAGGTTGAGTGAAATGCTTGATATGTCGAAGCAAGTTGAACTTGCAGCATAGTGGCGAGTGTAAAATTTGTGCCAACAAAGCACTTTCACTTCTCCTTAGTTGTGGAGGATTTCTTTGCAAAAACAACTTTCTGCTTTTTAAAGCCTGACAACTTATAGTTTTTTACTTTATGATGTGTAATCAATTTATGTTTTCAAAGAGGATGCATTTTCTTCTAAGTTTTCTTTGCAATGGAATATTTTTCATATGAAGCACAGTAGTCATGCTCTGTCTGTCTGGCTGACGCTTACAGCTAGGTGGAGACACGGATTAAAAATATGTGTAAAAAATTTCCTGAAACAGTCATCAATTCCCACTTTAGCTATGTTTTCATCTGTCTAAAACTGAAAAAAAAACAATCAGTTCCTGAAATTCTTACTTCTTCTTTCTGATCCTCTGTCATCTGGCTAAGGCAAGATGTGAAAAGGGATGTTTGGCAAACGTGTTTATGAGAACAGTGTACTCTCATCTCCCTTGGAAGGTTTTAGGTCTTCTGCTGGCTCGCCGTCCAATCCCAGGTTCAGCCATGTCAACCACAGACAATGTCTGGGTGAGTGGATATTTTTAAAATTTAGTTATTAATTTAAATTAGTTATTTAGTTGTTATGCATAATTGTTCATTAGGAAACACAAAGTGTTACCTGAACCTTATCCAAAAGCAAGTCTTTTTTTTTAATTACCCAGATCTTTGAAAGATATTGATGAGTTCTGTGTCTCTGTCTTCTCACAGGACTATGATTATTATGGAAATACGACAGAAGCTGTTGCAGCCCCGTGCTCAGAGGAAGACATCTATGGTTTTGCAGAAAAGTACTCCCCTGTAGTATACAGCCTGGTGTTCATCTTGGCAGTTGTTGGCAACGTGCTGGTGCTGTGTGTGATCAGACGCTACAGAATCTCTCAGAGTAGTGGAGCTTGTGCCTTTTCCTTAACAGACACCTTCCTCCTTCACCTGGCCATTTCAGACCTTCTTCTGGCCTTCACTCTGCCCCTGTTTGCAGTGCAATGGGCTCACCGCTGGATGTTCGGCTTGGCTGTTTGTAAGATCTCTGGTGCTCTCTTCTCCCTAAACCGGTACAGTGGCATCCTCTTCCTGGCCTGCATCAGCTTTGACAGATACCTGGCAATCGTTCATGCCATCAGCTCAAGTTGGAAACGAAGCACATGCCATGCTCAGTTTGCATGTGCAATCATCTGGGCAGTCTGTCTGGGCTTGAGTGGAATTGACATTTACTTTAAACAAGTGGTGATGATAGAACTTGTCGGTCAGCAGAGGGGGCCCGTGTGCCAGGTGTGGTTCACTGAAAACACTTTACAGTGGCAGGTGGGGCTGAAGTTTGTTAGTGTAGTTCTGGGCTTTGGGGTTCCCCTCCTAGTTATGCTGTACTGCTACATCCGGATCTTCAGGTCTCTGTGCAACGCCTCTCGCCGCCAAAAGCGCAAGTCTCTCCGCCTCATCATCTCCTTAGTGTCTGTATTTGTAATCTGTTGGGCTCCATACACCTGCTTCCAGCTGGCAGATAGTCTGCTAAGGCTGGGTGTGTTAAGTGCATCCTGTGAGCTTGGCTATGTGCTTGATGTTGGAACTCTGATCACTGAAAGTCTGGGGCTGTCACACTGTGCCCTCAATCCTCTGCTGTACGGCTTTGTAGGAGTGAAATTCAGGCGGGAGCTAGTCAGAATGTGTAAGGGGCTACTGGGACAGAGGAGCTGGCTGGCAATGGAAGGGTGGCGAGAGCGAAGGCTTAGAAAAGCCACGGGATCGTTCAGTTCTGCAGAGAGTGAAAACACCTCGTATTCTGTCATGGTGTGATTTTAGTCAGAGATACATAAAGAGAAAGGAAGATGAAAATATATTTTTGTGGTTTTGGGTGTGAAGCTTGTATAGTAAAGTGAGGTGAAAACTGAAATAAAATGTTCTCAAAAATATTTGCTACATGTTATTGGTGCTTTTTTTTTGGAAGTCTGCAGTTTATATTGTTTTGATTTCTTTTGTGTGTGACACGAGCCATGGAGTAAAACGATTGCAAAATGCTGATGGTGTCACAAAATATTTCTTGCTAACTTACTGTGAAATTTTTTGATTTCCACATTTCTAAAAAGCTTGATCAGCAGTATTGGGTAACGTTTACGTAAGTACTCAGAGTCAGATCTCATGTATTTATTCCCAGTAGATTGTAAATTTTTAAAAGATTTTAAATCTGTATATGTTATAATTTATGTTGTAACATGTATAAATCAATCATCCTGTTTGTGTCCTTTAAAATGTTTAGAGCTGCAAAAGATGAAATGGCTACAGCACATCTTAAATTTTCTATGTATCACTGAAACGCAACCTTTATTTTGGCCGATGCTGAATATTTTTGTATTAAATGTTTTAAAGAAAATGATTGTTCAGTTGTCTTTTATGTATTTTTTCATTGCCTCCCTACAGGTTTACATTTTGCCAGGAATGGCATTACTAAAAAAAAAAAAGAAAAAAAAAAAAGAGCACAATTATTAATCTCACTGAGGAAAACACTAAATGGATTTAACCTCTATAATCTAGCATGAAAATACTGAAAATACCACAAAGCTAATAAACTTTGTTTTGTGCAAGAACGCACTCTTGGCTGGAAACCTGAAGGTTGACATAGCTCACTTCCAGGTGCAAAGTTCCAGGAAGATAGCTCTCTGTTTTTCTTGCTTATTTTTTGACATGCAAAACCTGCTCAGTATGTGCCTAGATAAATGGTAGTGCATCAGGAAGCTGCACTTGCAACATTTACTTGAGGCACACTGTCAAGTTTAACGGAAGATTATCTGTCAAGATAAGAATCTTAACCTTCATAAACCACACTGGTTGCTAAACGTAAAAATGCACTTAGAGGTAACCATGCATAAGTCAACAAATATAGAAACTGTAACCAAGACATCAACTCTGATATTTCATGAGCGAAATCCAAAGAGCCGTTACTAGACCCAACATTTGTTTTTATAAGAAGCAAAAGTACCAAAAGGTTTGGAATCACATTATGTTTGACAACATCATTAATTTAAAAAATATTTCTGTCAAACGTATTCATGTAGTTGTGAGGTTTAAATGTGGACAGATCTGACCTTAAAGTAGCTTACTGCAATGAAAATACTTTGAAGTAAATAAAAATTGGAGAAATTTGAATCTACTTGAGAATTACACATTTCAAAGTCAGCAAACTTTATAGTGGTATTTAGTATACTGTCTTTATGTCTATTATTTGAAGTTAATTTAAATACTTAAAAAATAAGAGCTGAGTTGTGAGACCTGCTTGTTTCTACGAAGACAGATGGCCTCATATTACATTACATTGATCAACTGAAATGAAACACAACACATGAGTGCTATATTAGGTTTAACGGTATGTTTACAATAGATGTCAGACATGTCAGACAATGTCTAATGTAAAATAATACAATAGAAAAAATACATGTAAAGTCTGATTACATGTAAGAGGATTGCCCTCTGGTGGAATCTGATTAAAAGACACTGTAGATTAAAACAATTTGCCTGGAGATTCAATAATATAAACAGTGGTGATTATAGAGTCTTATGGAGTCCTAAAAAACTCACAGCACGTCCTTTCATCACCTTTACTGTGCAAAATTCTTGAGCCTTTGCTTCCAAGGAGTCAGATTTTTGACATATTTACTCATTTTTCATTTTTCAGTACAGTCCTTGTACCTGTGTCATGGTCTCCTGGTCCTTCTCCAGTTGCAATGCAATGATCTGGCAATCTCTGTTGGGCTCACTATGGTGAGCAGGCTACTACTGAAGAGGTGATTTCAGATTTACCTGCGCTTTCTCTTTTCACATGCCCACTGCTGTCAACAGAAAGAGTTGTTTACGAGGGAGAAGTCAGGAATCAGCTGTTTTGATAGAATTTGGAAACAGAGTTTCAGAGGAGACAGACCCACCAAGAGAAGATCACTCACCTGCCCCACTGCCAAAAGCCTGACTTATGCTAAATTACACAAGAACTGGACTGAAAATCAGTGGCAATAGGTCATATTGAGTAGGGAATCCAAATTTTAAAACTGTGGTTCAAATTACCATAAAGTAGCACAGTCCCGCTTTCTACGTCAGGTAAGATGAAGCACATTTACTATCATATCACTCAGATTTTGTTTTTCAAAATCAATGCCTTTTGAAATTTCCAATGTGAAAGCCTTCAAAAGTCTTCACGTCTTTGAATGTGGAAGAACTGAGGAGGGGAAAATTGCTGAGCCCTGTTGGCACTACGTTTACATTTTACAGGCAATTATTGTATTTCTCAGACTATAAGGTGCACTTAACCCGTTTAATCCCAAATTTTTCCCTGCAAAATAATAAATTTTGTTTTCCACAACTTCATCTCTGTCCTGTCTGGTGCTTTCCTTGATCTTCACGATGCTGTTTGTTCACCAGTGATCTCTAACAAACCTCTGAGGGCTTCAAAGAGCAGCTGTACTTAAGCTGACATTAAAGTGCACACAAATGGACTCTTATTTACTAATTACGTGACTTCTGAAGGCAATTGGTAGCACCGGATTTTATTAAGGGATATCGGAATAAAGGGGGTATAAATAGTTTTTTAAGAAGCTGCTTACTCACCATTTCTTCTGCTTTCCATGTTTGTTTCTCACTTTGAAACTCACTAGAATTGTACAAACTCTGTTTTTTGCCTTGTACGCTGTATTTACATTGACATGTCTGCACAGGATTCAATTTATCACTGTTTACCTTTACTTCAGCTCCTAAAGCTCCTTGGTCTTTGACTGTGAACTTAATGTAATTAGGTTTACTTAAACAGCATCATGCACCCCACTTGAAAAGGGATTGAGTGGAGTCAGGATTCTGCTTCAGTTTTAGGTTTGTCAGTCCTGACCCGCCTCCCCATCTCACAATTTTACAATATCAACAGCTCCCTCTAGTGTTAGCGGCTCTTATTGTAGTGCTTTGTCAGTTTTGTGCCTATCAGTTTGCCAGGTACAGGTTATTAGAAAGAAGCGACACTGAACTGGGTTAACGGGACCTTTTTTCCTCAATAAAGACATAGGTCTCAGAGATTGAGCCTGTGTAGAGCCCTCTCTTTTTTTCAGATTATCTGTTTTTGACTTGGATTAAGTTTTCAACCGGAAAAATTGTGCTCCAATTTTTCCGGTTGAATCCAGATCCTTGGCTGAACCTGCAGAACAGGGTCATTGTACTCAATGGGATCATAGCAACATCGTCTGAGCATTAAGACACCCATAGGAAGATGAGGGGATAGCACAATATTTTATCTATAAAATGAATTTAGTCTTTAAGATTGAAAGTAAAATCCTTGAGGGTGCTTTCCAAAGTATTATAAAATCAAGGCTATAGCCTCGTGTGGGATCCACAACCCCAAGAAAACCTATTTTTGTTTTTTGTTTTCAAAAACAGCCTGGATGTCTAAACAGGAACAAACTCAACTTAATTAACCTGGTTTGACACATAACTGGATGAATATAGCATTCCTACTCAAGGAACTGCTTTCAGTCAGTCAGAATTCTCTGTAAAAGCACCTGAAACATGAAGTTTTTAACTGCTGATTGTTAAAAAAATTATTTACAACTGCGTTACTGATCAATTAATCAATAAAACTTGAACATTAAAAATTCTTCTGCAGCCCCCACCCCCTCCTTTGTTTTACTTCATCAATTTCTACTATGGATTTTGAGTTGTGTTTTTCATTATGTTCGTCTGTAGATATTGTCAAAGGTTTGTGTTTTATGCTTGTGTTTTCTTTTCTTGGTAAATTTTACATTATTTTCACCACAAAGATGATGACAACTCATTTTTCTGCCATCTTTCTGGCAAATAAAGAAAATTAAACAAACTAGTCAACAGGCTTCCAATAACACCTGAATCACTGAGACCGGTACACCTCATCAAATGAATTTACCAACTGTTTTGAGAGCTTTTTTCTAAATCTCCTTGGATAGCGTTCAATGACAAGTAAGTCAATTTTCAGTGAATAGTCACCCAAGTTCTTTAATTGGTCTGTTGACCCTGTGGATGTTCTGTAATGTTGCAAACAGAATTGTTTATGCATTTTAACATGTCACACAAAAACATGAATCAATGTATTAAAAAATGTGGCAACCTAAAATAACATCTCATGTCATCTTACTTCTATTACAACACTTTCCAGAAATCAGAAAAGCGAAATATTATAACCTGCCAACAAATGCAGGTGTGAGCCCCAAATAGACAAAATTATTTTTGTCCTATCACGTTCAACTACTGATGCACTAGGAAGTACAGAAAACAACAAAATAAACGGTGCTTATTGCAGATTATCTCATATACAAGCATACTTTGTATGTGCGGATGCTAACGTTTTTCTCTTCATGCCCATTTACATGCTATTCATTACAGCCATTCTCAGATAACAAGGGAGTTGCAAGTTTCTACGTTTGCTTGAGGCTACCTGTCAAGCTTAATGGAAGATTAACTGCCAAAAACCATACACTGATTACTAAAATGTAAAAACACACAGCTGGGAAATAATGAACAGAAAGTTTTGGAAACACCGGGTTAATCTTGTGCTTAATAACTGCATTATTTTTATCTAAAACACTGAGGAAGTGCCATGGTCCTTGGTCTTTGACCCAGTGTTTCGAGTTTGTTTTTCTTTGTCCTTAGTTAAGAGTAGTCTTATTTAAGATTTCCTGAGTTTTCCCAGGCTAATTCATCTCTCCTTATTTATTTCATGTGTTTTAAGCCCCCGGATTTCCTCGGAGTTCTTGGTTGGTTTTACTTCTGTCTCCCATGCTCTGCTCTAGTCCTGCTGCCAAATAGCTGCATATTACATAAAGAAAACAAAGGCTAACACAATGGAAAGCTGAAACTAAAATAAAGTAAAGCTTCACTTTCTGTTTTGGACCTTGTTAGAAATTCCAGAATTTTGTGTCACTATGGCGATTTCTGACATAAAATAATGAATTACATGAATGACAAATAACAAATATTAATAATTGGCAATGAAGTGGCAATTTTGAGAAGAAGTTAAAGTGTTTATAACTCTTTTTGTGAATGAGGGGCTTTAAGCTACCAATCTGTGAGTGGGGTGTGTCTGTGTTAGGGGTTTCCTATGGGGAGAGTTCAGCAAACTGGCTTCAAGTTCTCATATACAGCTTCTGAGGCACTGATGTATTTTTGTCTATTCTGTTTTTGTCTCCACAGTATATGGACATGGCACAGCTGCATGTGGATACTGGCGGTATCTTAAAGGAGTCGGATGACTATTGGGAATATGGCAGGAACAACACCTGTGATTATGATTACGATGCAGCGAATACAGTGAATAACACTACAGTGTTTACAGTGTTTAACAGTACAGTGGATAATGTTCCTGTGGAAAGAGGCAGTGAGGCAGTGTGGGTCCCTGCTCTGTACTCCATAGTGTTTTTTGTTTGGAATCCTGGGAAATATTATTCTCCTGACAGTTCTGGTTCAAAAAAGGAGACAGTGGAGCCTATCGGACACCTTTATTCTCCACCTGAGTTTTTTGGACATCCTCCTCCTGTTAATGCTGCCTTTCTGGGCTGCACAGACAACTCAGCTTTGTGACTGGTTCTTTGGGACTTTCAGCCATATGTTTGGGGTTGTTTTCAGGGTAAGAACCAGATGTTGTGTGAAACAGAGACTGAAAGTGAAAACAAGACATTTTCAGTGAAGCTGTGAGAAAGCTGAACAGAGTCATTGTATTCAACAGTATGACAGTGATATCCACTGTGTATGAACAGAGTCATTGTACTCAATAGACCGTGAGTATTTAACATTTTCAAAGAGAACAAGCTTAGAACAGCAGTTTAGAGTAGGACAGATGTGAAAGGGAGGAAGTCAAGTATAATTTTATAGATGTTAGAGGTTTGTGTCTTACACTAAGTTTCTCTGTCTTCTTCTAGCTCAACTACTACTGTGGGATCTTTCTGCTGGTTTGCATCAGTCTTCAAAACTACCTCTCTGTCATCCATGACATCCAGTTATATTACCACGGGAGGCGCTGGTTAGTTCATATCAGCTGCTTGTTAGTCTGGCTTATCTCTGTCCTCCTCACTGCACCTGACTGGATTTTCCTGGTGGGTAAAAATAATCACACAGAAGATAATAATTGTGTTAATATCTACCCTCAATCTGGAACTGACTGGCAGTTGTGGTCACACCTGCTACACCACATATTTGGCTTGGTGCTACCTGGACTCATGTTGATGATCTTTTGCTCACATATGCTACGGCGGCAGTGCAGCTCTAATGGCCTCCCAATGCAGAGAAATATCACCGTCATCCTGTCTCTGGTGGTCGTATTCTGTCTGTGTTGGATGCCGTACAACTTCATACTTGTTTTGGACACTGTCCAGAACAGACTTCAGAAACATCTTAACGATTCACATGAAGGTTCTGAAAGTTCACTAAAAACCCTTCTCATGGTCACCTCTGCTATAGGCTGCCTTCACGCCAGCCTGAGGCCTCTGCTGTATCTCGGCCTGTGTGGAAACTTCAGGCAACACTTACTGGCCATGCTGAGATGTAATAAAACTGAACCAAAAGGCTCACTCTGGGATCTTGGTGTAGGCCAGAGACAGCAGCCTGATCACGGTCAGGTTCAGTAGGAAGAGCTGGAACAGATGATGGCTGTATAGAATCCGTTAGCTTATTGAAGATGAACAGACAGAAATACCCTCTTGTGACTCAGATGTGAGCAAAATATTGTTACACTCCTGACTATGGATTGACAATTAATGAATTAACACTTTAATGGCCACACCAAGAAAACCCATTGAAACTGTTTTTCTTTGTATTTTTTATTCCTTTGACCAAGAATAACAATAATTCAAACGGAATTTAAATAGACGCCTCTCCCAAACGGTTACCTCTAATCAACATAATCGATGTAACACATACTCACCTTATCTATGTTTTAATCTTCTTTTACTTTTCCTTTCAGCTGGGTCGCCAGAGCAGATTATCTGCTTTCATTTTCACCTATCCTCAGCATCCATCACTGTCACACCAACCCTCTTCATCGTCTCTTTCACTATATCCGTAAATCTCTCAGGATTGCTCCCGATTGGCATCTCCACATTCAGCATCCTTTGTCCACTATATCTCCAATCTCTCCTCTGCATATGTCCAAAGCATGTCAGCCATGTCTCTCTAACTTTGTCTACAAACTGTTGAACCTGGGCCATCTCTCTGATGTACTCATTTCTAGTCTTGTTCACTCGAATGAAAATCGGAAAATCTCCAGCTCCTGTCCTTTAGTCAGTGCTCCCGAGTAGCCTTCAGACCGAAAGTAAAATCACATAAAGGAACATTTTGACTTATTTAATTGTTAATTTGTTAATTTTATTTTATTTTTGCTTTTAAGACTTTTGCTTAAAATGTGTGTTTATGTCTAAAACATTTTTATAATGTTCCACATGTTCTTTATACAGCTAAAACTTTTACATCAGCAAAAGTGCCATTATTATTCCCTCATCAACAATATACAGTATTTCCAAACTATGTACTTTATTTTCCACCAATTATCCATATAGTTGATAGTAATTTTTTTAAGAGTTGGTTTTAAATATGTCAATTTTAAGAATTGTTTGAACATGCTAAATGAACTGTGTAAATCTCTGTAGATTGTAAATATCAATTTTAAAAGATGTAGTGCTTTGTGGATAGTTTAAAAAAAAAAACTCTTTAAGAAATTTTGTGAGGAAAAAACTGCAATGAATTTAATTATTTCCTCAATTAGCAAAAATGTATTTATCTTTTAAAATTGAAAGTAAAAATCCTCATTTAAGAGTGCTTTGGGATCCACATCGTCTGGAAATCCTGCTATTTCCAAAAGCAGCATGGATACAAACTCAGTGTAATACACTTGAGTCCCCGAATAAAACAGATGGAGTTGTATACCAGTCTTATTTAAAGGACTGCTTTTATTCAGTCACAGTTCTGTGTAACAGAAAGCATTACGACATTAAAACATTCAATTTTGTACCAGTCACTAGGAAACTGTTACTTACTCTGTACTGTACTGTAACTTTGTACTGTCCACTTTCTGCTGTAGCAAAACAAATTTCCCACATGTGGGACTAATAAAGGTTATCTTATCTTATCTTACTCTCATACTGATCAGTTGGCCAAACAATAATTAAGCCTGAAAGTTACATTGTCTTGAAAAAGTATTCATATTTTTTTAACTTTTCCACATTTTCTCACATTACAATCACAAACCAAAATGTATTTTATTCAGATTTTATCTGATAGACCAACATAAAGTGGTGCAAAATTGTGAAGTGGGAGTAAAATGATACATGGTGTTAAACATTTTTTTACAAATTTGAAACATGTGGCATGCATTTGTATTCAGTCCCCTGAATCAATACTTTATCAAACCACCTTTTGCTGCAATTACAGCTGCAAGTCTTTTCAGGTATGTCTCTGCAGACTATATTTTTTGCTCATTTCTTTTTTCCAAAATAGCTTCAGTTCGGTCAGACTGGATGGAGAGCCTCTGTTAACAGCAATTTTCCAGTCTCACCAGAGGTTCACAATAGTAATTACATCTGGACCCCTGCTTGAGTCATAATCCTTTTGCAGCCTTGAACAGGTTGAACATCATGTGGCTGCCACCACTATGTTTGATGGTGGGGATGGGGTGCAGTGTTAGTTTTCCACCACACTGCATTTTGCATGTAGGCATGTCAAGCCTGTCAGTTTAGGTGGATGAGCATGCCTTGGTAGTTTGCAGTTGTGCCACACTCTTTCCATTTTCAGATGAGGCATTAAACATTGCTTTGTGAGATGTTCAGAGTTTGGGAAATGTTTCTATAACCTATCCCTGCTTTAAACTTTTTCATAACTTCATCCCCATCCTGTCTGGTGCATTCCTTAATCTTCATGATGCTTTTTGTTCACTGATAATCACCAACAAATCTCTGAGACCTTCACAGAACACCTGTATTTAAAGTGAGATGTTCTTATCTCTTAGTTCTGGCGTTTTGCAACATATTTCTCTTTGTATCGATCAAAGTTTGTCTTTGGATATTGGCTGCTTTGTCAGTTATTTTTAGCCCAGTCTTTGTACCAAACCATTTTCAAAGGAATGCATTTTTTTTAATTCAATTAATCCAAATTTGACAATTTCGATTAAAATTCAATTCCTCGAACAGGTGAAGTCAGGTGACTGTTAAAACGACTGTGCCCTTGCCCTGCATCCCATCTCACAAAGTCATGTTGTCAACAGCTCCCTCTAGTGTTAGAAGCTCTTTATGTGGGGTTTTGACAGTTTTTTTTTTTTTTTTGGCCTGCACTCTATGTCAACCCAGGCAAAGCGAGAAACATCCGACCAGTACTGATCCTTTAACACTGGTTTACTTGGAGTTGAAGCGGTAGGACATACTGAGGTCCTGCTTTTAGTATCATCGGTCCACAGCGCTCAAGAACCTTCTCAAACTCTGCAGCTGAAGCTCTTTATGTGAAGTAAGTGCATTTGTTTGCATATATCATCCCTCCTACAATATGTCTTTTAACATTATGAACATTTTACTGGCAGCCATGGAAGTTACTGATAATTCTGTCTACTTTCTGTTTGCAATAACTGTGTGTGCAAGCTTAGCTGGTTTTGTAGAAGCTTTATTTTAACAACGGTAAAAAGGAAAGCTGGGAGGCAGTTTTATAGATTAAAAGTGTGTGTGTGTGTGTGTGTGTGTGTGTGTGTGTGTCTGTGTGTGTGTTTTATTAATGAAATTTGCACATCTCTCTTACACAATGTCAGTCTTACCTTCAGTGTTTTTTACTAACTTAATTTTTACTGTTCTTTGGTTTTTATCTCTGTTGTAAATGTATTAATTCCTACTCTATCTCACAGTATAAGCCTGTTACCAAGGGGCACTTTTCTATAACCGTGTTGTTTATTTCTTGTGAATTGTAGACTGTACTATTTTATTTTATTTTATTTTATTTTTTTTACTTTTTATCATGTTGCTGTAACACAGCAATTTCCCTTGTGGGACCAAAAAAGTATCTATCTGTCTGTCTGTGCAAATAAAAAAACATTGTTTAAGCTGTAAACTGAGCTCACTTGCAGGTGTGACAATAAATCCCAGGTGTTGTTGAATTCTTTATTATAGATAATTGCATGTGTCGCCATAGTGTAGTGGTTACCTATTTACCTGACATTCAAAAGATTCCCAGTTTTTTGTCTGTCCCCATGCCTGTATGGGACAGGACCATCAGGAAGGACATTTAGAATTGTAATAAAATAAATTAACCAAATAAAACTGCCATATCAAATATACAGATGCACTTGTCGTGATAACCCTTAAGGAAATAAGAGAGTGTGTGAAAGTACCGTCTATATTATAGAAAATTTCACTGACACATACACTGTAAAATTTCATTAGTTCCCAGAACTTAAAAAAAAACTATGCAAACTCGTTGCCTCAAAAAATTTGAGTAAAACTTACTTAAGATGACTAAGTTAGGGCAACTAATTGGTTTTGAGCAGTTTGGCGCTGAGACGGTGTGGGTATAATGATGGAAAGAGAAACCTTTTAGTCAAGAGTGACTCATGACTAAGCCACTGCAACACAACTGCACGCTTACTTGAAGCATCCTGTCAAGTGTAACGAAGGACTAACTGTCAAGATAAAAAAAAAAAAAAACGTAACCATCAAAAACAATACAATGATTGCTAAATGTGAAAACACAGACTTGGAGGTAACCATGCATGAATCAGCAAATAAGGGAAACGTCTAAAACGTCTTTCTGCCTCACATAGTTCATGAAAGAAATGATTCAAACTCCAAAGAGCAGTTAATAGAAGTAACAATCCAGAAAGGTTTAAAAAGACCTGGTTTATTCAATATTTTGAATTGAATTTATTTATTTAATAACATCGTAATTTGTATGGAAAATATTTATTTAAACAATCTGCATGTAGTTGTTGTTACGATATTGCTTCAGGGAACAGACATGACACAGTCTTTTAGGTTTTGCCATCACTTTTTATCATGCGCTCGACACTACCCTCCTGTGGCTTCCACATGAACTGCACCTTAAACAACAACTTCACGCATATCATGACAGTTGTCAGGTCTAAATGTTAAAATATCTGACTTAAAAGTGTTTAAACTAAATAAAAATACTTTGAAGTACATCAAAACGTTCCAGAGACATTATGATGACTACCTAATAATTCCTGAAATGAAATCTATAAGAGAAGTTCAAAGGACAAAGTCTGCAGACTTTTTAAGGGGTCCCTAACATGCTTTGTCGATGGTCATTATTTAAGGTTGAATTTAAATAATACTTCAAGATAAGTGCCCAAATAAATCAAATGATAACTGATTTATGATAATTACTTTATTAACAGATGTCTTTGAGCCAGTGTTTCCTTAGGACTTTTCTTATTTATGATTTCTTGTGTCTAGTTAGATCTCCCAACTGCCCACCCCATCTCACAATATCACAATATCAACAGCTCCCTCTAGTTTAGTAGCTCTTTATTCGATTATCTTTGTTTGCTGAAATCTAGTGGATCATATAAACTAGTAACACGGAAGTGACGTTACGTGGTTTTTCGAAACAAACCACCTGTTTTTCTTATTAAAGCGGATGTCACAGAGACTAAGCCAGTGTTACGCGTCTGTATAAGCGCTACTAAACCACAGAGCCTCGTCTTTTTGTAAACGCATCTTTCTTTGAGATTTTTAGTCGTATCTGTTGCAGTTAAATTGTTATAATGCAATATTTTATTGTGAAAAACAACGAGGTGAGGCGTGATGAACCACAAAATCCCAGTGGAATAGAAGTTAAGATGTTTATAAGTCCTTTCTGTGCATGAGAGGCTTTAAGGTACGAGTCTGCATCGTCTGCATGATTGTGAGTGAAGATTCTTTGCTGAGCTCAGCTTTTCTTATCGTCTCGTTTACCATGACCCTTGTTTTTTATAGATTGAGTACTCAGCACGTGCGAGTTTTCTGTATTACAGTTTTATGATTCCTAAATTTTGAGCGCAAACGCAGCTTCTTAAGAGATTTCAGAGAAATAATGTATCTCTTCACCTGAGCATCATCGGTCCACAACGCGGAAAAAGTTCCCAAACTTTGCAGCTGAAGCTCTTTATGTGAAGTAAGTGCATTTGTTTGCATATATTAGCCCTCATGCAATATGAATATATGACTTTTGTAAAGTGTTTTAACGTTACGCACATTTTTCTTGCAGCTATTGAAGCTGCTCATAATTATCAGGCATGTCCCTTTCAGTTTCTTTTTGTATCAGCTTGCAAAACTGTGTGTGGCTTAACGTTCCTAATCTTTAACTCCTGACTGTCCATTTCAACATCACTCAATAACAAAGCTGCGAGACATTCTTGTAGATTTTAAGTGTGTGTGTGTGTGTGTGTGTGTGTGTGTGTGTGTGTGTGTGTGTGTGTGTGACAGAGAGAGAGAGAGAGAGAGAGAGAGAGAGAGAAGGGGGGGGGGACAACGGAGTACTGTACTTTCCGTTTATGTCCACTCCAAGATTGCTACATCACACAGAAAGAGAGACAGAGGAATCTATTCTGACATAGAGCTTCTGAGGCACTGCAGCACTTTTATCTTCTCTCTGTGTTTCAACACTTGTGTTTTGACTTTTTGTTTTGGTTCAACAGAACATGAATATGAGTACAGATGATCTGGATGTAAACAGTGGAATTGACTATGACCCTAACATTAACTATCACTATCAGATGAGCCTTTTGTGAAAAGAGGCAGTGAGGCAGTGTGGGTGGCACTGATGTATTTTCTTCTGTCCTGTTTTTGTCTCCACAGTATATGGACATGGCACAGCTGCATGTGGAAACCGACGGAATCTTAAAGTCCGATGACTATTTGGAATATGGCCAGAACAACACCCATGATTATGATTATGATTACGATGCAGCGAATACAGTGAATAACACTACAGTGTTTACAGTGTTTAACAGTACAGTGGATAATGTTCCTGTGGAAAGAGGCAGTGAGGCAGTGTGGGTCCCTGCTCTGTATGCTGTAGTGTTTTTTGTTGGAATCCTGGGAAATATTATTCTCCTGAAAGTTCTGGTTCAAAAAAGGAGACAGTGGAGCCTATCGGACACCTTTATTCTCCACCTGAGTTTTTTGGACATCCTCCTCCTGTTAATGCTGCCCTTCTGGGCTGCACAGACAAGTCAGCTTTGTGACTGGTTTTGGGGGATTTTCAGCCGGGTCTTTGGGGTCGTTTTCAAGGTAAGAACCAGATGTTGTGTGAAACAGAGACTGAAAGTGAAAGTAAGACATTTTCTGTGAAGCTGTGAGAAAGCTGAACAGAGTCATTGTACTCAACAGGATGACAGTGACATCCACTGAGTATTTAACATTTATAAGAAAGAGAAGAAGCTTAGAACAGCAGTTTAGAGTAGGACAGAAATGAAAGGGAAGAAGTCAAGTGTAATTTTTATAGATGTTAGAGGTTTGTATCTTACACTAAAAGTTCTCCCTGTCTTCTTCTAGCTCAACTACTACTGTGGGATCTTTCTGCTGGTTTGCATCAGTCTTCAGAACTATCTGTCATCCATCCGTGGCATCCAGTTGTATTCCCACAGGAGGCGCTGGTTAGTTCATATCAGCTGCCTGTTAGTCTGGCTTATCTCTGTCCTCCTCACTGCACCTGACTGGATTTTCCTGGTGGGTAAAAATAATTACACAAAAGATAATACTTGTGTTAATATCTACCCTCAATCTGGAACTGACTGGCAGTTGTGGTCACGCCTGCTACACCACATATTTGGCTTGGTGCTACCTGGACTCATGTTGATGATCTTTTGCTCACATATGCTACGGCGGCAGTGCAGCTGTAATGGCCTCCCAATGCAGAGAAATATCACCGTCATCCTGTCTCTGGTGGTCGTATTCTGTCTGTGTTGGATGCCGTACAACTTCATACTTGTTTTGGACACTGTCCAGAACAGACTTCGGGATCCTCCTAACGATTCACATGAAGGTTCTGAAAGTTCACTAAAAACCCTTCTCATGGTCACCTCTGCTATAGGCTGCCTTCACGCCAGCCTGAGGCCTCTGCTGTATCTTGGCCTGTGTGGAAACTTCAGGCAACACTTACTGGCCATGCTGAGATGTAATAAAACTGAACCAAAAGGCTCACTCTGGGATCTTGGTGTAGGCCAGAGACAGCAGCCTGATCACAGTCGGGATCAACAGGAAGAGCTGAAACAGATGACGGCTGTAGAGAATCCGTTAGCTTAGTGAAGATGAACAGAGAAACATGCTTTCTTTTGACTCAGATGTAAGTAGAACAACTTTACACTCCCGAGAGGAAGTGAATGCAGTTTCATGTCATGAGTTCAAGGGCTGGAGGATGTTATTCTGTGTAACTGACAAACAGATGTTTATATATAAAAAATGACTCTCACATTCCAGACATGCATCATGGTGACATATGTTCACCCAAAAGGGTTAAAAGTAGATATCTGTAAGTATCTGTGTGATGAAGATGAAGATTGAAACAGATGATGGGTGTAGAGAACCAGTCAGTTTAGGGAAGATGAACAGAGAAACATACTCTTTCGTGAGAAAGCTCAGATGTGATCAGGATGATGTTACTGTCATGGTACTGGGTCATTGACCCACAGCTTTGAGTTTATTTAGGTCCATAACGTGTTGTGTAGAATGTGTTTTTGCAGTGTTTGGTCTTGTTCTTTCTGTATAGAGTTATTGCTATTCTTATGTTCAGTTTGAAGCCCTGATGCTAGTTTGTAGTCTATTGAGGTTTTTTTTTTTTTTTCCTTTCGGGTCATGTTTGCCTTGGTATTGCCTCTGTGTGTCCTCCTCAGTATCTCCTGCATTTATTTGCCACCCAGTGGAGTCTGTCTTGTCTTGTTTATTTGCCACCCAGTGGAGTCTGTCTTGTCTTGTTTATTTGCCTGTTTCCACAGGCATGTGGGCATCTGTGTGTGTGTCTGGTTTCCCTCACCCTCTCTGTCCCTCACTCTCTCACCCTCGTTCTGTGTCTTCCTAGTCGTGTCTCTGAGTTTCGTCTCCCTTTGCTTACATGTCCTTGCCTTGGTGTCTATGTGAGTGTCACTTGTTGTTTTCTTTTGACAGTACCTTATCTCATGTGTCTTATGTTCAGTTTGGGTTCCCTTGTTTTGTCAGTCAGATTTGTTCCTGATGTCTTTCCACCTGTTGTCCATCCTCTCCTAATCCGGTGTATTTAAGTCCTCAGATTGTTTCTGTTTGTTGTCCGTCTTTATGTTGGTCCTCCTGTCATGGAGCCTGAGGGGCAGCACTGGTAGTCGCCAGTATTTTTACATCTTGATTTCACTGTTGTAGCATGGGTACTGGGAATGTGCAGACAGGAGACCGGATGACAACAGCATGTAGTGTTGTTTGTTTTTGTTGGCAGATTTTAATCCTGCTCTAAATGTGTCTTATGCTTAAAACTGATTCACAAATATTTTAAAAAGAATTATAGTGGAATAGTCTTTAACCTGACTAGCAATAAAATAAGTTTGCATTTAAAATGTTTACTTTTCTTTTGTTTACATAGCAGATTTTTGCTCAAAATGTGTGCTTATGTGTAAAACATTTTTTCTAATTTTGCACATATTACAGTGCACATTTCTAAGATTTTATATTTTTTTAAAGTGTTAAGTCTTTTGTTTGTTTGGGTTTTGTTTTGTTTTGTTTTTTACAGCTCAGCAAATTAAGATTCAGAAACTCACTAACATACAACCAAAACACCTTTTAGACCAATAATGGCATTTTCAAATTACATGCATTATTATTATTATTATTATGTCACTTAAATTAAGTGTAAACGCTGTTATGTGCTTTGTGTTTTACAACCCTACATTCTTGTATATGATAACCTCAGAGAAGCTATAAGTGAGGAAAGGTAGCTGTGGTAGCTGTGTTTGCACGCTGCAAAGGGGCTCTACTTTTAGCATCACACCTGCCTCCATTTCCTTCAGAATGCACTGTCAAGATTCTTTCTGTGTCTCTAATATAGCTCTTATCTCTTCTGCAGATATGCTTTGATGTTAATGATTTCCTATATACCAAAATGTATCAAATAATAATAATTGGGAAATAAAAGGAAACGGATACATAATGTTCAATGTGTGATGTGTATTTCTTTTCAGGGTCCACAACCAGCCTGATAAAACTGTGTTCTTTTAGCTGGAAACAAAGTAAAGCTCTTTGTTTTTCTTGGTGAATTTTTTTATTACAGAAAACTGCATGCGTGCAAAAGAGCCCCAGGTTGGTACTGTCCCATGCCTAGACACGATGGGACAAGTGCATCAGGGTATTTGGCATTTAAACAAAACAAACAAGTTTAAAAACAAAAACAAAAAACGGCCATATCAAATACGCAGATCCACTTGCTGTTATGGCCCTTTAGGAAATAAGAGTGTGGGAAAATACCATGTATATTGTAGAAAACTCCCTGACACAAAGTTTGGAGCTGAGATGTTCTGGATATGATGATAGAAAGAGAAACCTCAGAAGAGGTTGTTATTTTTTTAATCTTCTGTACCTTGTAGCTGACATCAGGTCTGGCTTGATTACAGAATTATGTCATTTAATTACACCTCAAATTATTTTTGAGGGGATTTCTTTACTCTTTTACTTAGAATGGTGAAACTGTAGTCATACAAATGAGGTGGAGGAGAGTCAAACATTGCAGTAAGAAAGTAAAGGCTCAGACGAGGACGTACCAGCTTTTGAGCCTGAAAAGAGGGAACACGATGGCCTCCAAAGTCCATTGTGGGTAACAAGTAGTGTACAAGTTAGGGCTCTAAAGTTGTGAAATTTGGTTTCTCAACTGGCATATACGCACTGACCTGTGCAGGGAATCAATCCAGTTTAAGTGTTGTTGAAAGTTAACTGACAAAGACGGGAGGCTCACAATTCAAAACATTTTTATCATATATCCTATTAATCAAAGACCAAAGAGGATAAAGAAAGCAAGTGTGTGTGTGTGTGTGTGTGTGTGTGTGTGTGTGTGTGTGTGTGTGTGTGTGTGTGTGTGTGTGTGTGTGTGTGTGTGTGTGTGTGCATGTGAGCCGTACAATTAATACTTGTTATTATGGATGGTATGGGTGCCAGCACATTGTTCATGCTAAGGCACCTTAAAAGCTTATATGTCTTCCTCTGAGCTTTCACCTTCCTGCTCTAATGTCTCGCCTTCCTCTACCTCATGACAGCAGTAAGTCTGACTTCCCTTCCACACTTTCAAGTAAAATCTGCATATAAATGTCCCCAACAGAGGACAAAAATGTAATTCTGGGTTTCAGAGGATAATAAATGTGAGCATAATTTATTCTCAGAAGCCACTATAACTAGATAAAGTTAAGAAGACAGAGGACCACACATTGAACAACTGAGATGAAACACACTGAGTGCTGCATTGAGTTAAACTTAATATTTACAGTAAAGCTGAGATTCCTGTTTAGGACCTTTCTTTTAGAAAGAAAAAACAGACCTTTGTGTCAAAAGAGCAAAGTCAGATATAAAACAGTGCAACTAAATGAATGAACAAAGATATGGTCATTCATGAACATCACCAGGCTAAAAACAGATAAAATACTCCTGTAAAGACCATGATACTACATACGTACTTACATGTATGGAACGCCACATGCACATCATCACGCATCGTTTGATTGCAATGGAGCGCCCTCCGCTGGATTTGAGTTAAACAGCAGACATCTAAACTTTTTGTTTTTAACCTTACACGTTGTATAAGCATGTTTACACATTGACTTATTTCCTATTTTTCCAGAAAAAAAATTAAAAACGAAGGACGGCTTAAAACATTTTCAAAGTATTGCATGTTATAAATATTCTGACACCTGCACCAACAAACAACTGCTGCATTCGTCTTGGCCACAGACTGCGGTAAACGACTTTTGAGCAGGTCATGTTAAAAATCAGTTTAATTAAAATAACTAATATGAAACTTACATTAGTGTCGCTTTCACAATTAAAGTTAGATTGGCATCATTTTGATATTTAGCTCTCTACTTCATTCTAATTATCTGCTACACTGTTAGGTTTGTTTAAATAGCATCATCATCACTTTATGAGTGGAGTTAGGTAACTCCAGCCGGCCAACCCATCTCACAATCTCAACAGCTCCCTCTAGTTTAGCAGCTATTTATGCGATGCTTTGTCTGTTTTGTTTCCTTCTTTTCAGAAGCCTGAATCAAGCCAGACATCTAAAGGCGAGACACGGAAGTTAGTTGGGGGCGACCACCAAAACAAACCACCTGTTTTTCCACATTAAACACGGAGGTCACAGAGAATTAGCCAGTGTAACCACTGTAAAGTGTCTGTCTGAGCGCCACAAAACCACAGAGCCTAGTCTTTTTCTTAAATTCTCTTTCTTTTGGATTTTCAGTCGTATCCGCTGAAGTATAATTAATATGCAGTATTTTATTTTGAAAAATAAAATATTGGGTTTCGCGTATTGTATTATTTGACTGAAGTGGCAATTTGCGAGCGAGGTGACGTGTGATGAACCCAAACAAGTCAGTGGTGTAGAAATTAAAATGTTTATAATTCCTTTATGTGCGTGACACGTTTAAAGGTAGCAGTTTGTGTGCGGGGCGTGTCTCTAATAAGCGAACTACTGTGGTGAGCTCAGCTTTTTTTTTCACCGTCTCCTTCTAAGTTACGTCTGCTCGCCGGAGCGCTTATGTTTGTGGATCTACTTTCAGCGTATTGTTCTGTAATTACAGTTTTATGGTTCTATAATTTAACTGTGTTTGGTAGCTGTAAAGAACGCTATCACGTGTTTTTCAGTTGTACTTGACAGGCGTCGGACAGCTGCGGGAGTTCGTCTGTGCTCCCTCCAAAAACACCCGACCGGTACCCGACCCTTTAAAACTGAGTGACCCGAGGTTGAAGCGGTAGGCTATGCGCGGGTCCTGTTTTTAGTATCGTCGACCTACAGCGCGCAGAAATCTTCTCAAACTCTACAGCCGAAGCTCTTTTTGTGAAGTACGTACATTTATTTGCATATATCAGCCCTCCTACAATATGTATTTTAACATATGAACATTTTACTGGCAGCCATGAAAGTTAATGATAATTCTGTCTACTGTCTGTTTGCAATAACTGTGTGCGCAAGCTTAGCGTTCCTTATCCTTAACTCTTGACTTTTCTGGTTTTGTAGAAGCTTTATTTTAACAACGGTAAAAAGCAAAGCTGGCAGGCAATTTTATAGATTAAAAGTGTGTGTGTGTGTGTGTGTGTGTGTGTGTGTGTGTGTGTGTGTGTGTGTGTGTGAGTGACTAAGGAGAACTGTACTTTCCGTTTGTCAGCCCCACAATTGCTACATCATAACATGTGAGTTGTTGTGTTTGTGCATTTACTATAAGCTGGGTTTACCAAAGGGAAATTTCAGGGAACTAACTTGACTTTTACCCAGAGAGAAAGAAAGAGAGGAATCTATTCTGACATAGAGCTTCTAAGGCACTGCAGCATTTTTGTCTGGTCTCAGTGTTTCAACATTTTTGTCTTCACAGTTCACGAACATGGGTGATCTAGATGTGGATCTCGATGGAATATTTAAAGAGAATGTCACATTTCCTGAGGAGGACTATGAATATGAGTATCCAGGGGATGAGTCTTTTGTGAAAAGAGGCAGTGAGGCACTGTGGGTCCCTGCTCTGTACTCCATAGTGTTTTTTGTTGGAATCCTGGGAAATATTATTCTCCTGACAGTTCTGGTTCAAAAGAGGAGACAGTGGAGCATATCGGACACCTTTATTCTCCACCTGAGTATCGCGGACATCCTCCTCCTGTTAATGCTGCCCTTCTGGGCTGCACAGACAACTCAGCCTTGTGACTGGTCCTTGGGCATTTTCAGCCAGATCTTTGGAGTCGTTTTCAAGGTAAGGACTAGATGTTGTGTGAATCAGATAGAGACTGAAAATAAAAGCAAGACATTTTCAGTGAAGCTGTGAGAAAGTTTTCTTTTGTTTTGCTGTACTCCATCATTTTTCTGCTGAATTTAGTTTCTTGGCAGAACGGGCAGAACAGAGTCATTGTGCTCAACAGGATGACAGTGACATCCACTGAGTATTTAACATTTTTAAGGAAGAGAACAAGCTTAGAACAGCAGTTTAGAAGAGGACAGATGTGAAAGGGAAGAAATGAAGTGTAATTTTTATAGAAGTTAGAGGTTTGTGTCTTACACTAAAAGTTCTCCCTGTCTTCTTCTAGCTCAACTACTACTGTGGGATCTTTCTGCTGTTTTGCATCAGTCTTCAAAACTATCTCTCTGCCATCCATGGCATCCAGTTATATTCCCACGAGAAGCCCTTCTTTGTTCACATCAGCTGCCTGTCAGTCTGGCTTATCTCTGTCATCCTCACCGTACCTGACTGGATTTTCCCAGGGGCTAAAAAGGACTCCACAGAAGAGAAAACATGTGTTCACATCTACCCTCAATCTGGAACTGACTGGCAGTTGTGGTCACGCCTGTTCCACCACATATTTGGCTTGGTGCTACCTGCGGTCATGCTGATAATCTTCTCACATATGCTATGGCGGCAGTGCAGCTCTAATGGGGCCCGAATGCAGAGAAATGTCACCGTCATCCTGTCTCTGGTGGGCATATTCTGTGTGTGTTGGATGCCGTACAACTTCATATTTTTTTTGGACACTGTCCAGAACAGACTTCAGAAACATCCTAATGATTTACATAAAAGCTCCGAAGGTTCACTAAAAATACTTCTTATGGTCACCTCTGCGTTAGGCTGCCTTCACGCCAGCCTGAGGCCTCTGCTGTATCTCGGCCTGTGTGGAAACTTCAGGCAACACTTACTGGCCATGCTGAGATGTAATAAAACTGAACCAGAAGGCTCACTCTGGGATCTTGGTGTAGGCCAGAGACAGCAGCCTGATCACAGTCAGGTTCAGCAAGAAGAACTGAAACAGATGACGGATGCAGAGAATCCATTAGCTTAGTGAAGATGAACATACTCTCTTGCGACTCAAGTGTGAGATGAGCAACTTTACACTCCTGAGAGGAAGTGAATGCAGTTTCATGTCATGAGTTCAAGGGGTGGAGGACTTGTTTCTGCGTAACTGACAAGCAGATGTTTATATATAAAAATGACTCTCACATTCCACACATGCATCATGGTGACATATGCTCACCCAAAAGGGTTAAAACAGATGTCTGTATTTTATTTTTGAATTATTTAAAATAAAGGTATTTAGTTTTTTATGATTAATAAAACATTTGTGTTGTCAATTAACAGTTTTTAACACAGTTAAAGTAAAGCTAATATCATAATCTTTGAAATTCAGTGTAATGCAAGTTGTTACCCAAACAGTTTATAACTTTAACACCATTAAAACAATTCAGTGTTTATGCGTTCTCTCTATCTGCTCTCTTTGACTTGTCTTGAAGCAGTAAATTCCAAGATTGTGTAATGACATGTCAGTGTGTGATTGCTTTGCAGTTAAGGGATTTCCCCTCAGGCCAGTTTACTTAACTTTAAAAATCATTGTTTCTGGGAATGTACAAATGTGACACAGGAAGAAAAGAAAAAAAAGTAGTGATGTCATCAGTCAGGTGACAGAGCACAACGGTGGAGGAGGGGTGCTGCACCCTTTTCATAGCTTTCTATTTACAGTCATCTGAAGACGTGTCTGTGCTTAGTAGGAAGAACTGTGTGAGGCTTTGTGAACAGAGCCAGCTGACAGAAAACCAGCAGACCACTATGTGGGAGAAGAACAGAAGTTAGAGAAGATAAAAACTTATTGTGATGATAATAGTCTGTGTTGTGCTGCACACACACAAAAAAGCCTGTGGTTTTATGCTTTGACACTGCCCAGCACGTTGTGACCTGCCATGCTTGCCTGGTTTCAAATCCTAACAATCTTGAGAAATGTAATTATGTTCAGAAATAAATGTACTTTCAGTACTGAATGTTCTTCTGAAAACTCGCTGTATAGTAATTTCACACTTGAAAATATTCAGTTTCCTCGTTTCGACGCACTCCTTCCTCTGTTTAGTGTTTTGTGACTCTAGAGAGTCTGTAAGAGCGCATGATGCAATAAAAGAAATGGTGGTTGTCAAAAGCAGCAGAAACATTCTTCATGTTTAAGATGTGGTTTACAGTTTTCAGCTGCACCTCAAGCATTATTTCCTGCTTCAGCTTATCTGGCAACTAAGATAGAGAAAACCAGCTAATCAGGTCTTTTGTTTAATGAGTAACAAATCTGGTATCAGCATCAACATAATCTTTAGAAATAGAGTCCAAAAGAAAAAGAGAAAGTCTTTGTATACAACTTGATCAAATGTAAGCGCACTTAGCAAAAATACTATATGATTAACACAAATCCAGGGCTAGTTGACCCTGTTTGGCTGTGTTTGCAGACAGTGTCTTTAATCCACCTTACTCTCTGTTGCTTTAAGACTGAAATGTTTATAGTGTAGACATCATGACTGTGGTTGGGATGATCTTAGCACTGCTGCCATCAGCCTGCTATTGTCAGATATTTGCCTTTCACGTAATTATGAAAACAAAAGCAGTCGTGTCATTGTCCACATGTTTTTCTGAATGTCGGTCATGTGCATGTCAGTTGTTTTGGAGAAGTGAGTCACACGTCACATTATATCTCATTGTTTCCATCTGTTACGTAAGATCTCTGTCACCGAGCCAGTGCGTCTACCTTTCATTTTTATGGTTTCAGTTTCCAGTTAAAAACATGTAAGCTGTTTTTACAAAAACTGCTGGATGTGAGTTGAAATTTTTCTCTATCATTCTTACATGCATTCTTCATCTGTTTGCCAAAATAGGTCGTGAACTTAACTTAAAAGCTTCTCCTTGGTTTACACAGGCCATTATAAAAATTTTATATATACAGAAAAAAAGAGGGAAGAAATAGACCAAAAGGTTGCGCAGTCTTCTGTCACATCAGTCGACATGTACTGAGTAAAGACTTCATGAGCAGAAGACAAACAAGTCACACAGTGGTTTCATAATGTGATTTGAATACTGCTTTTTTTGTTTAGATAATGCTTAAAGCAGGTAGAAATAAGCAAATGATGCATGTAATAATGCAGCTTTTTTATCTTTGCAGGCTGTAAACATTGAATATTGGGAGTCGTTATAATAAGTAGAGTAATGGTATGTTGTAAACAGGAAAGTTCCCTTCAGCTCAATAAGATTGTAGAGCAGCATATATACTGACAACCAATAAACTAACCAAAACAATAATTTACTCATTTTTTTGTTCTATTAAAAAAATTTCTTTTACACGTTTATTTTGTTAGCAATTGTAACAGTTATTTCTCTGATTTTACTTTTTTTTTTTATTTAGCAACAAAATTGTTATTACCACAAATATAAACTCTGGGAAATAAAATTCCTCAAAAAAGAGCCAAAAGCTTTTACTGAGGAGTAGCATTTTTGATTTAACTACCTATAAACTCACCAACAAACATGTTCACTCATTTAAGTGTTCATTTTACATTTTTATTTTACTTTTGCTTTGAAGTTTTGTTAAAAATGTGTTTTTTATGTCTAAAATTGCTTTTTAGAAACATGTTCTAACAGACCTCAGATTTTGAATTTTCCAAACTTTTAAGTTTTTTTTATACAGCTCAGAAAAACAGTTTGTTTAACATAAAAACATTAAAATAATAGAACATTGTATAACAGTAAGAGTAATGGTGGCCTTCATTATGGTCTTAAAATCACCAGCGATAGACAACATTTCCAAACTGCATGCATTATAGGCCACAGAAATTATGCAATCCCACACACAAAAACAGCTGAAGTAATTCTGTGAAGTAATTATAGACCTATGCATACATTAATTATACTTGTATAGGAGAGCCACAGAGAGTCAAGTCAGAAAAAGTACCAGTGTCAATGCCTGTAATTTAAGCCTCACACCTCATCTTTCTTGCGGTGTGGACTGGAAACAATCTCTCTGCATGTCTAATATATCTCTTTAAATCTTCTACAGATTTGATTTCTTGTTAATTAATTCCATATATTTAAAAATGTAGTAAATAACCATATTGTTTACAGTAATTTGGTTGGTTGGTTTTAAAATGCCATTTTGAAGTAGTGTAAATAAAGTGTGTGTAGCAATTTTAATTTTGAAAGATGTGGTGCCTGAATGTTCATTGGGTTGACTTTTGCTATGTTGACTATGTGAAGTTTTTAAAACAGAACTTCATTACATGACAATTTTTGTGCACATAAAAAAATATTTGTCTATAAAAGTAAATTTAGCCTTTAATCCTGAGAGTAAAATCCTCATCTAACGGTGCTTTCCAGAAGTATTCCAAGATCGAGAGTATATCCCTGGGTGTAAATCCCGATATTTTCAAAAGCAGCCTATATAAACAGGAAAAAACCCAGCTTAAAACAACTGGGTCCCTGCATAACACCAGTGGGTCCTTCCTATTTAAAGAAATGCTTTCAGTCAGTCAGAATTCTCTGTAACATCAACTAAAACTTTACACTTTGTACCAGAGACTACAGTTGTGATTGGAAGTTTATATAAATTCATCATAACCATGAACTTCATGGTAATTTTGGGCTTTTAATGGTTTCTTTCAACTGTTCTTTTTCCAGGCTTGAATAGCTGTACGCAGGGGTGGGCAATTCCAGGCCCCGAGGGCCAATGTCCTGCAGGTTTTAGATCTCACCTTGGGTAAACACACTTGAATCACATGATTAGTTCATTAGCAGGCTTCTGGAGAACTTCAGGACATGTTGAGGAGCTAATTTAGCCATTTAAATCAGCTGTGTTGGTTCAAGGACACATCTAAAACCTGCAGGGACACCGGCCCTCGGGGCCTGGAACTGCCCACCCCTGCTGTACAGTATACATCGTTAGTTACTTTAAAAACACAAGAATTTAATCCAAAATGAATCTAATTAATTTTGGATTTTCTCATATCCACACAGGGTCAAAACCATCAACTCAAATATACTGTAACAAGGCTCCATGAGCCACCATGAGTTCCCCAACAATTATTGTGTACTTACTGTAGGATCTTAGTATATCAAGTGCCTGACGTAACTGCTCTTGTGATTTAGGTTTATACACAAACAAAATTGAATTGAATCGAATTGAATTGAACTGAATTTGCATGTGAGTGAAATAAATATTTAAAGCTTTACAACTTAGGGAGAATTCTCACTCCTAAAGAAAGAAAAAAAGAATCAATCATTTTGGACCTCCATCTATTATCATGAGGTGAGCATAAACATGAGAAAAGGTGGAGGGGAAAGCGGTGCTCTACTCACATGGTATTTAATGAAGGTGGGGTGCTGCTGCCTTCAACTGAGGACATAGACTGTAAAATAATACTTAGAGGAGCTCCTTAATCTGACTGAGTGTCTTCTTTAGAGGAAGCACGGTCAGGGGACGGGGGAACAATTCACCTATGATTTGTTTGATGATTTGAAACATTTAAGTGTGACATGAACACTGTTTCCCTGCTCAGGAGCCGACGCCGGAACTTCTCACTCACAAAAGCATACAGGATTGGATTGAGGCAGCAGTGAAAGAAGCCCACACAGGTGGTCACTGTCTTTGCTTTCTCCAGAGACGTTGTGTCTGAACAAGTTTCATTACTGATATCAAAATTAAACGTTTCCACTAAGAGAGTGATGTTGTACGGGGTCCAGCAGATAAAGAAAACCACCACCACAGCCACAATAACTTTAAAAGCTTTCTGCTTTTGAAGGCTCTGGGCACCACACCTCAGCTGATGTAGGATGCGGGAGTAGCAGAACATCATGATGGCTGAAGGAAGTGCAAAGCCAACTATGAGATAAATCATGCGTGATGCCAACCTCCAATTATATACTGCTTGCTCACGAAATTTGTAATAATTGGGAACACACTCTCTTCTGCCTCGTCTATCATCAAACACATCTTCTAAAAAGATCCAGTCAATGATGGAGAGAAGCAGGGAAAAGAACCACACCATCAGGCAGCTGGCTCGAATAACCCAAGGCTTCTTTCTTGAGTACATCTGTGTAGCATGGACGATGGACAGGTAGCGGTCCAGGCTGATGCAGGCCAGGAGAAGGATCCCACTGTAGAAGTTAATCTAAAGAAATCAATGAGAGATGAGCAAGACATATTTTGAAGCCTCTGCTAAATTAATTGAAAATACAGATATTTTGTACTACTTTATTCCTGCACAATACTTACTGTAAAAACACTTCCACTGATCTTGCACAGGGGAGTACCATATGTCCATCCACCACTTTGGACATACTGTGCTGCCCAGATGGGCAGCGTCACCAGCATCAGAATATCTGCCACTCCCAGATGGAAGATGAATGTATCTGTCGCACTCCAGGTCTTCCTACTCCGAGCCAGTATTCTCAACAGCAATCCGTTCCCAAGCAGACCAACAGCAAACACCACAGAGTACAGAACTGGTATGAACACGGCTTCAAAATTCACATTCTCAGTCAGGCTGCAAATATCATCCCCTTCATAAGAGATGTTCCCGTCTGAATGGTTATAGTTTTCATACAAATCAGACCAGTCAAGGTCCTCCCCTGTCACTGTAATCTTTTCATCTTCCATCATCTGTGGACAGACGGAGAAAAGGACACAAATTTTCACTTAGACTCTGACTTATGAAGTGGTTTTCAACCACATGGTCGATCATGTTTTCTGTATTTAGTTTTTTGTTTGTTTGTTGTTGTTTTTTTAATGCATGCCTTTAAAAAAGCTCCTGCATTAGATATCCCGTGCCTTCCAGTTAAAGTAGTTGGAAACACTACTAATATTTTCCAGGTAAAGAGCACATTGTTTTTTTTTAATAGATAATATTTTAACAGTGAGGCAGGGTAAAAAACAAAAAAACAAATGCAGAAACTGGATACATAAAGCTTTGCTTTGTACGGTTTATTTTATTTATTTATTTTTATTAACTGAATTACTTGTACCAATCAACAAAAGACAGTGTCAACCATTTCAGTCATACTATTGATTTATTTTTTAATTTCTTAATTTGTTTTAACTGTTTTGTATTCAATCTTCATCTTCTTTTATTTATGCTGGTAAAATTTAGGGAAGAGAAACTGATATACACCAACCAAGAGGAAGCATGTAAATTCACATTTTGCAAGAAATTAAGAGTCAGGTGGCTCTAGACATTAGTGTGTTGTAAACATAATGTCATAAACTGAATGTTAAAAAAATATATAAGGAAAATATCACTCTTCACGTCACATCACAGTTTAATATGCTGTAGTTTTTCACTGAGAACTGAAGGTGTGTATACAAACAGAAAAACAATCCAGTAAAGAAAAACATACACCCCTCTGCATCAAATCAATTCAATTTGTGATCATTTAGTAAATTCTTAAACGCATAATTAATTAATGTAAACAGAGAGTGGTCAATGTAGTTAAAATGCATAATAGGATGTTGACCAAAATTTAAGAATAATGACATACTCGTGAAAAGTTAGAAATAGCCAGCATAGAATGATAAAAAAATACAAATAATTTAATAATTCAATAATATAGGCATAAAATAAAAACATACCAAAGTAGAAGTCTCTAATATCGTAGATAATAAAAATGTGTCCAGAGCTCTACCTCCAGCAGTGCCGATAAAAGCATCTAAATCGGTTAAAGAGGAAGCTCGCACAAAAACAAAACCAAAACAAACTCCTCCACCTTACTAGGCACATTATGAGCCAGCATTTGATGTTTTTATATAAAATTATTAACTTTGTTTTGAAAAAAGTATTTTTGCAAAAAATAATAACAATACTTTTAAATTTTATTTGTATGTTTTATTTTGTATTTATTCTTTTTTTTTAAGATGCTGAAAATATAGCTTACAACTGCACTTTATATATTTAAATTGTGCTTTTAAGATGTCTGGAACTAACTACAGCAGAGATAACTGAACCCATTTATAAATTTGCTGTAAAGCTGTAAGATTTCCTCATTGTTGCCCTTCCATTTTTGTTATTAATGTGAATATATGCTATAAAATTTTATAGGATCAGTGTGTAAGTGGTGGTTCCACTGTCTATGTACACATTTCTGTGAAATCAGGCACAAAACCTAAAAACACAAAAGATTCATTTTGAAGTTATGTTTCAGAATTGAAAGGCTTAGAGTTTTAGTCTATAAGTGTTATCAATATGTTATTAACATTTGAATAAAGTTATTTTATTTAGATTTTTTTTATTTTTTTTTATTTTTTGCTTTTTGTTGCATTTCTTTTTTGCTTTTTCGCTGTCAAATAAAGAAAGTTTAACAAATTAGTCAACTGGTGTCAAATTGAAACTGAAACCTAGAAACTAGTTATCCCAATCAAAAGAATTTAGCAACCGTTTGATGGGGTTTTTTTTCTAAACTCTCTTTCGGTTTTGATAGCTGTCCTTGTATAACTTTAACGATCATTAAGTCAGTGAGATTTCTTTAACTGGCCTTTTGATCCTGTGGGTGTACTGTATAAAAAACTATAAAAACTGACTTGTTTGTGTTATTTGGAATAATGATTCTGTATTCGAACACATATAAAACATAAATCAATGTGCAAAATAATGTATCATAAAATACATGTTGTATAAAACCTTTTTAAGGTGAAATAGTAGTTCTCTACAATAATAAAGCATGTTGTATGGGTTTTTTTTTTTTTTGCCTTAGTGTTCATCTACGTTAGTTTGTAAGCTCAGTCAGGATTTGTTTTAGAGACACTATATTGCCAAAAGTATTCCCTCACCCATCTAGAATTCAGCTGTTCTGGTAGCTTCCACAGCCATATGTGTATAAATCAGGCAGCTTGGCCTGCAGACTGCTTCTACAAATATTTGTGAAAGAATGGCTCGCTCTCAGAAGCTCAGTGGACATCAGTGTGGTATTGTGATAGGATGCCACCTGTGCAACAAGTCAAGTTGTGAAATTTCCTCACTATTAAATATTCCACAGTCAGTTGTCAGTGGTATTATAACAAAGTGGAAGTGATTGAGAACAGCAGCCACAAAGAGGTAACCCACCTAAAATCACAAAGTGGGCTCTGCGCTTGGGTATGGGTTCGTGAACCTTCTGCAGAGTCAATCAATATAGACCTCCAAACTTCATGTGGCCTTCAGATTAGCTCAAGAAAGCTTCATGGAATGTATTTACACTAGTGTGAAAATATGTATATGAGTAATTGCATTTGAGAGCATGAGGGTGGGAATGGATGTTTGTATCTGTGTGTGCCTGTTTGTTTGTGTCTACATGTCAGGTCGGGTATCAGACGCCACCTCTCTAGGGACATCTCAGGCCCTCCATGGTATGGAGGCCTATCTCCCCCCACTACTTCCCCTGCCAGTGGCAGACGCCCTCAGACATCGGTGCATTGGTGGTTCTTTGTGTCCAGGGATGGGCGTCCAGGTACGCACCGGCTCACTCCTGGTGGCTGCTTGCCTGGAGCATGGGGCTCACTCGGGCCCCTTCGGGGGTGGGGTGCCCTCGGCCTCTCGGCCTGGGGCTCGGTCACTCTGGCACATGGGCACATCACAGCAACCCCCCCTGGCTTCTGCTCCGCGGCTGCTGAGTGACCCCTCATCTGGGGCTCCCCTCAGCTCTTTCCGGGATAGTGGCGCCGCTGCCCCTCTGTTGGTCTTCCTTGGTCGCTTGTGTTCTAGGGGCCTCTGGATGTCTGGAGCCTGGATCTCCTCCATACCTGCTTCATGCCCTGGAGGACAGGGCAGTGGCTCCCCACACCCTCTAGCAGATCATTACATGAAGGAATCTTTTAAATACAAGTGCACTCATGCTCACAGGTGTACACACGGGTGCTCACACATACAAACTACACCCTTTTTGGCTCCTACCTCAAAGCACACTGTGCGCTGTCGATCTTACGTGCTGCACAATAATATTTAATATTTAGTATTTACTATTATATTCACATAGTTCCTTGCAATGATGTTGTTTATAATATTGCTCTCTTTTTTTCCTTGTTTTCTCTTTTTTCTTTCTCAACAGGTGATCCAGGTGATTGATATATGTATTTTTTGTCTGTTTGTTTTGTTGTTTTAGTTTTTTGCCCTTTGTCACATTCCTCTTCTCCACTGTTTTTCTTTCCCTTTTTCTTTCTCCCCTTTCTTCTCCCCTGACAAGTCTGTTCTGTATTTAGCAAGTGAAAATAAAATAAAATAAACAATAAAAGGTTAATCAAATAGACCAATACAGCAAGGCAGGGATGGTCCATTTGGTAAAGTAAATCTGTTGGACATCTTTCTTTGCCTTTAGACAATAATTCTGATGGCAAAAGAACCAAATGGGACAGGCAAAAAAAAAAAAAAAATGGATATGATAAAAACCTTTACAGGATAAGTGTGTAAGTAAGGTAAGGTTTACTTTCTGTGAACTTTTCTCTGCAATCAGAGACTAAACCTGAAAACAATCATCATTTTAATTTAGTGGTAAGTCGTCCTTCAGAATTATTATTTCATTTTTGCATAAACAAAATTAGCATTTTTAGTATATGTTAGTGCTATGTTTATAATTCTAATACATTGCAGTTACTGGGTAAATGTGTTCACCAAATAAATGAATGGATGAGCCATAATTTTCTTCAGCTTAATGCTGAAAAACAGAAGTAATCACTTTTGGTCCCAAAAAATGAAAGTCAACAAAATTCAATACAACAGAACGATTTAAAATTGTTTAGCATAGTTATGAATGCTGATTTGAATTTGAATAGTCATATAAAGACCATTATGCAATCCTCTTCCATCTTAAAATATTAGAATTAGAATTAAGAGTCTTGTGGCAAAAAAAAAAAAGATAATAAATGCTTATTCATGCATTTATTTTTAGTAAGCTAAATTATTATAATTGTTGTTTTTATTGGTTTTAATTTAATGTACATCCAAAATGCTGTTGCTACATTTCTGACCAACACCAGGAAAAACTGATCACATTACAACTAATTTTAAATCATTGTACTGGCTTCCTGTGTGTAAAGGGATTGTAAAATACTGTTAACGGTTCATAAAGCATTGAGGGTCTTGGACCTAAATATATTGCTGATCTACTTGAAGTCTGTGGGGCTCCTAGGTCTCCAAGGTCTCAGATCTAGAACCAAACCTGGTGAGGTTGTATGAAAGATGCTATATGAATAAATTTGACTTTGACTTTAACAAGTTTTTTTTTTTTTAGTCTGTGTTATCTGTATGTCAATAATATTTGTAACAACTTGTTCTATTCATATTTTAGGTTTTTGTAGTTTTCAGCACAAAGTCAAAAGAAAACTCATTTTTATGCCAGATTCCAGATGAGACCAGACTAATCACAGGAAGGTCCCAACTGCTTGATGAACTGTTTTTGACACATTTCCAAAGTTTCCTGCATAGTTTTAACATCAATTAATTACATTTCACTGAATAATCACCCAAATCCCTTTAACCTCTTAAGCCCCGAGCCTACCTGATCTCCTGCTTTTTGCCCCCGTATCAGGGGGCGTTGGGGCTTAAGAGGTTAATATTCCTGCAGGTCCTATGGGAATTGTTATATTGGAAAGAGACTTTATCATACTTAAAAAATATCTAATCTTCATTTGAACATTTTGTACAGAACATAAATCAAGATACAAAGAAAAAATATATAAAATACAAGCTGTTGAATAGGTATTAATCTCTTTACTCTATTAATTCTCATGTTGTCATTACTTATTTCTATTACAATACTGCCCGGAAATTAGAAAAAAGAAATATTATTATTAATATTATTAATACTATTAATTCATGTTCAGCTACGGAAAATAATAATAACAACAACAACAACAACAAAAACACTGCCTGCATGTTATCTAACACAACAATATACAAAAGCACACTGTGCATTCTGATGTTTATGTATTTCCCTGGTTTTGTCTTTCTCAGATAGCAAGGGAGTGGGAGGTGTCAGCAGACTCAGACCAAAGGGAGCTTCTCCTGTTGCTGACAAAAGACTGGATTCTTGCACTTGCCACTTTGCAGCCCAGAGACCTGAGGATGCTCATGAGCTGACGGCGGAACTTCACACCCACAAAAGCATACAGGATGGGATTGAGGCAGCAGTGAATGAAACCCATACAGGTGGTCACTGTCTTTGCTTTCTCCAGAGATGTTTTGCTTGAATAAGTTTCTGTTTTGTTGTCAAAATGAATTGTTTCCACTAAGAGCGTGATGTTGTACGGTGTCCAGCAGATAAAGAAAACCACCACCACAGCCACAATAACTTTAAAAGCTCTCTGCTTTTGAAGGCTCTGGGCACCACACCTCAGCTGATCCAGGATGCGGGAGTAACAGAAAATCATGACACTGGAAGGCAGCACCAAAGCCCACTATGAGATAAATCATGCGTGATGCCAACCTCCAAGAGCCTTCTGCATCCACATCAAATTTACGATAGTTGTAAATACACTCTCTTCTGCCTCGTCTATCATCAAACATTTCTTCTAAAAAAATCCAGTCAATAATGGAGAGAAGCAGGGAAAAGAACCACATCATCAGGCAGCTGGCCTGGGCAACCCAAAGCTTCTTTCTTGAGTACATCTGTGTAGCATGGACGATGGACAGGTAGCGGTCCAGACTGATGCAGGCCAGGAGAAGGATCCCACTGTAGAAGTTAATCTAAAGAAATCAATGAGAGACAAGACACCTCTGCTAAATAATTGAAAGTACAGATATTTTCAATGCATCTTTACTTCAGCACAATACTTACCATAAAGACACTTCGACTGATCTTGCACAAGGGAGTACCAAATGTCCATCCATCACTTTGGGCATACTGTACTGCCCATATGGGCAGCGTCACCAGCATCAGAATATCTGCCAGTCCCAGATGAAGGATGAATATATCTGTCACACTCCAGGTCTTCCTACTCCGAGCCAGTATTCCCAACAGCAATCCATTCCCAAGCAGGCCAACAACAAACACCACAGAGTACAGAACTGGCATGAACACAGCTTCAAAATTCACATGCTCAGCCAGGTCATTAATTTCATCCTCATAAATGCCATCATAAGAGCTGTTACAGACTGAGGTGTTGTCACACAAATCCGGCCAGTACTCCTCTGACAGTGAAATCTTTCCACCTTCCATCACCTGTGGACAGACACGAAATTTTGTTTCATCATTTGACTTGTCATATTTTTTTCTACCAGATGGGGGTGCCATCCAACTATATGTCTCTATGGACACCAGTGTTTTTGTTTGTTTTATTTTTGGTTACACAAACTAAAAGTAAAAATAATTTTTGTAATTTTCTGTATTTAGTTTAATCAATTCCAATAAATTTTCAGTGCATTTTTATTTATATACCACCAAATTCACAACAACACTTCCCTTAAGGCACTTTACGTTGTAAGGTAAAGACCCTGCAATAATGTAGTGAAATCCCCAAGAATCAACTTGAAGCAAGGAACTAAGTGTGCAGATAAGCCTAAACATAAATCCCATCTCAAACCCAAAAAGAAATTATGAACACACACTTTTAACTTTTCCATCAACATTGTTTGTTTGTTTTTTGTCTCTTTAATTTGTTTTACAGTCTTTCTTTTTCTTTTTTTTTAATTTAGTCGCAAAATTTGGGGAAGAGAAATTAATGTGCACATCCAAGAGGTAGCACGTGTAAATTCAGTTTGCGAGAAATTAAGAGCCACAAGGCTCTAAACATTAATCTGAATTTTAATTCTCTGTGACTTAATGCTATATCATGAATTAATCGTACTTTTGTTAAAATAAAGGATCCAAAGAGTAGTATGACATCCATTACACCCTCATCTTTGAGAAAATCTCAACAACCTCTTGAATGATAAATATATATATATATATATATATATATATATATATATATATATATATATATATATATATATATATATATATATATATATATATATATATTCTAGCAAACTATCACACTTCAAACCACAGTGCATTTTAACACGCCGTGGTCTGTTACTGTGAACTAAAGGTGTGCCTACAAACTGAAAAAAATAAGCAAATAATACAGAGTAAAGCAAGTGTTCATCCTCAAAAGTCAATTTGTGATCATTTTGTAAATTGTTAATCACATTTATTTGTCCAGAGATGAGAAAGTGCAATTGAATCCATAATGTGATGTGTGTAAAGAAAGGTGAACAAAAATTCTATAATAATGAACTGCACGAGGAATCAGAACTAACTAATATACAATGATAAAACAGTAAATAATTTTTTAAAAGATAGGCATGAAATGAAAACAATACCAAAGTAGAAGTGTTGATATTTTAGATCACAAAAATATGCTCAGCTACCTCCAGCAGCACCGATAAAAGCATGTATTACCACTGAAGAGGAAGCTGACATAAGACAGACTCAGACAAAAGCCAAAAAACCCCTCCCCCACCTTGCAGACCACATTACACGTAAAAACATTTGTAAAATTGCATCAGGACTTTTGATAGTTTTACACAATCTTAGAGACACCATCACCAAAGGTGACCTGATAAAACATTTTGGTGAAGATAATCTCACTATTAATTTTTATTCAATTTCTTGTTTCTTCTTTTTTCAAGACAGTGAGAATAAACTTGATCCCTTATTTAAAATGTTATATATATTTTTACACATCTATAAAATAATCTCAATCTGTAATTTTTGCCCCTCTGTTTATGTTAGACCTTTTCACCAACATGAAGATTTGCATATGATAAGAACGTTTACGGGGTAGGTGTGTAAGTAAGGTGGTTACACTTTCTGCAAATGTTTCTGTCAAATCAGAGACTAAACCTGAAAACGCACATCAGTTTCATTTGGTTTTAAGTTTTGTTTCAGATTCTTTTGACATTTAAAAGACGTTTTGATTTTAGTCAATATGTGTAGTCTGTATGTGAATAATATGTGTCCTTTTTTATTCATATTTTAGGTTGTTGTTTTAAGTACAAAGATAAAAGAAAATTAACTTTCATGCAATTTCTCTGTCAGATAAAGAAAAATTCATCAAATTAGTCACCAGGCCTCAAATAGAAACTGGAACCTAGAGACCAGTACACCTCATCAAAGGACTGTACACACTGTCTGATGAACTGTCTTGTCATTTTGATATATGTTCCCAAAACTCCTTCCAAAGCTGTAAGAATAAGTACGTTTATTTCAATGAATAATCATCCAAGATTCCTTTAATAGGCCTGTTGGTCCTGTAGGTATAATCTTAAAAACAGACTTTATTATGATAACAAAGATTTATTGTACATTTGAACATTTTACACATAAAACATAAATCAATATGCAAAATAAATGTAGCATAAAATACATGTTTAAAACATTTTAAGATAAAATAGTAGCTCTTTACATTAATAATTCTCGTGCTGTCATAACTTATTTCTATTACAATACTGCCGAGAAAACAGAGAAAGGAAATCTCATACACTGCCAACAAATGCAGGTGTGAGTTATTTCTGTTCTGTCTCATTCAACTACTGGTGCACTAAGAACTGTAGCAAATAACCAGTGCTGATTTCAGGTAATGTAACACAAAAAATATACAAACACAAGTTGTATGTGCTGATGTTCATGTATTTGTCTTCATGATTGTTTAGGTCAATCAGATTTGTTGTTTTTGTCTTTCTCAGATAGCAAGGGAGTGGGAGGTGTCGGCAGACTCGGACCACATGGAGCTTCTCCTGTTGCTGACAAAAGACTGGATTTTTGCACTTGCCACTTTGCAGCCCAGAGACCTGAGGATGCTCATGAGCTGACGGCGGAACTTCACACCCACAAAAGCATACAGGATGGGATTGAGGCAGCAGTGAATGAAACCCACACAGGTGGTCACTGTCTTAATTTTCTCCAGAGATGTTGTGCCTGAACAAGTTTCTGTGTTGTTATCAAAATGAATTGTTTCCACTAAGATTGTGAAGTTGTACGGTGTCCAGCAGATAAAGAAAACCACCACCACAGCCACAATAACTTTAAAAGCTCTCTGCTTTTGATGGCTCTGGGCACCATAGCTCAGCTGATGCAAAATGCAGGAGTAGCAGAAAATCATTACACCAGAAGGAAGTACAAAGCCCACTATGAGATAAATCATGCGTGATGCCAACCTCCAATTATATACAGCCTCCTCACCAAATTTGTAATAATTGGGAACACACTCTCTCCTGACTCGTCTTTCATCAAACACATCTTCTAAAAAGATCCAGTCAATGATAGAGAGAAGCAGGGAAAAGCACCACACCATCAGGCAGCTGGCCTGAACAACCCAAGGCTTCTTCTTTGAGTACATCTGTGTAGCATGGACGATGGACAGGTAGCGGTCCAGACTGATGCAGGCCAGGAGAAGGATCCCACTGTAGAAGTTAATCTAAAGAAATCAATGAGAGATGAGCAAGACATATTTTGAAGCCTCTGCTAAATTAATTGAAAATACAGATATTTTGTACAACTTTATTCCTGCACAATACTTACTGTAAAAACACTTCCACTGATCTTGCACAGGGGAGTACCAAATGTCCATCCATCACTTTGGGCATACTGTACTGCCCAGATGGGCAGCGTCACCAGCATCAGGATATCTGCCACTCCCAGATGGAGGATGAAGGTATCTGTTACGCTCCAGGTCTTTCTACTCCGAGCCAGTATTCCCAAAAGCAATCCATTCCCAAGTAGACCAACAACAAACACCACAGAGTACAGAACTGGTATGAACACAGCTTCAAAATTCACATTCTCAGTCAGGTCGCAAATATCACCCCCTTCATAAGAGCCATTCGAGTCTGAATAGTGATAGTTTTCATACAAATCAGACCAGTCAAGGTCCTCCCCTCTCACTGTAATCTTTTCATCTTCCATCATCTGTGGACAGACAGAGAAAAGGCCATTAATTTGGTTTCAGCATTTGATTTGTCAAATGTTTTCTACCACATGATGGTGCTATCTATCTATCTATCTATCTATCTATCTATCTATCTATCTATCTATCTATCTATCTATCTATCTATCTATCTATCTATCTATCTATCTATCTATCTGTAGTATTTAGTTTGGTCATTTAGATATTCTTGGTGATCACATTATAAGCAGGTAAAAAAACACCGTGTTTTGTAAATAATATCATAACTGTAGGTATAGAGTAACACCACATAAACATACATGCATATATACAAGTTTTGTAATTTTATTTTTAATAAATGGAATTTATTATATCAATAAACATAAATGCAAATGATTCAAAAGAGTTCTATCACATCTCATCTTTACAAAACCTGGAAACTTACTCAGTGACAAAAATATAATAGCAAACTATAACACTTCACACCACATCAGAGTTTAATATGCTGTGGTCTGTCACTGTGAGCTAAAGGTGTGCATACAAACAGAAAAACAAAAGAGCACAATGAAAGCAATGCAAACATCAAAATTCAATCATACTCCAAATTGAATTTTTATGCAGAATTCATGGTTTGCATTGTTTTCAATACAAACCGATTTTAATTATTTCTTAATTACATACTTAACTGCATGCATTTGTGCAGAGAGGGGAGAGTGCAGTTTAAATGTTCAATGTAATGTGTGTACTCTTATGTAAGCACAACTGAAATTTTACAACAAGGAATGACAAATGCATGAAATTTAGCTAGTATAGCCTGATTGAAAACAGCATAAAATAAAAAAACATACCAAACTAGGAGTTTCTGATATTGTAGATCACATAAATCTGCCCTGCGAAAAAGAGCTCTACCTCTAGCAGTCCCGATAAAAGCATCTAAAGCTACTACAAAGGAAGCTGACATAAGACAAAGGCTCAGGCACACAAACCAAAAAAAAAAAAAAAAAACCCTCCTCCACCTCTCATGGTACGTTATGACAGTATGAAAACTCTCATAAGCTGTAAATAAGAAGCCTGATGGTTTACAGAAATTTAATGAAATAATTGCTAAAATAGTTTTTTGAGGATTTTTGTGAAGAAACGTCTTACTTTTAAAAAGTTTTATTTTTTATTTCCTCTTTTTTCCGAGACGCTGAGAATAACGTTTTATCCTTTAATTAAAAACAAACAGTTAACAAACTTAAAATGTTAAACTATGTGTTTCAGATGTCTGAAACAAGCCTACAATAGAAACAACTTAACATATTTATAAATTCTCAAAAAAATTGTAAAGTTTTCTTTCTCCTTGTCGCCCTTCTGTTTATGTTAAAGTAGTAGTAAAGGGCCTTTACACCAATGTGGAGATATGAATACGTAAAAACACTTTCGGGGTCACTGTGTGAGTAACGTAGTTGCACTTTCCGTGAACGTTTCTGTGAAATCAGAGACTAAAAATGAAAACACTCATCAGTTTCATTTGGTTTGGAAGTTGTGTTTCAGAATTTGTTGCCATTTAAGAGAAACACACGATTTAAAAGAAATGCATTGTGTTGAGTGCTGAATTTCTCATATGTATTTGACATATATTACATGCAAATATGCTCTGATCCTGGACAAGCTCGGGCACATTTTTTCTGGCCTCTGATCACAAATGTTGATGGGGTTCTTTTTTTTAAGCTTTTTTTGGGGGTGTAGACATGAGCTTAAGCTCTCTGTCACCACCAAAGATCAATCCTCATCATGCAGTTTGACCAGATTTATTTCAGTGAGTAGTGTCTGATTTTCTTATTTGTATATTTTGCAGTGTTTAACTTGTTATGTATTATTCATGCATGTGCACATGTCCTCACACATCAGTTGAAAGCTGTAAAACACTCTCTGGAATATGTTAAATTTATAAACTGCGCATTTAGATTAGATGACAATATCATAGCACACACGTAATGGACTTTGCATACATCCATTTAGTTTTGCCACAAAATTGAAAGACAGTGTCATAAAAGTTGATCAAATATACGTTTCTGTAATCCTTTAACTGAATTGTGCACCAGTGTTTTGTTGCATTTATTTGCTTCAGTCCTGGAAACTTAAAAACAATTCTAAAATGTGCTCAAGCAATCAAGAAAAACTGTAATAAGCACAAGAAATGCATGTCAAACGAACGACATACATGAAATCCAAAATTTAAAACAGTTTTCACAGCAAGAAATTACAATACAAATATTGTTGTAAATGCACTCTTCTTGTTACTCATGTCAGGGTGACACATTCACACTTATTGCTAATTTAGAAAAGAAAAAGTTCTCTAAAGTGGCAACAGAAGATATGCACACATAGAAATGCCTTTGGAGACCACTGATGTTCAAACCAGAAAGCTTCCTGCAGTGAGGTGACAGTGCTAACCACTGCCCTACAGCACCCTTTTATAGGTCTATTTTATGTTACTATCATATTTTTCAAAAGCAGACTCTATGCAAAGAACATAAAACTGACTGAATGTGCGGTGAAATAATAATGTAGTCATGCTGTGCATCTTTTTGTCTTACATGTCTTACATTTGTCTGTTTACACAAACAAATCTCACTCTGGTTTTATTAGAACAGTAGTAGTGAAGAGTATTGGTGCAGAATGCATGACCAGAGACACAGCAGCAATTCACACCATTCATATAAAGCTCTTAGACTACACAGTCTCATCAAAATGAATGAAAAAAACAAACTGGAATTATGAATGAACAGCTACATGTTGATAGATAAGCTCCTGGCATGTCTTAACAAACCAAAAAAAAAAGATAGCGTTTTATGACACTCATATCAGTGTTAAATCTCACTTTATATCATTTTCAAGATCAGCATTTCAAAGATTTAGTTACCTTCCCCCAAAACCTCAAGATATTTCTCACACCTTTTTTTTTTCACTGTATTGCTCATGCTTTGTATGCAGCCACCAAACATGCAAAGATGACACCTGTGACAGAGCTTGGTTTCAAATGTCTGTTTCCCCTTACCATTTACAAAAGCTTCAGATCGTGTTCCTGTTGTTTTTCACACCTTTCCTCGGCTGGTTGTGCAGCTCTTATGCAATTCATCTTCGAGGCGAATGGAAATGTAGGCACCTGTCAGAGAAAGAGCGAAAAGCACAGCTAGAAAACAGTTCTGTTGTGACCCAGATTATACATTTTACATCATATGAAAAACAGCACGCATGTCTGGCTTTTTTGGTTCATTCTGCAGTGGGATGCAGCATGCTGGAAACACTGGGATTTAAACACAAGTCATTCAAATCTAACATAACATGACAACATTCTGATACAAACAAAAATATATAATATATACACATGAATACTACTTTTTTGTCTCTTAGAAACTAATGAAAACTTGTTTGTTCACCATAAAATCTGTGCTTCTAAACTGAGATTTGTTTTTTTTAAGCTACAGTGAAACCATTGAGATGTTTTTTTGGGCAGTTTGAGGAACTGAGAGAAGAAAACTGGCAGTTTTAATTCCTAAAATCGTTTTTGTATTGCTAAGTTTTAGCAGTAGTGAATCATTTCGTATAGCACATAGGAATCACAGTTCCAGTTTACAGGTTCAATCACATCTGCTCACTGATGTAATACCTTCGGCTTCGTGTGATGTTGATGGTGTGATTGGATGTAAGATAAGATTCACAGAGGATGAATAAGCCTCTTGGCAAGATTTTTCTTTAGCAACTGTTTGAACATTTGCAGAATGGCTTCAACTTGAACCACCTCTTCCTTTTGCTTAGGCGGTTAATTTGACCACATTGTAGGTTAGTGTGCCACTAACCTGTGCCACTTGCTGAAAAAGGTTTCCGTTGTAATGCATGACTATCTATGATTGACAGAAGGGTGGGGAAGGAAAGACATAGTTCATATTGGGAAATCTATTTGATAGCGTGCTTGTTTTGACACTTCATTGGTAAGGGGACAGGCTTAGGTACACACTCGCACTCTATACGACTTACATTTAACAATGAAAACACTTCCTCGGATATAATTCGTCATAGGTGTGAATGCTACTTTGTTTTGTTTTTGCGAAACTGCTACCATTATATAATGCACCCAGAATAAACTATTAAAACAGTATTTGATCTTAAATCCCTGAGTGATGGCAAAACAAACAGCAACAGCAACAAAAAATGTCACTTGTGCAGGTTCAACTTGTAAACAGAAGGAACTCACAGCACCTCTGTGGATTTCCTGTGTGACATTCAGTCTCAAAAAATATATTCACCCTTTCAGCTGTTAAGCAAAATACAGCTGAACAACAGTGCTGATGTCACAACAAATATGTACAGTTTATTTTGCAGATGGAAGCGTGCAAAATCCACCACCCTGTCATAGTCATGATGTATTCAGAAGTGAACTATTAATGAATCTCATTGCTAAATGTGTGGCTTTGAAGCTGCATCCTTAAAAACGCCCAACATTACAGTTACCATCAAATCAGTGCCATACACCCTACGTGATTGTCCATGATCATCTGAACCATCTGGGCTGGCTGTCAGGGAACAATCATTAAACCTTATTAAACCTTAGTCTAAGACACAGTACTAGAAAACAGACAAAAAGAGTTGTAATGACAGAACAGTTAAAACTGGTTTGGTTTGACAGATACGCCTCATCTGAGCATTAATCACTTAGTTCTTCCATGGTGCACACAGGAAAATCAGTCCATCACACTTTACTGCTCTATTGTGAGCAGAGGAACAAAGCTAAGTTGAGGAACTCCTCCATAACCTGGTGTTTGGTGGAGCACAGCACATTACTCTTGCTGTCTGCTCTTACTGATAGTCAGGCTTCAGCCTAATTGAGGAAGGCATCCTTCACCTGTCTGTGAATTTGGGATTACACGGAAGACAAAGTTTTGCAATATCTCAAAGTATCATTTTCACAGTGAATAGTGGGAGGAGGTGTTCTATGTGCATGCTGCACGCTCAGCTCTGGGGGCCTCCCAGGCAGGAAATACAAGGTGCTGAAAGGTCACGTTGAGCTGTTTTCCTCTTCCCGAGCAGCAGGCAGCAGATTGGCAGGATTTTATAAAATTGCAGTGTTTGCAGTAATGACCAGAACCAAAAGGGCCAAAATCCTCTCATCTGTCACTGCCGTGCTTTGAGAGCAGCACATAAGGATCAGATTTGGTGCATTAAGCTGTGTGGCTGCTTCACGGCCACAACAGATTTCTAAAGTCTCAATAAGCATGTGAATCAAAGCCTCATGAGGCAGAATGTGAAATATTACCAAACTGGGGAATGCTAAAAGTAAGAAGTTTTTCTCTCTATTTTTTGGTTATTTTAGTTTTCCAGTTCTTTATTTGATAAAGTAAAATGTTCTCTCTCAACTTACTCCCACACACTGATAGAGTGAACTTAGTTGCCACTAACCTGTGGAGGAGTTACTCAAGTGTGAGCTCATGCTGGTATGCTATCATGTCCATGTGCCAAAGGCGTGGTACCGTCACCTTCAGGTATCAGGTATGAGTCAGAATAGTTGCATGTCTCTCGTTGTCATTTCTTGTGGCGATGCTGTCCCGGTTGAGGCATTCCCTCTGATAGCACTTGAAACAGATGCCCAGGTCATATCATCCTCATCCTCCGGAGTTCTGGCAAAGAGGCTATAGCTTGAACTGATTGGTACAGGGTTTGGATCACCAGGTGGAGCACTTTGTCCATTTTCTCCTTTTTTCTTCTCCTGTTGGGTTCTGATGGTATTCTCAGTGTGAACGAGATGGTGTCTTGCCTTACATGGCTGCTATGGCCTCCCTGTATGGCCTCTCTCAATGCCCTGCCCCAATCTCATCATCGCCTCAATCACAATTTTGATGTTTATGTAGGAAATTTGCTAGGACCTTTTGCAAGTGATGAGTCAAGACTTTTCTCTTGAGCTTCTCCTTTCCCTCTGTTCCTGCATTCTGCTTTATATTTCCACAGATGTAATGTCTTTTCAGTTTCTTTTCTTCTTTATTCTATGATCTATTTTTTTCCTTCCAAATAAATTAGTTCATGCTGAGTGCTCCTCTCTGTGGAGCCCTGAAATCTTTTACCCAAACATACATAACACTTATAGCACCATCGCCATATTTTCCCCTCATATGAACAGCATCCACCTCTTCAGTCTTCAATGGGGTTTTCTTTACCAGACCTATCCCCATGCTCACAAATGCTTAATTGTATCTATCTGGCACATTAATTTCTATGAATGTCACCTCAAATCCAAACTGTCTTTCGCTACAACCAGGCAAAACAGTCACAACAGCCTTAAACGTTCGGAAAACCCTTGTCCTCAATTTACTTTCCCATTGAGAAAGTACTCTTTGTTCCCTGAGCACTGAATTTACTCAGCCTTGTGATGACAAATCTCTAGACCAAAAGCGAGCAATGAGTTTTTGTGCGGGGGTTTTGTTTGTTTGTTGTCTTTCCCCTAAAGAATTATCACAATTTATTTCACATATCCGACCTCTGAGAACAATGTGGGCCATTTCTAGATACACAATGGGAATACATCTAGGGTCTACAATGTTTGCCCTTTTTCTGTCTCAACTATGGGAGGTAAAGCTAAAAAAAAAATAGATTATTCCAGTATGATCTGTCTCTGTCCATCTCACACCCCTCATTCAATCAACCAAGGCATCTCAATTCTGAAGCTTGTTATGGAAATCTGAAATAAACCTCAAACAGTCAGTTTGAGTTTGAATTTACTTTGCAAAGGTATCAGCCAACAGCACAGCATGCATACTCCTGTCATGCATACATGACTGGAGTATGCATGCTATTTGACAAAGAGGTATCATAAGTCTAGATTATGTGTAGAACTGTCTATCTGCCATGATCACAGTATAAAGTCAGTGTGCAAAAGATTCTTTACAGCTCAACATGTGGTATATCTGAAAGATCACGCTGAGAAAGAATAAGACTGTAGGGAGCTTCTCACTGAGTAGGTTCAGCTTTACACAGAGAAAAAGATCATCTTAAAATTTTCCATCACAGTATGCATTGGGGTATTAATAAAGTCTGTATGACTAAGCCCAGTAGCCCCTGGTTACAGTGGCTTAATAAAGCATACAGCAAACAAAACACTTTCTGAAGTTGCATCAGAAAGTGCTCGGACTCTTTCACTTTCTGCATAACTTGTCTTATAGTTTCTAAATGTCTCAAATGACTTGCATAAATGGCCTAAAATTCATGAACCATAAATAACAATGAGAATATTTTTTGTGTTTTTTATAGAATTTATTAAAAGTCAAAATATGAAATTGCTCACTTAATAAAAATTTAAGACCTTTAAATTTACTATTGCATATAAGCCGTATCTCGGAAATGCACACGTAGATTTGTGCAGTTTATCCCACTCAGTGTGCCGCATGCTCTTGAGCTCTGTCGGAAATGTGTGAACTGGACTCTTCACAGATACTCTGGGGGGTGGAACCCTTATCTGAACCAAGTTCCTGAGGTTACTTCAGTGATATCTTTTGCTTTGGGTCATTAAAATGCTGAAAGCTAAACCATTGCCCTATTCTCAGATCACATGCACTGTGGGAAAGGTTTTCTTTGAGTACCTCTGTGTGGGACTACATTCATCTTTTCTTTAGTTCTGGGCAGCCTCCCTGTGCCTCTGCCGAGAAGCGCTGCCATACTACAATGCTGAGGCTCGAGGATGGTGCTAGTCCAGGGGATATGTGGACTACGTGTTTGGCAAAAAAAGGTTTCTGGAGTTGGACTCATATTCAGTTGTGTGTCTTCCCAGTTCAGATGGTGATTTTTCCTTATGCGCTCACTCTATATTTAAGTCAAACCCTCACCACGGTCTCCATGTAGCCGATTGCCAGAAGAAGCAGAGAAATACTGAAACTCTATTACAGTGATGCATTGGGCTCTTGATCATCTCCCTGATCATCTCCCTCAGGCCCTTCTTGCTTTATTTCCCATTTTAGCCAAATGGTCAACTCTAGGTGGAGTCCAGTCCAGACACAGTATGTGATTTGGTTATGCTTTTGTAAAATAATTTAATTTTCCACTGCATTCAAGTTCTGCCATCTGTTCACTGCTTTATTAACAGCAAAAAGTATTTTTTTAATGTTGAGGTTGTCAGAAAAAGAACATTAGTTTCACAGCAAATGCATGTTTGTTTGTTGGTTGGTTAAATGAGGATTTTCTGAAGCCTCTTTACAGTTTGTTGTCCAAAATACCAAACCTGCACTGAATTGTTGCTACTGGGAGCTTCACTGTTTTGGTTCCTGTTTAAAACGTTACCAAGATCGTTCAAAAGACACACATACAAACCAAACCACACATTTTCCACACACTGTCACTGTCCTTCTAAAAGGAATTTTTCTCTTTTATTTGTTTTTTTTTTTGGATTGATTTACTTTTTGGAACTACTTGTTGTTGCAGAATCTGAGTTTGGTAACTTTACCGTGCTCAGTGGTTTTCAAGTATTTTGAGGCAAAAACACACTAAAGGTTAAACTGGATTATTCACACCTGCCAAAAACAAAAACAACATATCTTACCCACAGAAGAACCGTCTCATCAGTTCTTCTCTTAAATGTAAGAACTTTTCTTAAAGCAACACCATCATCATCACTTCATCATCAAATTTTCTACATTTCTGGTAACGGTCCCTTTGTCACAAACAGACGAGTAAGTTAAAGGCTGAGTTTAATTCATTTACTGACAAAGAGAGAAAACACACATTAATAAAAGTCAAAGATGTTTTCACTGAAAAACTCTCCTTGTTATTTTTATTCAAATTTCCAGTGGATAATGCAGGAATATTCATTTCACCATGATGGAAGTGTAGTAAAAATCAGATATAGTGAAAGCTTTTGTTCAGCTCAAGCCTTTCCTTTGAGAAGCCAAGTTTCTCTCAGAAAGGATGGGTTAGGTTTCCTTTTCAGCTTGCTCGGCACCATGTCAGCCAACTTCTCTCCACAGTGGAGGCATTTGGGCTGAAACTATGGCCAAGCTAAAAACTCTATAGTTAGTAGATTGTCTTGACTGCTTGTGTTTTGCTTTAAAACACAAGCAGTCCACCACCACCAACACCACCCTCGCAGATTTTTGTTTTCCTCATCAACACCAGTGAGGGCCTTTGATGTGCACCAATGGTAAATGCAGCTGCAGTTAAAGGGAAAGTTTACAAGATGTTGGTGATGGTTTGGAGATGATGGCACACATAAAACAGAAAGGAGGCAGAGCTGGAGTTGACAGCTCCGTTTAAGCATTTTGGAGACAAAGTAAGAAAAGCAAGACTGAGATGATTTGAACTTGTGCAGAGGAGGTATAGTGGATATATTGGGAAAATTATCTTAAATATGGAGCTGCCAGGCAGGAGGAAAAGAGGAAGACCACAGAGAAGATTCATGGATTTAGCAACCCCTAAGGGGACCAGCTGAAGAAAGAAAGCTTTATGGTCAGTTGCAACGACAATTTATGGTTGATGCCACATTTCAAGGGGCACACCTTTGGGGAACCACTCTTTAACAATCACCACTCAGAGTACGTCACGCAGTGGTGCTGCAGTGCCATCTGTTGGATACCCTGCTATCATCTCTCAGAACAGTGTTTTGTAAAACAAATCTACTGTATGATTGCATCAGTGTGACTAAAGGATTGATGTTCCAAATAATGCAGACTGTTTAATAAACTAAGATGAACAGAGGAAACGAGATTAAGTGCAAAATCCTGCTCCAGCTCTTTTATAAACTCTAAGCAGCAAACAGGAAAAAGCTTTAGATTCTTCACTGGCAAGTAAAAATAAAGAGAAAATATACAAAAAACAATGTGCTTGTGTGCTGCAGTTATGTATCTTCATAGATTATGCTTGCCTGGTTTAAGAATCGGTTAAGTCACCTTAAGTTATTTCTACTGCACAATGACAGCTGCTGTGTTATCTGAGCTTCCAGGGAGACATGTTGGTACTCCATGATGTACATCAAAATATGAGGCAAAAGTAAAGGAAACACAAAAAGTAATAAAACCATCTCAAATAATATTTATTCATTGTGACAGCCTCAAGCGGCCTAAATGTACAAAAACTGTCATTCATTTGGGAAATGCACAGTGGGCATGCCTTTTTATAAATCTATGCCGTAGTTCATAGGTTTCATTTCTCCTTTCACTGGGGTGAAAACACCTTCTGTTTTATATGGGACTGCAACACATTTTTATCCTTTGCTCTCCCCATACTGAAAAAATGTTCTACATTTTGATTACCTTTAATTTTTGAAAATCAACACCCACCGTAAGGGAAGATAGTTTTCTAAAATCTGCCTGCAAAAGCACCAAAACGTTTCACTGTGGGTCTCCTGCAGGCTAAAGTGTTATTTAGTTTCCACGCTGCAGCAAAGTGGAAAAATGTTTGTCACTGCAGATTTCAAAGGTTGTGCAGATTTCTTTGGAATAGGCTTTAAAAAAAATAACCACAAAGAGAAAGAAAGACAGCCACAAGAATTGCAAACATCCACTGTGTGAAACTTGCTGACGGTACCTGGCACAGGGTTTTCCCCTGTGTTGACACCTATCTGTCAGTGTCACGAGAAAGCTGTCGCTCTGAAAGAAATGTGCTAGCAGATGGATGGATGGCACCATCTCTGAAAACTGAACTGAAATAACAGCAAGGAGCTCATATAAATGTTACTGGGACAAAATGGAGAATGCATGAAAGTAAAACTATGATTGAAGGAAAAGAAGAAACCTCATGTTCCTTTAATCGCTGGCTGTTTGTGGAATTTTTAAATGAATCAAATTTCAGAAAAAAATAATTTCTTCACATCCTTTTCAGCACTAGAAGCGTGTCCCTCATTTTTCCACACAAACAAACTCTTTGTCCTATATTTGGTTTGTTGGGATCAGCTCATCCTGCTCCCCACCAGATATTTATTGTTCCCTCCAGGACCACTAGAGGGCAGTGCTTCAAAAAACAGTGAGTAGATCTGCTTCCTGTAGCACAAACGCGGAAAAGGAGTTGCGGGAAGAAGTTGTTGAACTTTGTCAACGCAGTGATAGTAAATCTTCGTTATTTTTTTCTTTCTGTTTTAATCTAACCAACATTGTTGAAATCAACAGCCAGTTAATTTCGCCTAATCCGCGGAGGCGGGTGGATACGTGTCTGTCTGCCTTTATTTGTCGATTTTCACTGTTTTTGAAAGCGAAAGCAAATTGAAGCGGGCCTGTGAAGCCATGTCTGACAACATGGATGAGGATGAGCCTTTACCTCTCCAGCAGGACCTGACCTGCCCTATATGCCAGGGCATATTCCGGGACCCGATGTTGCTGCCCTGCACCCACAGCTTCTGTCGGGAGTGTCTGGATGAAAATTGTAAGCACCGCAAAACGTGTCCCGTCTGCCGGGAGGTGTGTGAGAAAGACAAGGCCATCGCCAATCGTGCGCTCAATAGCACCTGCGAGTCCTTCCTTAAACAGACGAACAAACGACCGAAAACCATTCAGTCCAGTGAGGCAGTCTGCAACCTGCACCTGAAACCCCTGGAGCTGTACTGCGAGAAGGACGAGGAGCCGGTGTGCGTGGACTGCGTCCCTCTGCACAGCACCCACAGGCTGTACACACTGAGCGATGGGGCGCCCATGTGCAAGGTAAGAGTTCCCCCAACCAGTTTGTCAGACTATTCTTGAGAAAGAAAAAAATGCTATGCAATCCTGTTTCCACCAGCAGGAACTGGTTTGTTTGAGATTTCTTCAAAGCTGACAAACTGTAGTTGCAGCTGCTCATTTAGTAATGTGTTATGGAAAGGTGTGTAATTAACAGTAAGGCCAGTGCCAGACTAAAAAAGAAAAATTGAATGTGGATTCTCATTACAAATAAGTTTTTAGTCTAATACAGGACTTAGTCATTTCAATATAGTGACTTCATGGTGGTGACTTCCTCATCATTGGACCGTTTAATTCACCAGATGTCACACTCTACTACCAGTATTTTATGTTGTAAAGTTGTGCCAAATAATAAACATGCCTTGATCACCTCACCTTGCTTCACAATGCCATGCTTCTACTCACTATAAAGATGAAAGCTCTCGTTTTACCCCACAGTGAAAAATTGAGACATAGCTCAAGACCAATACAGCAGCCTGGGCAGGGGTGTTTCTGGTTCATCAAGCATTAAGGCCCTTTCTATCAGCGGTGTAGGTTCTGATATAATGTCATCAGCAGCAACGGTGACAATTTTGGATCTTTGGTAAAAGTAGATAATTTAGAGGTTCATTATATGCCCATAATCTCCCATCAAAGACAGAAAATTGTTCACAGGATCGTTACTGCAGTCTGTACAACCACCCAAAGTACCTCAATGAATGCTTGTGAATATCTTGGCCAGCAGTAAACAGCTTTCTGGTAACTCTTTCAGCCATAACAATGTTTTTAAAGCAATGTTTGGGCAGCAGTGGCTCTGGTAGCAGAAAGGGTCAATCCCTGGATCTTCCAGTCTGTTGAAGTATCCATGAGCAAGATACTGATAGATATACATAGTAAAAAGAACTTTGAATGCTCATATTAAATCGACAGCACTATATAAGTATATACTATAAGTACCAAACCATTTTACAATTTGATGTCATCTTATCTGTCTAAGATGTGTATATTTGTGTTGTGTGTGTAACCCTTGTCACTGAAACATTTTGTGCTAATGGTGTTTTTTGCAGAAAGAGCTGAGCGACAGAGTCCACATTTTTGAAAAGAAAGTGGACTCGTACAAGAAAGCATCTCGCAATTTCAAAAACGCAGTGACCTATGTCAAGGTAAGGTCACTGACATGTCTCACGGTGTTCTTATTACACAAATAGTGATTAAGCTGGTTATTAATAGCAGCAGGACTGGTATTTTGAATTCAGACATCTTCAGTTTCTAAAGCGTGGCTTCCTGAGGCGATCTGTAAAGTACTTTGCCCCCTTATGTTAAACTGATCCGGGGCAGATTACATTCCAAAGGAAAGATGAGACTATAGAACATGTAGACGGGAAATTATGGAGAGAAATATGCATCAGAAGCATCGCAAATACGTACAATGTTATCCACAGGCAAAAAGTAAAATACACAATTGTGTACAGTGATTCATGTGTAACTTCTGTGGACTCACAAATCATGCTTCAATCCACGCACTAATACAAAGCAATTTGACCACACATGCGCAGTTCTGTTTATTGAGAACAAGAAAAGACTTTTTCATTAAAAAAAAAAGTAATACATTAAAAAAAGACAAATACAGAGAGAGAGCCCAGATGTCTCCATTTTACTCTGTGACATGAAACAAAAGTTACACACAAATCACTGTACACAATTGTACGAAGTGTACAATTGTGTACAGTGATTTGTGTGTAACTTTTGTTACACACAATATGAACGAAGTGTTCATATTTGCAACACTTTAAAGCATATTTCTATCCATAGCTTATGGGGTATTAATTTCACTGCTTCACGTTAATATTTTTCTGGCACAGCACAAATGTACAGTACAAATGCAAAACATAAAACACCAGAGGCTGCTCACGTCTCATTTCATACTCGATGTTGCATAAACAAACTCTCTGCTCAATCTTAATACAGTATCAGGCTGGAGAAGCAGAAAAGCAGATCAGAGCAGAGTTTCAGAGGCTTCACGACGTGCTTACCGCAGAAGAAGCGATGCGTCTTAAAGCACTGTCTGATGAGGAGGGGGAGAAGATCGCTGGCATAGAGAAACTGATTGAAAACACAGAAAAGGATGTTGTCACTATGAAGGAGCTCATTGATACAATTAAGAAGGAGATGGGCAATGAGGATCTACCGCTCCTCCGGGTAAAAAAACAAACAAACAAAAAAAAACGTCTCTTATCACAATGTCGTTTTTTGTCTCACGAGCGCTTTACATGACTTGAATCAAACTGATTTCGGTCACTTTTTTTGTTTCAGAATTTCCAGAATTTAAAAAGACAGTAAGTCCCTGCAAAACTCGCTGTAATCAGAAATAATCTTTGCAAAAACAATCTCTGTTATAGATTAAATACATCTAAAAAAAATTCATTACAAAGATGTTTTTAATAAATATTTGCACAATCGTCAAATTATGATTTTCTTTATATAGCTCTCTGCTGTCTTTTGCTAAGTTACAACTGTCTCTCATTAGCTTTACACATTGCCATCTCTTGTCTAGAGCTCACTGGTCTCGTTCAGAGCCTCGCCTTCCCTACGGATCCCTTTTGAACGTGGCCAAACACGTTGGTGGTCTGGGCTTCAACGTATGGAAGAAAATGCAGTCTCATGTGAAATATTGTGAGTATGTTACACGTTGGGATTTTGGAACAGTGGAACTGCCTTTATTGCCTGAAATATACACAAATTTTAGAAGACACACGTGCACTAGAATGCATCTCATAGGCTCAATTCTATTAAAAGAATTGTGAATGTAGATCAGTATTACACTTCAGTCATTGCCTGAAAACCAGTGTTGTATGAACTGAGCTGTTCATCATGTATTTGGTGTCATTTGACAGTGATCCAGATCCTCCATGAAAACAGAGCTTATGCTTGTTGATGGCTATACTACAGACAGAAGGCAAAAATAACTAGTCTGTTTATTTATTTCAGACACAAAGAAATGCCACTGAACCTTGGAATCAGTACATTTTAATACTAGTTAATCTTTTCCTGCCAGCACTTGATAGTGGATGTTTGTAGTCTTGAGCTCTAGAACAGTGCATAGAGATTGCACATGACTTTCCTACATTTAGTACATTTAGCATATCTCTTCACAAGAAATTTGACCCCCATTGTGGCTTTTGTCACCCTATGTGTGCAGATCCAGTGCTGTTGAACCCGAACACAGCCTCGCCTTGGCTGTCTTTGAGTTCAGACCTGGTCAGTGTGAAGGAAAGCTCAGAGCGGCAGACCGTCCCTGATAACCCATATCGCTTTGATCCCTGCGTCTTTGTCCTCGGTGCTGAAGGTTACACCTCCGGGAAACACAAATGGGATGTCCTTGTAGGTGACAACCCCAAGTGGATAGTGGGAGTGTGCAGAGAGTCATTGCCGCGTAAAAAGAAGTTTACAGTCGCAACAAACCGCGGTGTGTGGGCCTTAGGACTGAGCAAAGGGGTGTATAATGTAATGACGACTAAGCGTGAAGAGCTGCAGCTTCAGCAGCGACCTGAAAAGATTCGAGTCAAGCTTAATATGGAAAAGGGAGAGGTGTCATTTTGGGATGGAGGGTTAGGGAAGCACCTGGTCACACTTACACACAAGTTTGAAGGTGCGATATTTCCTATTTTTGGTCCCGGCCTCCATAGCTCGCCCATGGCTCTGGTTCCAGGAAAAATAGCTATACACATGTCAACAACCCAGGATAAGGTTATTGCCGTGAAGATGCGAGATTGAAAATCAATGATGAAAAACTTTTAAAAGCAAGATAAACTCGACAAGCCTTTATCAGTCAATCAGGGGCAACGAGAACATCAAATAAAAGTTTAAAAGATTCAATCTGCCAGTAGATGAAACATCAGTTTAAGTATAAAGATGAAAATATTGACACTGACATAATGTTTGAAACGTGTGATAAAACACAATGTCAGAAACGCAATTTAGAGTGAAATGCCTAAACTTTAAAACATGCAAACCAGCCTGCAAAAGACAGTCAAGATGAAATGTGTTGACGGCGTGCAGAAGACAGAAACCAAGAAGTGATCAAAGGATGACACTTTGTGCCGTAGTGCCTTTGCTGAGGGAAACCGAATCCACTGATCTTTTGACACCTTGCTAGTGACCGACCAAAGGAGGAAGAAGTAAACTGAATTTGGGATGTCACGCTATGTTGTATCGAAGATGATCGCCATGATCGAAAGGTTCTTGCTGTGTTAATATTACTGATATGATAGTCTCATAAATAATTAACAGTGACCGTGACATATGACAGCGGTCCCCAACTCCCGGGCCTCGGACCGGTACCGGGCCGCGAGAGTTGAGGCTCAGGTGTGAAATGTATGCTTTTTTAAGGGTTTTTATCGGTTTTCGGCGTTATTTTGTTATTGTTTTTATCATTAACTCGGTTTTCCTGGGTCTTTTCACGTGTGTTATGAATAAATCTTCTTTTTTTCGGTACCAGTACTAGTTTTATTTTGTTATATTTATCCGCGACACCTTAAAGGCCGGTCCGTGAAAATATTGTCGGGCATAAACCGGTCCGTGGCGCAAAAAAGGTTGGGGACCGCTGACATATGACACCACCAACATAGGTGGTGATATTACAGCTTAATGCGGGCTGCCGTTCAGGCTGTGATTTACAACCACAGTAAGGATGTGGTTATTTATATCAGAGCGATGAAATATCAGCCTGTGGTCCACACACAGACACTCGTGCTTTCTGTCCCGTTTCTACTCATAGGTGTATTTTGTTGTTTCTTTCTTATTTCTTTGTTTTCAACTTGCATTGCATTGGTGGAAGATTTCAGGCTGTATTGATTTGTTTATGAGTTCACAGCGTTGCCTTTACACTGTTTGTTTTGCACAACAGTTTTCTGGCCCTCTGCACCTCCCTACCCTCGTGTTTTGAGCGTAGTTAATGTGGCCAAACAGAAACAAAACACATGACAAAAACAAAGGATTGGACTGATAGCTTTATTTTTTTTAACCCTTCAATGAAATAAAGGCGATGATGGTGATTAAGTTTGAAACTTCACTGTTATATCTAAAGTCACTTGCTTCTGGGTTTTAGGGGATGATATTGTAGTTGTTGTTAGCCTTTGATTCATTTAATTTCTGTGAGGAATCAGAAAATTTTCTCAAATATACACTTAAAAAATGTGTTTCAAATGTTTTTGGTGATGCTGATGTTTTGGATTAAAATGCAAAATGAAACTGCTGATTGTTGGGATTGTTGGGATAGTTAGACTGCTATGCTGGCTATCATTCACTATACTAAGTTCATGCTTAGCAACACTTTGTGATATAAAATATACTACTGCAGTGTGTGTAACCTCTAAACATTAACACTTGTGTGTCAGTCTTCAATTAAAAACTGTTTCAAATTAAATGTGTGTAGAGTTCTTTTCGAAACGTTTGCAAACAGTATGGGGAACTTTATTCAGCAGGGAGCAGAGGAGTTCAGCAGTGGTGAAAATAATACTGTAACTTGTTAATTTACAGAAAATCAATAAGTGCTTACAGATACACAAACAAAAAGCAAGAACATAAGAGGGAGAATGAGAATGATGGGGACAGATGTAGCAGTGTAGATGCAAGGAGTAGAGGTAGTGATGGGAGATGAGATTAAATACCTGACATCAACGGTCTGCACAAGAGCAGTGAAGAGAGTCCAGGATGGAGATAAGAATCAGGGGTAATTTGTGACAAAAAGGTAAGAGACAGAGAAGGTTCAGAATAAGGTAGTGAGACCTGTGTTGCTCTGACAAAAAGCACAGGAGGCAGAGCTGAAGATGGCAACATTTGAGAGCAACCGGAATGGACAAGATTAGAAATTAATTTTTGAGAAGAACAGCTTGGGCTGAGCAGTTTGGACAAGTGCAGAGGAGGGATCATGGATGTATTGGACTGAGAAGGTTGAATATGAAGCTGTCAGGTAGGAGGAAAAGAAGAAGAGCACATAGACAAATAATGGATGTATAATGAAGGCAAACGGCTGGTGAGACAGAAGTGGGGGAAGATGCAAATAGATGATCCGCTGCTGAACCTCTAAAGGCATTCACTTTATCCACAAATAAATGACATAAATAATGAATAAAATATTTCATAAACAACCCTCCGTTTATGGCTTACACAAGATCCAAGTGTAAACCTTGATTGTCTCCGCTGGGTGGCAGTAGTGGGATGGGTTATTCGCTGCACTGTCTTTGTGTTGGTCACCGTTGGCTATTGCTCGCCTGCCAAAAAGCACCAAAACACTGGCTTCTCACCACAACATGGTCCGCAGGAGTAGCGTCGATGCTTTTAAAACGTGTCGCTGATAGCTGCAAGCAGTTCCCCGAGGTGTACCATCATTTTGTTATTACATAATGAAGAATTACTCTCAAGAATGACTGATTCTGTTAGGGTCTGCAGCAACCAACGATTGCGCATCTGGATTTGGCCGAGCCGCTACCACTAGCTAGCGGACAGGCTAGCAGAGCAGAATGCTGTAGCGCTCTGCAGTGAATCAAATTTAGTATCGACTGGATAATTTAGCCAGCGGTCAGTTTGCAGCCCTCACTAGTTAGCTCGTGCAGTAACTGACGTTTAAAGGCCTGCCGAAAATGTAAACCACCATGCGAACAAAGAGACGGGAAATGGTAAGTGTTATTTATACCAATTGATGAGCTCAGATTAACTGTATTCCGTTTGCTATCTTAGCTTAGCTACCCTTTCGTTAGCTTTGTTGTGATAGCCTGCAGAGACCCTTGCTGCTAATTGTCGTAGGTTTATCCTTTGGCTAGTTTGTTGTAAGAAACCCAGATAATAAAAGTTAAACTGTGTTGTGTGCTATTCTAATGTAACATTGCAGATGTGGATTATCGTCGTTTCACCTTGATGTTTGTGTGGTATGATTTCTGGAGTCGTAATGTTTCCGAGCTACTTCCCTGTGCACGTTAGCAACATCAGCATAAGAATTTTTGCAGTAGCTTTTCTTGAGTCTGGCAATTTGTAGTAATCCTTGTAATCTGATCATTAAGCCTGATTGGTTGTTGCTGCAGGGTGAATGGCATTGCAGTTGACATATGAGTCATAGCGCTTTAAATTGGACCCTTTCAGCGGCATAAGAGTGCTCAGCGAGACCTGAGAACAACTAGGGGGACGAAGATTGCGTTTTGATGTCCATAAGGGACGTTCCCTTGTATCCAGATCGGATCGTTCAGTTGTTATATGTGGTTGATAAACGAAACTTAAGAGCTTGGTCTTCATATGTGCTGCAAATGTTCAAGGTTTGTTATTAGGAGACAAACACCAACCGATTCCCACCTTGCTCTTTCCCTTTCCATGTTTCAGGCAGTGCCAGTGATGGCCTCCCCCCTCCCTGTCTCCTTCATCCTGGTGGTTCTCCTGTTGGCCAAGTCGCCTTTGTACCAGGCAGGGGACTGCAAGGGCCACAGGCAGGTTTTGAGGGGACCACCTGGCTATGTGACAGATGGAGCAGGAAACTACTCTGTCAATGGGAATTGCGAGTGGCTCATCAAAGGTGGAGAAAATGTTTTTTTGTCATTATGTTTTGTTGTTTTCTGTGATTATTCAAAGTGATATTTATCTAATTCTTCATATCTTCCAGCTCCCAACAACAGTTACCGCATTGTCTTGAATTTCACCTTCATGAACACAGAGTGCACTTATGACTACCTTTTTGTATATGATGGGGACTCCTACCAAAGCCCCCTACTAGCCAGTCTGAGTGGCCACACGTTGCCCCAGCCCGTTGAAGCAAAGTCTGGCAAGGTAACCAAGAAAAGATACCACAGCTGAAAGGTCAGAATGATTCTTGACACTTCATTAGCATTGAATTCTAACTTAATTTGTGTTCACTCTTAAACTGTGTTACAGATGCTGCTTCACCTCTTCAGTGACGCTAATTACAACCTACTGGGTTTCAATGCAACTTACACCTTCTCTTTGTGCCCTGGAGTGTGTGGCGGTCATGGTCGTTGTGATTCCTCTACGTCAAAGTGCCATTGTCATCAGGGTTGGGGTGGGCCCTCATGTACAACCCCTCTGTGCACTCAAGCTTGTTCTGTGAACGGCCAGTGTGACAAGGTAAGAGTAGGGATAGGGACGATTAAATGAACACACACAAAAAATATATACTATAGTCGCACAGTAACGCGTTTCTCAACCTGATTAGGTTATTCATTTGTGTGCCGTGATGAAACTTTTCATATTTGCCTTCATTCATTTATTTATTTTTTCAGAAAGGAGAGCGTTGTCTGTGTAAGCCAGGCTTCGTGGGTCAAAACTGCCAGCTTGGTCTCTATAATGACAGCGGTGCAGGGAAGTGGTGGCGTGTGAGTGAAGAAAACCCCTACACACCTCCCAGGACAGCTTCTGCAGGCGTGTACCTCTCCTCCACAGGAGCCATGTACCTGTTTGGCGGTAAGAGCAACATACAGTTAAATTCCACTAACACAATTTTTTTGCTTAGAAAAACATTTTTAACACACAAGACAACGGCAAGGTTTTTGACTTTGATTCTTTGGTATATGTTAATAATCATAACTCAACACAATTTGTTACTGTGTTACATATTAACCATCAGTGATATTGATGTCTTTGTTAGAGCTGAATGCCGATGTCTGAGTCATCAGTCTCATATCTCATTATTGGCCTTGTTTGAATTATATTTTGCTTATCTTCTTTGCAGGATTTGATCTGAACAGAGCTCTTGGTGACTTGATCAAATACAATTTTACATCCAACCAATGGGAAAGCAGGTCTTATGGTCATTCACCTGTAAGTGAACATACACTCAAACATGTGCTGTTTTTCTTTCCTTCTGCTATTGTATTTGCTTTGTCATTCTCTATGCAAACAAGTGTCCAAGTTACTGTCAGCACTTTACAGTAAATTGATCCTCAAAATGTCATGTAGGCAAGAAATGTAGTTTCCTTAATCAGGAGAATGGATTCAAAGATATCCACTCCAAGATTTTCTCTCAATGACTTGTCAGGCCCCAACTTATCCTCCGACAACCAGGAACTCAGGAACAACTCTGGAATCAGGATTTCTTTTTAAGATATATTAAGACTCATAAGCTTATTGTTTCATTCTATATTACATGTCTAAAAATAACTTTAAAAGACAATATTAAAACTATAGAGAAGGATTAAAGGCAAAAGCTATTACTATTACTTATAACTTAATGCTAGTTTATCCATTTACTTATGGCCATTTATTGCAATAGCCTAAATGCAAAATCTTAAAAAAACAGAAACATCTAACTAACTAAAGCAGAAATATACCAGTCTCACAAAGTTGGTCTCTACAGCTGTTTAATATCATTTGTAAAATTCTAATACAAATGCTTAAATTTTTCACTCCAACAACTCAGTTAATGCAGTCCATTCTTCACACTTTTTAAACATTTTATTTTATGCTTCTCTCTGGTTATTGTCCAAATGTACGACTTAATCTCACCATGGCACAGCTGTTTTACCCGTTTTTGACAGTTCCTCTTACACTTATTTGAAGTGTGGCTGAAGGGCACATGGTAGCTAGTGCTCTATGATGCAGTCATCCAGTCACAAAAGACTGGCAGACATGCAGACATCTGCACAGATCCTTAAGGTCACCATCTAGTGTTAAAATTTCCATCACTTGAATTTAAGTAGATCCTAGCATACTTGTGGATATCAAAACTTTTAACATGCCTTTCTTGCTTTCTTTTATTTATTTATTTATTTATTGTTGTTCAGTGCTGATTGACCATATTTATTTAATGCCACTTTGTGGTGATAGAGTATTGCACTCTCCTGATTGATTGTTAAAAGCAAGGTAAATCAATAAAGTCAAGAATATTTGCTTATTTTTTTGTAAATAATGTTGTAACTGTCTAAGAATTTATTTTTATATTTACCAAATGTGCATTTGTTGTTTTTATAGAAATAAGTTTATTGCAGTTTGTAGAAATCTATTCACTTTTATTTTAATCCTATTTGTTTGCACATGTAAACATAGTCAATGGGAATTCTAGCATTCTCATTTTTTTGTTTAACATCTCAATTGTATTCCTTTCCTTCGTGCTCTCTTTGGCTCTCCTACTCTGTCAGGTGGCTCGTCATTCCCACACAGCAGTAGAGTATATGGGGAAAATGGTTATCTTTGGAGGAGAGCTAGCCAACAGCTCCCTGGCCAATGATGTGTGGATGTATCGGCCTCTCAATGATGACTGGCAACAGCTTGGCTTTTCCACTTCACGTGGTGCTCCTAAACTGGCTAATCACGCTGCGGCTATAGTAGACAGTTATCTCTATGTGTTTGGAGGTGGGTTCGCATGTATACTGTCACGTTGCACTTTGTCTTTTTTTTATATCAGCATTTTTAATCCACTAAGAAACGAACAAACCCAAAATTGTTTTCCAGGTCGTACTGAGGAGGATATGTTTTCCTCGACTCTGTATCGGTTCGGCCTGCATGGCTCTGGACGGTGGGAGACGGTTCAGCCCACAGGTGGGAAGCCACCTGCCACTGCTGGGCACTCCATGGTCTTCCACAGCCCTTCCAGGACATTGCTTGTCTATGGAGGGCACAGGCCTACCACTGCCAGGTATGTACCTTCTCATACATGAGAAGGTAGAGGTTGAGAGAAGAGTGGGAATCTGTCTTTTATCTATAAGACCACATCACACTCACTTAAACATTGATTTCCTAAGTTTATTAATTATACTATTAGTTTAATCTATGTTATTTTATCAATCCCTCCTGCTAGTGATGCACTGTTGCTGACATTTGGTGTAAGCAACACACAATCTGTTCCCTAGACTGGCTCATTGTCATTGATGTCCATTTTAGCTTTTTAAGTCAGTATTGGACCAATTTTTAACCAGTGGATCCCAAGATAATAAGAAACATTTTATCCCAAGATTTAATTCTTTTGTGATAACTTGCTACACAAAGTTAGTTAAGTTCTTCAGAAAAATCCAGGAAGTGGGGATTTTTAAAAAACGGCATCTTTATAGACAATAGAAATATACATACTCTATATGTTTCTTAGGTTTAGTGTCAGGGTGAACAAAACAGACGTGTTCCATGTGGATCGACGATTTTGGACATCCTTCCGTTCGCGTTTCGCAGCAACTGGCCCAAGAGAGCGAGCTTTCCATTCAGCCACTGTCATCGGAAACTACATGGTTGTCTACGGTGAGTCCTGAGATAATTAGCAGAGTTTGTTTTGTAATCAGTCCAGCCATGTTTATATTTATATCTGTTTGTTTGTCTTGCAGGAGGAAATGTGCACATTCATTTCCATGAGGAAAAGTGCTATGACGAGGAAATCTTTTTCTACCATCTGGGTTGTCACCAGTGGGTCTCGGCAAAGGAGAAACTCAGTGAGTATGAAAGTGAACAAAACAGCCGACTTCTAGATTGCACCTTACTTGTTTTATTTATTTTTCTAACACATTATATTTTATTTGGTTTTGAAATGGTTGTGATTAGACAGCCAAATAAAGTCCACTTTGTATATGTAGATGAAATAAACACTAAATGTCTTTATGCTCCATGGTGAGCATATTTGTAAGGACAATCAGAAGGGTTTGGGCTAAAATCTGTTTGAGATCTGAGCAGGTTGCACAGATGCACAAGTTTATTTTCACTTCTCAAACTATTTTAGACCTTTTCAACTTTTTTTATTTTCACCATCTTCAGTTTTTTCCTGAGTGGGTAGCCTCTTGCCAGCACTCTGAAATGCGAAGGCACATGCAGTTGCGGTTTTTGTTGTTGTTGTTTTACATTTGTTTATTTATTTAAGGTCCATTTTAAACACCATCCATCTTAGTGATTGTTACCTCTGCATGTGTAGTGGTCACAGAGCTTTCATATTTTTCCAAGGTGGCGATGCTGTGAGGGGGCGTTACTCACATGTTGCTGCAGTGATGGAGGGACGAGTGTTGCTGGTTGCTGGAGGTTACAGTGGCGTTGCGCGTGGAGACCTTGTGGCTTACAAAGTTCCCCTTTTTGTCAGTAGCGACCAAGGTGACAGGGTGAGTGAAAGCGCTGTAAACCAATCGTATTTGGAAGACTGTCTGTGGCTGGAAGAATCTCACTGGTTGAAATTTATGTTGATCAAGAGGATATAGTAGCATTGAAATTGTTGTGTTTGTTTGTTTCATCATCAGGATGCTGTTTGTGCTGAGGCAGTAGATGAAAATATGTGCCTGAAGAACCCAGAGTGCAGCTGGTGTGAAGGCCGCTGTCGAGAGTACCAGCCCACTAACCCGGTAACGCTTCTCTCAGACTTTTTGTTAAATTGTAACAATGCCTGTTTTTTGTTTTTTTGGGGGGGATCCATTTTTACATTTTCACATTTTCAGAAATCTAATCCTTTCCTTTTCAGACTGTTTGTTTAGGTATAGCTAAAGTGCAAATTCTGTTTTCTGGTCGCAGTGTGGAAGTACTGGTTGCTTGGGCCTTGCTCGCTTCCTGTCTGACTGCCAGTCCTGTCTGGTGTTCAGTGGCACTCCAGCTTCTCTGGCCCGTGCCCCTGGTGAATTTGGCTGGTGTGTTCAGAATGAGTCCTGCCTACCAGTGTCAGGTGAGACCCAGGGAGGGAGGAATGAGGGCAGACGAAAAGGGTCAAGACTGGAAAATGATGTTGGGAGTTGACATGGGAGGGACGTAATTGACTCGTGTTTGGTGTGTTTCAGAGGTGAAGTACAGTGACTTGGCTATACCCAGCTGAGACTGGACAGGTTCCTCAAACCACAGTTTGACTCGCCTGTCTAGTCACATACTTCTGGTGCAGTGAGGTCATTTTACTCCTTCAGAACACACGTCAAACAAGAGTCACCAATTACATTCATTTCAGTACAGTAGTGCACAGTAGAAAGCTGCTGTAATATGAGATTTAAGAGGCCCGATGTGTGGGGGTATTTTAGGTTTTTTTGTGCATGTGCTGACCTTTCCCTCTCGGTCTCACAGAGCGAAGTGCGTGCCGTGTGGACCAGATCTCAGGGGCGTACGGCTGGTGGGGGGAGCGTACCCTTTTCCTAACCTCCCTCCACTCCTGTCGCACCGAGAACTATGTCCCGGGACTGCACCTGCTCACCTTCCAGCACCCCCGCAACGACTCCCAGCCTGACCAGGTACGGAGTCCAAATGTATTGACTTTACCAGTTGAGCCTGTAACTACTTCCCTCTCTGCTTATACTTACTCCTCCTTCCTGCCACCAATATTGCATTTGAGCTTGGATATAATGATTCTCTTTTTGTTAGTTTTTCTTTGTGCTTTATGCTTTTTAACCTCGTCATGTCTCTTTTTCTTTTTTTCTGTTTGCTTTGGGTAGAAAGGATATTTTTGTTCAAGTAGTTTGTGAGACTTTGTGGAGCAGTTAGTAGAGAATAGTGCCTCTGTTGATGTGTTTCCACTTCCATCATCCTCCACTGTCCTCCATCCTCCTCACCCCTCACATTAGGTAACCATCCTCCGCAGCGCCACCATCATGCTTGGCCCCACCACAGAAATGGACGTAGCCTTACAGTTTAGGGGGTTTGTCCACCCATTGTGGGGCGGGCCTCCACCTGCACCCCCTCCTACAGAGACAGTCTCCATGTGGGCTCGCATCCAGAGGCTTCACTTTGAGGCTCGAATGGCAACAGGACCTAACTCCAGTCAGATGGTGAGGAGAAGTGCATGTCAGCTGGAATTCCTTTGTCTCTTTCTTTACAGCATAATTCTTTAGAGGATTATTTGTAGTAGATTTGATAATAAATTTAAATAATTTCATATGGCCAAACCTTGGAACTGTTGGAATGCTTAAGAATTGTCGGTGAAAGCCAATATCCTTGTCCCCAGGGCTCAATATGGTTATTAAACACTATTGTTTTATCCATATTTTCCTCATGTCCAATTTTGTATGTATTGTGAACCCATTTGCTGATCAGGAGGTGGTGGGTCACTGGGCAGCTCAGCAGGAAAAGGAGCTGAAGCTCCTGACTCGACCAGATGGGAGTCGACTTTTCTCTAACCTCACTCGGGGAAACCATTACCTTGTTCAGGCGGAGGGCTACCTGAACAACTCGGGCTCAGGACAAACAAGTGAGATGGCCTTGATTTGGAACAGAACGTTGCCTGGAGGAAGTGTGAGTTTAACTTCAACAGCAAAACTAACTTATGCAAAATTCCTTTGTGATTTTTCTTAGATCATGAAACAAAAGCATCATTTTAATACCCTTTCCTTTATATCTTGTGATATCTCCTTCTAGGAGATCTCCTTCCTATTCTCGGAGCCGTACCGCTCAGGTTCCTGCTCAGGGTACATGTCCTGTCTGGCCTGTCTGTCAGACCAATCTTGTGGCTGGTGCCCGTCTTTGTCCCGCTGTCTGCTGCGTGACAGCCCAGACCTCGAACCCTGCCCTGAGAGCCAGGACAGTGAAGGGAAGATGGAAGGTCAGCTCCATCTGCTGTTAGCACCCCAGCACTGCACCATGTGTGAAGAATATAGAGACTGCTCTGCTTGTACTCAGGTACAACACAGATGCACATAAAAACTGACATTATCTGTCATTATTCTGACTTGTATACCATAACTGTATTCTTGACTCATGCTGTGCTAACTTTGATTGTAGGACCCTTATTGTGAGTGGCAGATAAACTCCAGCAAGAAAGGCGACTACCAGTGCAGTCGGCGAGGAAGAGTAGATGGATCCATACGTGATCCAAGGGGGTGTCCTAAAGTGTGCAACCAGTAAGTTGAAAAATAATATTCATTTTAGATATTATTTTAGGTCATACAAACATCTGCAGCTCATCTTTTCTACTCTACTTTCACTTTCTTTTACAGGAGAAAGACGTGTGGTGAATGCCTTTCCAACTCCAGCCAGTGTGCGTGGTGTGAATCTGCTCAAGCCTGCTTCTATTTTGCTGCCTACCTCACAAAGTATCCCTATGGAGAGTGTAGGGATTGGTATGACAGGTAAGATGAGAACATTGTTAAGATATTTTTGTTTTTTCCTTTTGTTCTATTTATAATCATTATAAATACTATAATAATATAGTCATTATGTCTATAATGCTGTAATGACTATAATCACTTTCTTTTTTTACATTTTAAATGTAAAGCCATGCTTAACATAATCAAATGACTCATGAATACCTAAGAGTAAGTAAGTCAGTAAAATCATCATATTAAGTATTTTGTAAGATAAGATAACCGTTATTAGTCCCAGCAGAAAGTGGACAGTGCAAAGTTATATAGCAAAAATTAAAAACCCATAGTCATCGGCATTTAAGTGGTTTCCCTGGTTACGCGCTCTCGTCTCTTCATTTGTCCAAAGGTTTCCTTGCCGTGTTAGCAACTGTACAGTTGGACTGAGATTACATAATTGGCTCTGACATTTCAAGACAGTTTTAACTGTATTTTTATCCTGTGAAATGATGAAATGTGTTTGACTGCCTCTAAAAATTCAAGTTATGTTCTTATGCTCATCCCTAAGACTACTGCTGGTCAGGGCTCCTGCTTGTACCTGTCTTATTTATAATTTACTTCTTACTATGTCTAATGGAAAATAAATTCATGTTGCTTTTTCTGAGCCTTATTATTATGAGTTGTAGTACTACTACTACTAGTTAGGGATGCACCGATACCACTTTTTTGGAAATGAGTACGAGTACTTGCATTTCAGTACTCGCCGATACCGAGTACTTAATAAAAACATGATTTAAATTTGCAGGTAACAGCTTTAGTCCTATAATTTAACAAAAAACAAACAAACAAGGGACTAGTTTGGAATTAAGAACATTTATTTAAAATGAAAAGCATGTTGTATGCAACATATTACAGAATAAATAATTGTAAAAAAAACAAAATTTAATTTTAAATTTGTTCGTCTGTTTCTCTGTTTAGAAGTCTCACTAGCACAGTCACAGCTGGGATGACATCAGAGGCTAGTGTGTCGTAGCTGCTCACTTTTTTAGTTAGTTCCTCAAAGGGGGCGAGGATGGCAACAGTCGTCTCCATAAGAGCCCATTGGTGAGCGGTGAGATAGTCAGGGAGTTCGAACACATACACGCCCAGCACTCGCTTTTGCTCAATGAGGGACTGGAGCATGTAATACGTGCTGTTCCAGCGCGTCTGTACGTCCTGCTGCAGTCTCTTTATTGGCTGGTTGAGCTGTCCCTGAATGTCCTCGAGGCGGGAGTAGGCTAAGGCGGAATGTTTAAAATGCCCAACTATTTTCCGTCCCACTGCTATAGCATCAGCTACAGTATGCTCCTCTGTGCTAATAAGCATGGCTAAAGAAGCGTGGGTAAACTCTTTGTACTCGTTGTTGTGTTGGGAATTTAGGTGCTTGATTAAATTACTTGTGTTAAATGCGCTACCTTTTGAGCCTCCTCTGGACAATTTCGCTGAGCACAATTTGCAGTCCGCCTTTGTTTTCGCGTCTTCGTTCACTTTGAAACGAAGACGCGGGCACTCGGCGCCTGTGATTAACCCGTTACATGCCGCTCAAACATAGACAGGTCTCAGACCGTGGTATCGGTCCTCGGTATCGTGGGACTTTTAACGAGTACGAGTGCTTTAGAAAATGTGGTATCGAGGCCGATACCCGATACCCGATACCGGTATCGGTATCGGTGCATCCCTACTACTAGTAGTAGGATTTCCCTTGCTTGGCCAGGTCAACGCAGACTACCAACTCCACTTCAATTTAAATTGCAACTTTCACCTCATAATCAGCTGTGAGTGTAATTTCTGCTAATAGCAGCAAGCACCCCCCATTTGGTCACTGTATTCCTCCATCCATCCATCTTCATCCGCTTTATCCGAGGCTGGGTAGCGGGGGCAGCAGCCTAAGCAAAGTGGCCCAGACCTCCCTCTCCCCAGCCACATCCTCCAGCTTATCCGGGGGAACACCAAGGCATTCCCAGGCCAGCCGAGAGATATAATCTCTCCAGCGTGTCCTGGGTCTGCCCCGGGGCCTCCTCCCGGTGGGACATGCCTGGAACACCTCACCCAGGAGGCGCCCAGGAGGCATCCTTGTCAGATGCCCGAACCACCTCAGCTGGCTCCTTTTGAGGTGGAGCAGCAGCGGCTCTACTCTGAGCCCCTCCTGGATGGCCGAACTTCTCGCCCTATCTCTAAGGGAGAGGCCAGCCACCCTTCGGAGGAAGCTCATTTCTGCCGCTTGTATCCGCGATCTTGTTCTTTCGGTCACTACCCACAGCTCATGGCCATAGGTGAGGATAGGGACGTAGATCGACCGGTAAATTGAGAGCTTTGCTTTTACACTCAGCTCCCTCTTAACGATGATGGACCGGTGCAGCGTCCGCATCACTGCAGCCGCAGCCCCAATCCGTCTGTCAATCTCCGGCTCCCTTCTCCCATCACTCGCGAACAAGACCCCGAGATACTTGAACTCCTCCACTTGGGGCAGGAACTCATCCCCGACCCGGAGTGGGCACTCCACCCTTTTCTGGCTGAGAACCATGGCCTCAGATTTGGAGGTGCTGATCCTCATTCCCGCTGCTTCACACTCGGCTGCGAACCGCTCCAGTGCGAGCTGGAGGCCCTCACCCGATGAAGTCAACAGAACCACATCATCCGCAAAAAGCAGAGATGAGATTCTGAGGCCACCAAAATGAAAGCCCACCGCCACTTGGCTGCGCCTATAAATCCTGTCCATAAAAATTATGAACAGAACCGGTGACAAAGGGCAGCCCTGGCGGAGCCCATCACCCACCGGGAACGAGTCCGACTTATTGCCAGCAATGCAAACCAAGCTCTTGCAATGGTTGTATAGGGATCGAATGGCCCGTAGCAATGGGCCAGACACCCCATACTCCTGCAACACCTCCCACAGGACACCCCGAGGGACACGGTCGAATGCCTTCTCCAAGTCCACAAAACACATGTAGACTGGTTTGGCAAACTCCCATGCACCCTCAAGTATCCTTGAGAGGATAAAGAGCTGGTCCAGTGTTCCACGACCAGGGCGAAAACCGCACTGTTCCTCCTGTATCCGAGGTTTGACTAGCGGACGAACTGTCCTTACCAGCACCCTGGCATAGACTTTCCCAGGGAGGCTGAGGAGTGTGATCCCCCTGTAGTTGGAACACACCCTCCGGTCTCCCTTCTTAAAGATGGGGACCACCACCCCGGTCTGCCAGTCCAGGGGTACTGCCCCTGATCTCCACGCAACATTGTAGAGGCGTGTCAACCAGGACAGCCCTACAACATCCAGAGCCTTCAGGAACTCGGGGCGGACCTCATCAACACCAGGGGCTCTGCCACCAAGGAGTTGTTTAACTGCCTCACTGACCTCGCCCCCGGAAATTGGCGGGTCATTCCCCTCATCCCCAGACTCCAGACTGAGACAGAGTCCAGCCCCTCTCCAGGAGACTGGTTCCAGAGCCCAAGCCATGCGTAGATGTGAGCCCGACTATATCTAGCCGGTACCTCTCAACCTCACGCACTAACTCAGGCTCCTTCCCCACCAGAGAGGTGACATTCCATGTCCCTATTGCCAGTCTTGGCAGCCGGGGATCAGCCCGCCAGGGCCTCCGCTCCTGGCCGCCATCTGGCACACAATGCACCCGACCCGTATGGCGCCTCCTGCGGCTGGTGGGCCTGCGGCAGGATGGGCCCATGTCTCCTCTTCGGGCTGGGCCCGGCTGGGCCCCATGGACTAAAGCCCAGAGGCTCGCCCTCGGGCACCCTCCCCGGGCCTGGCTCCAGGGCGGGGCCCCGGTAACCCTATCTCGGGCAGGGTAAACTGTTCCCTCGATGTTCTCTTCATAAGGGTCTTCTGAATCGCTCTTTGTCTGGTCCCTCACCCAGGACCAATTTGCCATGGGAGACCCTACCAGGGGGCAAAAGCCCCCAGACAACATAGCCCCTGGGATCCCTAGGACACACAAACCCCTCCACCATGATAAGGTAGCGATTCACGGAGAGGCTGTATTCATGTAAACTCAATTTAAAACAAGGATTTTGGATTTGGTATCAAAAGCAGTGGCCAGTATTGGATTAAAAGTGGAAGGTACTGAAGCGGCAGCCCTGAAGACAGAATTTTTTTTCTTAACTTTCCAAATGCTTTCACATGCAGTAATGTACTCACATTAGATGAACAAAAACACAAGAAACAACACATTTAGATTTTGCCAGACAGTTGAATTGGCCCTTTAATGGCAATCAATAATAAAATACTTTTTTTTTTTTGCTTGTCAGTGTTCACTCAGTTCCCCAGTGTAAGCAGTGTTCAGCTTTAAACACATGTACAGAGTGCCTGAGGACTTTTCAGTGTGGCTGGTGTGGTGACTACAATAATCCCACAATTGGAAAGTAAGTACAGCAAACCCATAACAACACAAAAAAAGTATACAGATTCCCAGAATTGCATATAAGGCAAATGCAATCTTTATAGTATCAGGTTGCTCATAAGTTAGCATTCATTGTGATTTCTGTGTATAATTCATATTTTCTGCCCTTCTTTTCAGATGCTTGAGGGGAGACTGGGCAGGAATGGATGATCCATCAGTGTATAACTGTAGTGTGGCTGTGGCTGAAGCTCGGGCTGCAAAGTGAGATCTCTCATCATGTTTCTTGTACATATATCCTGAATAAACTGATAGCCAGATGTGTGTGTAGTATATCAGTCCAAGTTTACACCTGTCTTTCTTGCTTCTCTAGCCCTGAACCCCAAACTTCAGCCCCACCTCGCCCCCTAGAAATGGAGATGGAGTTGGAGCATTTGAGTGATGAAGAGCAAGATGCAATCTGGGCCTATCCCACATGTCCTGATGTAGAGGAATGCAGGCTGGGCCTCCACAACTGTCACCCCTCTGCCACCTGCATCAACACTCCCACTTCATATGAGTGCCATTGTGAGAGAGGATTCACAGGGGATGGCACACTGCACTGCAACCAAACGTAAGTGCATTAAAATACAGCAGTAATCCACGAATTCCTTCTTTAAATCTCTTAATAAAATCTTTTTATTCATCTTGCTCATTGAGTTATCTTCCTTCGTCCCACAGCTGTTACAATGAGTGCCGTGAGGGCCAGTGTAGCGGCAGCCCACGGTTTGAGTGTGAATGCGCCCTGGGCTGGACATCTGATCCCGCTACTCTGGTTCTGAGTGGCGTAGAATGTGATGTTGACTGTGGCTGCAACTTCCACTCCACATGTATTACTGCTCCAGGGATCTGTGATGAATGCCAAGGTCAGATTTTGATAAATGGATTATAGTGATTTGATTTCAGTCACTATTCATAAAACTGAAACTGTGGGAGGCATTTTGGTGTTTGACAGATAAAGGCTATTGTGTTGTTTATTGGTTAACATTCACTTGCTTCACTTTCAGACTGGACTACAGGGCCTCACTGTGAGCACTGCCGTCCAGGTAGCTTTGGCTCAGCCCTGGCTGGTGGCAGCGGCTGTGTTCCCTGTGAGTGTAACGGACACGGCGACTCTCTCCAGGGATACTGTCACAACCAGACAGGCCAGTGTTACTGCACCCACAACACTCAGGGACCACACTGCGAGTCCTGTCTGCCTGGCTACTATGGAGATCCCAGGTAAAGATCTTCACTATTTTGCTCAGTAGAAATAATTTCCTTGGACAATTTTCAGTGTATTCTGTGATCGTGACTTGTCTATGTTATCCTGTACCATTTAGGAACAATGGAACATGTTACCGCCAGTGCCAGGGCCGCTCTGTCCTGCTGTCCTCCACTTCCTCCATCACTATTCCCCTGTCCTCTTCTTTGGGGTGGCGGAGTGGCACAGAGGGGAAAGGTGGACTTTCTCATTGCCTGTGGGTCCTCTCTGTGACTGAAAACTTGGCACCCTGTCTGCCCAGACAGTTTTGCCCCCCAGTAGCTCTCACGCTACACCCAGACTCTCATACACATTGTAAAGTGAGTTCAAATAAACACAAATTACTTAACAGCTCACTGTACCTGAAACTGTGTTCATGACATTCAGGATGCTTTATTTTTCAGAGTTCGTATGTCTATGTGTTCGATGGCCTGCCTCGTTTTCTGGGTAACGGAGTCGTACATTCTGATCACAATCTAATTGGAGCATTTTGTGGCACCACGAGGACTCAGCCTATCACAGTGGAGGCCACTTCAGGTTTATCCTTAACTCATTGATTAATAAATACACTGTTTAGACTACAAAACCAATTTACATATACACAATCACTCATATAAGCGTCTCTTCTATCTCCAGGTGTGATCTCAGTCTACTTTGAAGCCAATGTCACTTCAGACAGACCTCAAGGCTTCAATGCATCTTTCTGGGTACGACGGTGTCAGCAGAGCTCTGATGAGGATGAAGATGGTTCTGTATGTCCAGGTGGAGCCCAGTGCCAGGGTGGGCTCTGCCAGTGCCCTCAGGGATATGGGGGACCACACTGTGACCAGCTAGTGTGCCCACAGGATTGTGGAATAGCAGAAGGAAGAGGAACTTGTAATATAGTAAGAGCTGTAAAAAAAAATTTAAAGTTTGCTTTTCTTAAATTTCCAAGTGTCTCTTTTGTCAAAAGTAAAACTTAATTAAATATACTGGGACATTTTTATTTGTAACGCTCATAACAATATATTTCTAGTTGTGTACTTGATAATTTTGGTGTTTTTCTTTTTTTTGTTAACTTTCTTTTGTTTGTTTGGTTGGTTGGTTTTTGAGGGGTTTTTTTGTTTATGAAGTCAGTTTTAAAAAAAAAATTAGCAAATAAAACACAGAACATTAACCAGCATAACTCTGTTTGTGTTAGTCTCTGGGAGTGTGCGTGTGCTCAGAGAGCTGGGTTGGGTCAGACTGCTCTATTCCTCGAGACTTCAACAGCTTGGTGTGGGAAACCTTACTGGACACACAGATGACTGTGGTAAGGACCAAAGAAAAACGAACGAACAATCCTGAAGTGTGCATGGCTGACACAACGCAGCACACACAAATAAACATTGTGCTCCTCCCCCCCCCCCCCCCCCCCCAAACAGAACCAGGCCCACAGGTTCCTCCACAGGATGGGACACTCTCTGGTGTCTGGACCACAGGGCAACCTCTGGATGTATGGAGGGCTTTCTCTGACAGAGGGAATTCTGGGAAATGTCTATAGGTAAGAAAGTGCAACAACAGTCTATAAATGCTTAGACAAAGTGCTTGTAAGAATCAATTTTCAGTAGTATTCATGTTTCAGGGTGGGGCACATGTGACTCAGGAGCTAAAGTAGGTTGTCTATTGGAAGGTGACAGATTAGATACCTGGCTACTCTAGTCTTCATGTCAAAATATCTTTGGGTAAAATACTGAAGCCCAAGTTGCACTTGATGAATCCATCAGAGTGAGTGTGTATGAATGCTAGGTTATATGCATGTGTGTTTGAATGGGTGAATGGGTATGGTAGTAGAAATACATTTGTACTGCTCAGAGAGAAAAATGCCAATCAGGCAACAAGCCCATCCATTTGTGAAAACTACTGAAAACCTTCTGTCTTATTACTGTGAAAATGTTATGTGTTTAACTCCTTGAAGGAGTTTGTTCATATTTGGGACAAACCTTTGTTCAACTTTGGATCCAAATAAGTTAAATTTTGATTTTGGTTTAAAGGAATTGGTAACACGAATGTTGAATCTTCAAATGCATTGCTTTCTTTGCAGCAGCATCTTAAACATTTTGAAATATAATCTTCAACATTTTAATATATCACAATCACCTTTATAGGCATAATAATAATAATAATAATAATAATAATAATAATAATAATAATATTGTCAGACTGTAGCATAAGAACAATAAAACATAACATTACATAACCCTGTTGCATATATCTTGGCGTAGGCATCCAGCAACAAGTTGGTTAGGTAATCTCACAGTCACGTAGTGCAGTGTTGCCTCTGTATGTGTGTAATAATTCCTTCTGGTTGGTTTAGATATTCTGTGTTGGAACGTCGTTGGACACAAATGTTGACAAGCTCTGTGGAAGAAGGGTCGATGCCAAACCCTCGCTACCATCACGCCTCTGCAATGCTGAGTCATGAGTCTGGCTCCGGAGCCAATCATAACTTTATGTTGGTAGTAGGCGGGGTCACACAAGACGGCGTTTCCATGGATACCTGGACTCTCAATCTCAGCAGTTTAGTCTGGAGAGAGCACAAGGTTGGTATCTGACTTGATATGGAAATAAAGAATATGTGAAAAATCTTTTTTTTTTTCTTTAACTAATGAATTTTCTTCTGCTGACAGAGCACAGTGCTTCCTCCAGTGGCAGGTCACACTTTAACTGTACGGCGAGACTGCTCTGTGCTGTTGATTGGCGGTTACTCTCCTGAAAATGGTTTCAATCACCATTTACTTGAGTTCAACCCTCAGTCTGGAAACTGGACCATTGCCCCCCACACTGGCACACCACCTACAGGTTTTTGAAGCCTTTTATAATGTCAATAACTCACTGATGCACCGCTTATTGTTATAACAATACAGAATCACATTGTGAAAATGTTTTTTTAAAAAGAGACAAATATAGCTCTAAACACTCTTTTCATTGTACATAAACCTATTTTGCTTGCTTTGTTCTTGAATCAGGTTTGTATGGCCACACGGCAGTCTACCATGAACAGACTGATGCCATCTATGTCTTTGGAGGCTACCGCTTTCACGTGGAAAGTGTAGAGCCATCTGCTGAGCTCTACAGCCTGTATTACCCCAACCTCACCTGGTCTTTGCTGGCCACCTCTCAGGGTATTAAGGTAAGAAATTGGAAAATCCAAGCAGTTGACATCCATCCATCCACTTCAGAAAGATCACTTCTGGATTCCTGCTGTGTCATCTCTCTCCTGTGTAGCCCCTGTCCCGTTTCTTCCATGCTGCTGCACTGATTAAAGACACGATGGTGATTGTGGGCGGCAGGACAGAAGCAGAAGACTACAGTAACTCTGTCTCTCTGTACCAGATCAACTGTAACACCTGGATACAACCAGGTAACTATACATTTCTAGCTGCAGGTTAATTTGTAAATCATAAAACACCATAGGCTAATCTCTTCTCATGTTTTTCTTTTAGTGTCAGCTGTTGGAGATCCGGTTAATGGTTCGGTGTCCCTTGCCATGACGAGCTGGGGCGGTCGTCTCTTCCTGTCAGGAGGCTTCAATGGCATCACCCTTGGCAGACTCCTAACCTTGTCTGTGCCCTCTGACCCCTGCGCCCTTCTTCCCACACCAGAGGCTTGCAACACCACCACAGGCAGCTGCATATGGTGTAGAGGGAGCTGTGCTTCTTCTGACACTGCTGAGAGGTAACACGTTGTTTGACAGCAACTCTGAGCTTGAAGTTATGTGCAGCTATGAAATAAAATGCATATGACATTCACTTCTGTTCCTTGTTTTCCATCAGAATGGGATGCTTCACTGGACAGTCTCCCTGTTCTCCAACCCCTCGTGAGCCAGACCAATGTCGCAGACTCAAGACATGTAGTGAATGCCTTGCACGACACCCTAAAACATTTTCCAGTCAATCCCAGGTAACAAGTAATGCCCCTTCTCAAACACAGTTAATCACTCAAAGAGAGACCATTACTGTGAACTAAAGTCTGTTCTTAATAAATTCCCAGCCTGTTTTACAGTGTAAGTGGTGCACAAATTGTCCAGAGGGGGCTTGTATCAGCAGCTCTCTCAGCTGTACAGCTGTACATGACTGTCGAATCAACCAGAGAGAGATCTTCCTGTCCAGCAACTGCACTGAGACTAGCTGTGAGGCTTCTGACTGCCCCAAGTGTACAGCTTCTGGAAAATGCATGTGGACTCGCCAGTTCAAACGCACAGGTACCCAGGTTCAGATGATGTGTTTGTGTTACAGAAAATGAATTTTATGATTAATAATTATTTTCCAATAAGAAATGTCGACCCCCTTTGCTTTTTCTTTTTTTCCCCTCTCCTCCAGGCGAAACGAGGCGCATCTTGAGTGTGAATCCTACTTATGACTGGACATGTTTCAGCTACGCTCTGCTCAACGTCTCACCCATGCAGGTGGAGTCATCCCCTCCTCTGCCGTGCCCTCCGCCATGCCACAGTCTCCATAACTGCAGCCTTTGTCTGAGCTCCAATGGCTCTGATGGGGGCTGGCAGCACTGTGTGTGGAGCATGGCCCTGCAGCGGGTAAGATTTGATGAATTCAAAAGTATGAAATTCTGCATAATATAAAATGTCATGTCACAATATCACAGCTATAGCAATGCAATTAAAGAATAACTTAAAAAAAGAGCTACTTCAACAACCTCTAACAAAGCTCAATATGCAAGAAAATAGTTCCAACTGAAGGTGGAAACGACCAGTTGAAGCAAAAAAAACACTAACAAGTGCAAACAGGATGTGAAGGAGGCAATATTAGCGATCGGTGTTGTGCTGTCAAAGTGTGAAAGAACCACTCTACCCAGTGTCGCTGTAGCACTCGCTAATTTCACTTGCAGGTTGCACGTGACAGAAAGACCAAGCAGTGGATGTAGTTGTCTTTTATTTGGCTAAAGATATGATGCAATATAGATTGTGGTGAAAGGGGCTTTGACCAGCCGGTTAAGACTTTACTCAAGAAATGATATCCCAGGTAGAAAACATTTTTCAGTTTCTCATGTAACAAAGTAGTGGTTTACATGTTCTCCTAACAAGTAGCAGATCCCTATCCCAATTCTGGGTGGATAGTTTTATGGTTGCATCAGGAAGAGTGTCTAATGTAAAAAAATCTACCAGATCAAACATGATGAGCCACTGTGGCGACTCCTTGTAAGTGAGGGAGTAGTTGAAATGAGCTCTGATCATGCATTATTTAACACTAGCTAAGCTAAATTGTTGTGCTTAGGTTTGACTTTACTCACACTGTATATGGTGCTGTGTCACTACTATTGTACTATGTAGCTGCTACCTCTGGCACCTTGTTTTAGAAGATTGGTACGGTTAGCTTCAGTGATAGTAGCTCATTGGAAGGAAGGATAGAAAATGCAGTTCATTTATTTACACTTATAAATGTTGCTGTGCGCAACCATCATTAAAATGTTCCTATATTTTTTTATGTTGTAGTGTTATCATTAAAACATAAGTTTTCTGAAAATATCGTGACAGAACTTTGAGGCTGTATCACCCACCCCTGATTGGAATGTTGGACTTTAAGTTAATTTATTTTCTTTTTAATTTAACTGAGCAAATCTCTTTCCCCTTCCTGTAGTGCATGAGCCCATCTTTTGTGCCCCTCCGGTGTGAGGCAGGCCAGTGTGGTCGACTGCTTTCTAGGGGAGACTCCTGCTCTCCCCAGTGCTCCCAGCTCACTCAGTGCTCCCAGTGCATTGCTAGGCCTCAGTGTGGTTGGTGTTCTTCTCGCGGGGGCAATGGGGCTGGACGCTGCCTACAGGGAGGACTTGATGGTGAGAACAACGTTAAATTTATGGTTTTGAAGAAGCTGAACATCTTAGCATGTTGTGAGTGGATTGTTTTGTTATTTATCAGCATACCTCTGTTTCTTTCTTTCGCCCCCCCCCCCCCCCCCCCCCCCCTCCCCAAAGGTGTGAGTGAGGGTGTCTGCCCTTTGACAAACAGCAGTTGGTCTTTCCTCCATTGTCCAGAGGAGGATGAATGCGCCAACGGTCATCACAACTGTAACAGCACTCAGGACTGCCACGATCTGCCACAAGGATACCACTGCACCTGCAAACAGGGTTACATACTTAGCAGGTAATATAAGAGGATAGTTTGAACTTTATTGTATAGTGACTGAAGAGGTTCACTGAAATCTCCACTTTTTTGCGTCCTTCTGTGCAGTATTTCTGGTCAGTGTGAGCCAGTGTGTGCACAAGGCTGTGTGAATGGGACATGCACATCCCCTGGAGTTTGCCAGTGTCACTTTGGCTTTGTAGGGGATAACTGCTCCTCTCAGTGCAGCTGCAACAAACACAGCAACTGTGCTGGTGTTAACAAACCAGATGTTTGTTTGGAGTGTCACAATAACACCATGGTAAGTGCTTATAATAATCTACATTCACGTGCCTTAAATGTTTTGTTGTTGTTTTTTTCATATTCAGTAATCCACTTTGTTTCCTCTATGTCCCAAATCTAGGGTAAACATTGTGAGAAGTGTAAGCCTCTGTTTGTGGGCTCTGCCAAGGGGGGTGGCACTTGCCATCCATGTCGGGAATTTTGCAAGGGAAACAGCGCTGTGTGTCTATCCCGGGATGAACTTAAGAAGGCACAGGAAACTCCACAATTATATCCTCTTGACCCTAACAGCGTAAGTAACTGAAATCCGTGAGGGTTTGTGTATGTGAATATATTTAAAAAAAACAAAAAAAAAACAAACACAAACCACTTTAGTTTTAAAGTTCTGTCACTTTTTGTCCTCCTCTTAGATTCAGTCCTGGGTGTCTGAGGGTCCTACAGAGGAGAATGCTGTATGTGTAAATTGTCAGAACAACAGCGTAGGGGATCGGTGTGAGAGCTGCCTTAGTGGCTACTTCCTGCTGCAGGGGAAGTGTGAGAAGTGAGTAAAATCTGCTGCTGAGCTGTCACTGGAGTGTTATTATATAAAGTTATTATATCAAGTTTTAATGTGTGATTTTGATTACTCAGTACCTGGTCTGTCAGTTATAATCAGCAGACGTGTCTTTTACTATTAAGAGAAATGCTTATACATGCACAGCTGTAGTGAATGTTAATTTCTCCTCTTCATCACAGGTGTCAGTGTAATGGCCATGCAGACACATGCAATGAACACGATGGCACAGGCTGCCCTTGCCAAAACAACACAGAGACCTCCTCCTGCCTCAGCAGCCCCCAGAGTGATCGCAAAGATTGCTACAGACAACAGGTATGTGCATGCTGGAGTTCACAGTTTCCGCTTTTTACAGTTTTGACTTGTTGAAATCCACATTTTTCTTTTTTTTTTTTTGTCAGTGAATGAAACATGCTTAAATTCTGTGTTTTACTCTTTCATTTAGTGTGCAAAGTGCAAGGATTCTTTCAATGGCACACCAGTGAATGGGCGTCAGTGCTACCGTCAGTTTAATGTGGACTCAGAGTGCTGCTTTGACCCCACATCGCAGACCAACTGCTTTCATGATCCCACCATTCGCAACCTGCCCAAGGGGCGCACTGTATTCTTTGCTGCCCAGCCAAAGTTCACCAATGTGGACATTCGGGTCACCATTGATGTCACTTTTGGTGAGGTGGAGGTGTACGTGTCCAACTCTCATGACACCTTCATTGTGGACGTAGATCGATACACAGGGATTCACACCATCAAGATCGAGGAGGAATCTGTAGTTCCAGGGAAAACTGCCGGGACAGAAAAGGATTCACCTCCGTCCCCTATAAAGGTGTTTGCCAACACCTCATCCAACTTTGCAGGTTCTGTGCTCTCCCAAAGCCTGCAAGCAAAACCTCCAGGAGCGGAAAGGGAAATTAGAGAGGAACGTGCTGAAGGACTCATCACCTATATCACTGTGTGGAAACCCCAGACGGTGCTGATTGTCCGTGGTGTTCGAGATCGCGTGGTGATCACCTTCCCCCATGAGGTGCACTCCTTGAAATCTAGTCGCTTTTACATCGCTCTGAGAGGTGTGGGAACTGAAGAGAGACAAGGAGAGTCCCAGGGCCTGCTGTTTCTGCGACAGGACCAAGCCCACATTGACCTTTTTGTCTTCTTCTCTGTCTTCTTCTCCTGCTTTTTCCTCTTCCTGTCTGTCTGCGTCCTCCTGTGGAAGGTTAAGCAGTTCCTGGACTTCCGTCGGGAGCAGCGTCGCCACATTCAGGAGATGACAAAGATGGCATCAAGGCCTTTTGCTAAGCTCACTATATACCTTGAGCCGGAGGAGCCTCAGCTCATCTACTTGCCTTCATCTGGTGGAGGGGTAGGGGGCAGCACTGTGTCGCTTGCTCATGCCCGCACAAGCAAGTTAAGTGGAGTGGTGGTTGGCCAGAGGGGCAGAGCAGGACCTGTCTCCTATAAACATGACCCATCCTCCGGCCCCACAGCCCATCACCACCATCACCTCACCTTGGGTGGAGGAGGCAACAGCGGCCAGCATTTACCACTGCACTACTTGAACACCCATCATTATGCCAGTACCACAGCTGGCAACCCAGCCTCACATCATCACCACCCATCCACATACAGCGCTTACCAGCACTTTTGCCGTCCTGACCCTTTCCTCTCTCAGCTTATGGGCTTTTCCTATTCCTCCTTCAAGGTGGGGCCCATTACCCTGGAGCCCACAGATGATGGTATGGCTGGAGTGGCTACAGTCCTCTTCCAGCTGCCGGGGGGTGTCTTGGCTCCAAACCGCGCCTGTCTGGGCTCCGCACTGGTTACTTTGCGACAGAACCTGCAGGAATACTGTGGCCACGGCAATGGAGGCGGGCATCCGGGAGCGGGTGCGGGCCGCAAGGGGCTGCTGGGGCATCAGCACCTGACCACTATGGCTATGTAGAGAAACAAGTAACATTTTTATGAGAGATAGAATAAGTCTTTAAAGGGTTTGGTATATAATAAATTAATTTTGAAAGAAACAGCCACAAGGCAATGACAACATCCAAAAGTAAGAGCAACTTGAGCATTTTGAAGAGATGTACATATACTGTATAATAAATTTAAAGTGTCTTTTATTCTATTATGTGTTGCTATACTGTATTTCAGTGCTTCACATGACCAAGCCAGCTGTCTCTAGAATGCACTACAACTGCTATACGTATCAGCAAAATTCGTCACATCGTGTCTGTGGTCACTAAAGAGGTATGAGTGCACTCGACAGATTATGCGACTGAAGACTGAAGCTGGACTCGTGTTAAAATTATTCTCATTGACCAACAGAGGTGTAAAACCATGTGCTTGCTTTGAACCAACATGTGCTTTATACCCCCCTCCCCCAAAAAGTGACAATCAGAATTGCCATTGAGAACAAAAGACTTGATTTCGGCATAATGTGCAACATTTTGATTGTCAGCGCAGGAAAAAAGTCTGAGTTACTTGTGAGATGGTTTTTATATCATAGTCGATATGAATGATTTATTAACTGTAGCTAAGTATATGGCAGGCTTCTAAGCTACACGTTTATGTTAAACAGACTCAGTATGTTTCCGCATATGCATTCACCTGCTCTGTTACGTTATACATCTTTTTGCTCGCCTGCCTTCACTTCTTGCCTTGTCTGTGTGTCAGATGGCTTACACTGAATACTTGTGTTAATGGAAATGTGTTTGGTGCAGCTCCTGAAAGATGTTAAAGTGACATTTAGAATTTTCTTTAATGAGTTGTTTTGAATTGAGAAGTTGTGATGGATAATGTTTTCAGTATTGTTTTTGCACTCACGACACTACACTAACTTAACAGAACTCGTCCATTAAAATGAAGAAATCGTCCTTTTTATGATTATTTTTTGTTCATATTAAATGTGTGTCGGTGTTGAGATGGTTCATTAAGCTGCCTTTTTTTTATGGCAGCTTGCCTTCTTAGGTGATTGTATGCACCAATCAAACTATGGTCTAACTAAAAATAAATAAATACAGTATGAACAGTTACATTTCATTAACAGTGGAAAGTGTTACATTAGAAAGTTCTCCTGGTGAGAGGTTTGTAAAGGTTTTGCAGCATTATTTTAATTGATTTACATGTTCACTGGTTTGTGTTAACGGGAGTATTTTGATTTACTTTTTTGCACTGCACGGAGCCATGGGGCTTTAAAATTCATGTGAAACACAAGGTCGGGGTGTCATCCATGCTCGGATGGAAAACATTGTCGTGGACGAACTCAGAATGGTGCTACTGGCGTTTTGTTTTTCTTTTCTTTTCTTTTTTTTCCCATTTTTTTTGGGTAGTTCAGCATAGTTCAGCAAAATAAAGCTCATATGAATACTGTCACTATTTATAGCAGCCATGCCCAAATGAGCATTAAAATTGTTGTGTCTTGTATCTCTGTAATTTTTTTTAACATGCTTTATTTTTGTACATAACTTTTATTGTGTTTGTATTTTCGTTTTCAAAGAAGGGAACAGTGTTGTACAGAGGATTGTGTGAGGAGTCTGTCTTGAGTCAGCTGAAATAAAGTCTGTGGAACATGATTATGCGTTTTTTTTTTTTTTTTTTCCTGTTACAAGTAAAAATACTTTAATATTTAAAAGCTGTAAAATTCTGGTGTTTGTGGCTCAGACATTAATCTTGTCACGTTGAGAACAAGAAACCTAGCAATGGCTTACAACTGAAGTTTTAGTAAAAAATAAGCATGCTGTAATGGTAACGTTTTAATGTTGAGGTAAAAGTAATTTACAGTGATTTTTAAATCTGACAGTTAAGAGTTCAAAACTGCAAATGACTTGCCCAGAAGGTACTGCCTATAACATCGGTGTAACTTTGTGCTGAACATTAGGGGAGGGGGGGGGGGATCAAGATCTCTGTCTAAATAAATAAATAAATAAATCTGGGTAAATTCCTAGATGATTAAACGTGCAACTAATTTGCTGTTAATACCTGAAATGAGCAAAGAAAACAGCCTATTTGTGCAAGTGAATTCATAATTTTATTGGGGGGGTTGGTTGGGTCTTTTTATGGGGGGGTCATAACCCCCCCCCCCAGAAATTACGCCCCTGGCCCAATAGGATATTTTGGAGGAGAGCTGGAAACCCTACAACATATTTATACCTGGTACAGACTAATGTGCTTCTAATTGAGAAGCCTAAGTATTTCAAGTTCTTGCATACATTTTCTGATGCAACACATCAACAGTGATGCAATCTGGTTTCAGTGAGTGTTTCGGGTCGTTCAACATCATACACCCTCACCCATGCAACCCAGGCCCTGGCTGTCCAAGTAGCAATTGTCATCCATGGATTGGTCCGCTTGATCCATAGGCTGCTTGGCACCTTTTCTGCTGCATCTGTGGCGTTCTTGATTGCTCTATGGTTTTGGAGTCCTCTAGTGCCCAGACACTTCAGTGCCTGCAGAGACTGGCCTGCAAAGCCTCTGCATCTTTATTGTCAAAGGAGCTTGCAAAGAAAAGCGTCTGGACTTCTTTAAGTTGCTTGAAGACGTTTCACCTCTCATCCGAGAGGCTTCTTCAGTTCTAAGGTCAAATGGTGGAGAGTCCCAGATATAAACCTGGTGGGAGTGGTGGGAGTGTCCCCTCTCGGATGAGAGGTGAAACGTCTTCAAGCAACTTAAAGAAGTCCAGACGCTTTTCTTTGCAAGCTCCTTTGACTACAATGACCTGGATGACTGAGAACCTTCACAGACACTCTGCATCTTTACCTCCCCTGGCCCTGCTTTGGCATTCAAGGCAACAGCAAATCAAATAACCACTTGCCATCAAGGACATGTATCTGACAAATCTACAGCAACTGTGTAATGCTCTCATGTCAATATGTAATGTTCCCAAAACTTTGTTGACTCTATACCATAAATAATTAGGACAAAGGAGGTTGTAACGCAGTATTATCAAGGTGAACTTAATGAATTGACCTGTGAGAATTTGTTAAAACTGAGAATATTTTTCTTTTTGTAGTTTTTTTTAAATCTTTCTTAACCCATCTATATCACGTATAGCATGACAGATAACATGATGCAGGATGGCGTGATTTGTTGTGATGCTTGTTTTTTGTAGCTGTCACTTTAAAAGCGGGTTCAAGGTAAACAAGGCTGATGTGCTCTGGTTGGCCAGCACCAGAGGAAGTGTGCGGTGCTCTTCCTGTGTTTTTATCCATTTATAACTGATGCAGGCTGCCAGTAAATGGTCGCTTAAATGTGAAGAAGCTGCTGCGGCTTAAGTGCCCGATTTAACACTGTGAGTCTCTTCTTTGTGGCGGAATATAAGCGAAACGGTGACAGTTGCACAGCTGTAGGAAAGTAAACGGCGTTAGCCTATTGCTAGGCTAATGCTTCTTAGCTAATGTGAGCTAACAAAGATCAGATAACCAGAATCAGGGAATATTTAGATGACGCTTGCTTCTGTTCCCTGTGTTTCTCGGACTGCCTTTTTAAATTTAAGTGTCCATCGAGATATTCGACATAACGGTGTTTTCCTCTGCTCCACAGCACGCCACGACGAAACCCTAATGGTGATTACGTGAAGATGAAATCCACAAAAGGGGAGGCAAAGATAGAAGAGACACAAAGCGATGCGGTCACTATTAAAGCTGAGCATAAATTAGAGCAGGGGAGTGATGGCGAGGAAGGCTTCAGTGAAGTATGCACTAATGGGCACGGCCTCAATATCCAGATAAAGGAGGAGCCACATTCGCAGGAGATCAGCGAGGAGCACAGTGAAGGCACAGAAGACTGTTTAGACACTAAGCCTGACACTATTACTGATGCTTATATTTCACAAGGACACATAAAGGAGGAGTTTGACTCCTACCATTCACCACATTATGAATTCACTGAAGCTGTCAAGGAGGAGCCGGAGTCGTGGGTCAAAGAAGAGAGAGAGAGTGAAGAAGAGGTGGAGGATGCAAGCAGCGCCAGAGAGGGGTTTGAAGAGGGAGAGGAGGAGGAGGCTTGCAGAGGTAGAGACCGGCCTTAAGTCTGGGTGTTTTCTCTTTTTGCTTTTAGTTGTTATTCACCTTTTCCAAATTTTACAAATAGCCAGTTTTAGCTTGAAAAGTATTTATAAGAAACACATTAATGCAAGCTCTAGAGGTGTATCTGCATTTGCATTTTTTTAATCAGCTGAGGGTTAAATACATATGTTTTTAAAAAGTTAAGAAATAACAGGAGCACTGTTAGTGATCCTTAAGCTAGACACCCTCATTGAAGGGAATAGTAAGACAAGAAAATGGAAAGATTCTGACCAAAAATTACATTTAAAAATCCAGATCCAGCCACTGAATATATAGTTATGGTCAGAAGTTTACATAGCCTCACCATGGGCATGAATTTAGGGCTTTAAATTATTTATTTGAACTGTTCTTTTTCAAGAGTGGAATTATTGTACAGCATACATCTTTAATAACTTTAAAAACAAAAATTGTGTGCAAATTCGGTGATACAGCTAAAATGTCTTTATTATAAATCAAGAGAGTTTCCTATTACTGTAACAGGAAAAGTCTAATCATACATTCTTACCTTTGCTTGATGTGACTCCTGTCTATTTTTTTCTCACTCCTATGTAGAGTCATCATCCGAGTTTTTTCCATGTCCGCACTGCACTGTCTCCTTTACTGACTTGGACTTCCTGGAGAAGCATGTTAAGTGGGTCCATCAGAAACAGTACCTTGCGAAACTCAACACATGCATCTCAAGCCGCACACTAAATCTCATCCCCAAATACAGCTGCGGTGCATGCAGCAGTACCTTTAACTCTAAAGTACACCTCAGGGTCCACGTACGTGAAGTCCACCCTTCTGCCCCTCCCCGCAGGCTTCACCCTTGCCCAACCTGTGCTCGCAGCTTCCAGTACCTGAAGAACCTAAAAAATCACTGTCAGCGCTGGCACAACATGTCTGTGGTTACTAGAGGAGGATATCTCAGTTGTGCTGATTGTGGAAAGAGTTTCAAAACTACCTGGGGTCAAGGACCTCATTTGTGTCATGAACTAGATAGCACAGAGCCTGAAGATAAACCAATCTGTCTGGACACTGGTGTGGAGTGTCCAGAATGTGGTAAGAAAGTGCGCACACCTCAAAGCCTGGAAGACCACATGCGCACCCACACAGGCGACCGGCCGTTTGTCTGCAAGGATTGCGGCAGGAGGTTTGTAGAGCGCAGCGGCTGGCGACAACACATGAAAATACACACAGGGGAGAAGCCCTACAAATGTCAGGTGTGTGAGAAAGCCTTTTTAAGGTCCCACCATCTTAAGTGCCATTTAACCACACACTCTGGCAAGAAGGAATATTCCTGCTCGGAATGTGGAAAGGAGTTTGGATTGAAGTCTAGCCTGGATCTACACCTGAGGACACATTCAAGTGAAAGACCCTTCCACTGCAATGTGTGCGGGAAAAACTTTAACACTCAGAGAAACCTGAGGGTTCACACTAAACTTCATACCAACGAGAAAGCTCATCAGTGCGGAGACTGCGGGTTGAAGATCGGAGATCTCGGCGCTTTAAAAATACACTTACGAACACACACTGGTGAAAGGCCTTACCACTGCACTGTCTGCGGCAGTAGGTTCATTCGCCTTGCCCATTTAAGAAATCACCAACGCACCCACACTGGTGAGAGACCCTACAAATGTACTGAATGCGATAAGAGTTTCACACAGTCCGGTGACTTGGTGAAACACAAACGGATACACTCTGGGGAAAAGCCCTTTGAATGTCCCGAGTGCCACCGCTGTTACACTTCATCTGGTGATCTGGGGAAGCACAGGAGGAGTCACACTAACCTGCGCCCCTACACATGTCAAGAATGTGGGAAAAGCTTTCGCCTGTCGGGCCATTTGAAAACTCACATGTTAACTCACACGGGCGAGAAGCCGTATTCTTGCCCTAAATGCCTCCGCAGGTTTGCCCGCTCTCACCATCTTTCCGGTCACGTTGCCAAATGCCGCTAAGCTTCAATGAGAAGATTGTAAATAGGACAGTGCTGACTTTAAGTTGCAAGTAAAAGTACACTACCCAGTCTGTTTTTGTTTGTTTTTTTTTTAACTTTTTTTTTTTTTTTTTTTTTAAATGAATGTGTTAAAACGAACTCTTAACTCTAAATGTAATGCATGAAATTTTTTACCCATCAAAAGTAAAAGGCTGTCATCACGCTGCCGTGCAGGCAGCGGAGCGGCGTGGGGAACCAAGTTTGTGTAAAAATCTGAGTTCAAATCTCAGTGAGCTCAATGTAAAGGTCAGAGGTCAGCATTTCTGAAAATCATCTAGTATTTTCAAATGTATGCCATAGGTCCATCTACAAGGAGGCAGATGGGTAGAACTGGGGGTTGCCAGTAGTTTTTCTTTTAACGGCACTGTCTCAACAATAATCTGTTTTTGCAAAACACTATAAAGATAGCTTGAACAAATCATATGAAATTCTGCTAATGGATTGTTTTTGTTCTTCCACTTGTTGATTACTAAATTATCTGTAATACATCAATGAAAGTTTGAAGTGCAAGGTGTATCCCTGTATTTATTGCTTTTATATATTTATTTTTAGTATTATGTTTTATTGTCTTTAATTTATATAATTAATGTTGTGAATGGTTTTAACGTCATTCTGTGTCGTTTTGGTTTTGCTGTGTGAAGCGCTTTAAGCTGCATGTTTGTCTGAATGTTTGTGTGTAAATAAAGTGAAGTTGAGTCACTTTATGTGACGAACGCATTAACACTGAGTCACGTGTGAGATCTAGCATCAACCTAACACACGCAGAACAGATCATCTTACAAATGCAGAATTAGCTTATGATTGGTGTTTTGCCTTTTTCTTTTTTTCCCCCGACTTGGCAGTAAATGGGTTATGTTAGGTTTGGGGTTTTCTTTGTTTTTATTTTTTGCACTGAAAAAAGAAGGAATCTAATTACTTCACCATCTTACAAATAATAAGCAGAAGTAGAAGTAAGAGTGTAGACTGTTATTTTTTTAGTAGCTGGCTAATTCATTGGCCAAAATTGTGTAATTATTTTGGGAGATGATTATAATCTTGAAAACCTATTGTGCATGTAGGACACATACAAAAATTCTGGATATTCTTCCTGTACAGTTGGATTATTATTAAATCAGTCTTGCATTTTAATGCCTTATTACAGTTTCTTTTATCCTTATACTGCAATGTTGTGTGGGCAGCCACTTGTCCCACCAATCTTAATAAAATTAAAGGAATTTTGAGAATAATTTGTTGTGCTAATGTTTTTTAAGACATTTTTTTGGTTTTAGTTTAATGTTCCTGAGTCTGACGGTATTGAAGCTTCCTCTGAGGTATGTAAGAAATTTCTGAATTTCTTTGTGGAAAAGGTGAATAACGCCAGGGCTCAGAAAACACCACCTGCTCTTGACCCTTCAGTCCCTGTTTCTTGCTCTGCTGTTTTCTACCAGTTTAAACCTGTAACTTTCTCTTTATTCTATGAGGTTGTTAGTCATCTGAAGCCCTCAGGTTCCCTTACTGATGTTGTTCTTCTTCAATTATTTAAAGAGGTCGTTTCTACTCTTGGGCCATTCATTCTTGTTATTGTTATTACCAGTTTCTCATCTGGTATTTTTCCTAAAATTTTGAAGCATGCTACAGTTCAACCTCTGCTTTAGAAAACTAGCCTGGATCCCTCTGTTTTATCAAATTTTAGGCCTATTTCCAAGCTTCCTTTTTCTCTAAAATTCTGGAGAAAATTACATATAATCAGCTGAAAACCATTTTAAATGAAAATAATGTCCTTGAGATTTTTCAGTCTGGTTTTAAATCTCTGCATAGCACCAAATCTGCATTGCTTACGGTTGTTAATGACGTCCTCCTGGCTACAAATGTAGGGGACCATGTGATCTTGGTTCTCCTAGACTTAACAGCTGCCTTTGACACAGTGGATCACAATATTTTACTATCATTCTTAGTACACTGTGTAGGCGTTCATGGTACCGCTCTGAAGTGATTTAGGTCTTACCTGGCTGAGAGAACATTTTGTGTCAGTCTTTCAGATTTTAGATCCTCTAAAATCTGAGGATTTGAGGATAAGCTCTAGTCTCATGTGGGGTACCACAGAGATCAATACTTGGACCTCTGCTTTTCTCCCTTTTTTTTAGAAGGCCAAAAATTGCTTTCCATTAATATGCAGATGATACGCAGGTTTATATGCCCCTAAAAAAGACAAATGACCACTACATGCAAGCGCTAAATGACTGTCTTGAGGAAATGAAAGCTTGGTTGGCTCTTTGGGTCAGGTGTCACTGGTGGGTTCTTTCCTGTGGACATCGGCCCTCTAGCACATCTTGTCAAAAGATGATTTCAGAACAGTAATCCATGCTAAGTAATCCATCCGACTCAGCTGGATTACTGTAACTCATGGTACCTTGGTATTAGCCAGTCATCCTTGTCACGTCTTCAGCTGGTACATGTTGAAGGGAGCATATTACTCCTATTTTATCCTCACTAGACTGGCTGCCTTTCCATTTTAGAGTTCATTCTAAAATTCTTGTATTTTTTTTTCTCAGTATCTCTCTGAGCTACAGCACCTGCACACCCCCTCGTGGTCTCTTCGATCAGCTGAGCAGTTGTTATTGGATGTGGCGAAGACGCATCAGAAGCACCGGGGGATCGGGCTTTCACAGTTGCGTCTCCCAAATTGTGGAAAGCACTGCCATTACAAATTAGAAAGGCCTCCTCAAGCGATCAAAGATCCACCTTTTCAGTTTGTCTTTTAACCCAGTATAGAAATGTTAAATTTATTTGGATGTTATTTTTGTTGTTAGTGTTCTATTTGTTTACTGTATTTTTATTTTTAGTATTTATATTTATTTTGATATTTTTTCTTATTTTATGTTCAGCACTTTGGTCAGTGCTCGCTGTTTTTAAAGTACATTATAGAGGCACTTTAAGAGGGGCAGAGGCAGGATTTAGTGCAGATGAACTTTTGTTATTTTTATTTACCAAAGTGAAAACAGGTGAATAAGTGTTACACCACAAATCCACCCCTGTATTAAAATCCACACTTCTTCGGAATACATTGCATAACATAATATTATTTTCGGTTAATATTGTCTCTTTATCTTATAGCATCTGTCCACCACAAACGTAGCTGCCTGGAAGACCAATCCACAGCAATCAGTAAAATGCTCAGTAAATAATTCATATTTAAGGGTTTTCATGTGCAAGTTTATGCTTCTGTCATTAATCTCTATAATCTTCTCATATAATGTGAAACTAAAGTTAGTTTGCGCTTTTCTCCACCAGCCTTCAAGTGTTCAACATAAACGCCACGCCTCTGCGGTGCTGGAGGGAATTTAAAACGACCGCTTCCTTTTCCGCTTAGCCGAGAGCTCCGGCAGGTAGACGGCGGCAGGTAGAGTTTGGATAAAACACAATAACACAAGCCAGTGTAGCTTACAAGTGAAATGACGCTCCTTCCGAGATATCCCAGCTTCACTAATAACCAGGCTCAAGAAAACCGTTTCCAGATGCGAGTTCATTTTAGGTATGTACGAAGTACTGCACCCATCATTAAAGGTTCAAGGAACACCAAAAAACCAAGTAATAAGCAATATAGTGAATGACGCAGTAGGTCAGTTAAGTGGGTTTAGTTTTATGTGAAGTTAAGTCTATCAGTTTTATTGCTGAGGAAAGTAGCATTTAATACCTTTAATCCACATTTCTATTCATATAATCTAATTTAAAATCAAAATATAAAAATTTTTAACCAGAAAAAATATTTTCATAACCAAATGTGCTATGTATTGCAAAATTGATAGATTGACAAGCTGGCTTTTATAAGCTAACGTTAGCTGAAAACACGTCCATGTAAAGTAATAGATGCCTCCACTGTGGATTGCAGATAGCTGTAGACATTAGATGGCTGTTGTACTTTTCTCCCAACTTTCTCTGGACTTGAGATGATTTAAACCATAATTTTTCAAAACTGGATTAATCACTCCATAAGACCTTTTGCCACTAATTTTCAGTCCAGTTCTAGTGTGATTTGGCATACTGGAGCATTTTCTCCAGTATGGCAGAGAAAATGCTTCTTTAAGAATGCCTTTGTGACAGCTACACATCCACTGAGACCATTTCTGACAAGAAAACAGATCAATTGAATAGCCAGATGTATCTCTCAGGTCCTGTGTTGCTGGAGCTTTACCTATTAAGGGCATGACTTATAGAAAGTATTCATCTGATGTAGGTAGACCAGCCCCTAAAGTCTTTGGCTAATAGCTCTTTGGGAATCAACATGCTGATGCAAAAAACATGACCTTTTTCCAGTCTATGTTGTCTTTGGCATTTTTGGTTCTTTGCTAGGTTGTCTGTTATGCATAGACAAAATACTCGTTCATCCCTTGAGTTAGATGCAATCACAACAGCAATCAAGGGGCTTTATATTGCAGCCCCAACAATCAAATGACCCCCTTTGAGCAAGCACTTAGTGACAGTGGGAGGGAAAAACTCACTTTTAACAGGAAGAAACCTTCAGCAGAACCAGGCTCAGAGAAAGGCAGACATTTGCCACGACTGGTTGAGGGCTAGGGTAGAAAGACAGGCCCAAATACACACTATGGAAGAGAGCCCAAGATTAATAATGACTAATGATTACATGCAGAGTGGTGTGTAAGCACATAGTGAGTGAAAAAGGTAGGTAGGAAGGCCCCAGTCTTGGCCTAGTGCAAAGGGAGAATCCAGGGTTACCTTGTTCAGCCCCAACTATATGCTTGAATATGTCAGCATTAAGTGGCTTAACAAAAAGACATGCCTCGGAAAATGGTCAGGCGCTAGGAGTCAACTGAAAATGAGTGAAAAAGCAACCAAATCCAAAGACCAACATTAAAGGACCTGTAGAAAGCCTGGAGAACTATAAATTGAGGCCACTTTTAAAAAAACTCACAAAGTCTGGCTCCTTGAAAGCAGACTATCTAGAAATCAGGGATAGCTCAAGACTTTTTCACAGTACAGGCATTTGAAGTAGGTATTTCCGTTAGGTCCTTATGCATAAACCACAGCTACCCATTAAGTGGCATGCACCACTGTTAATACACCTGTGCTTTTCCTGCTATGATATGTCAGATTGTCAGCTGTGAAAAGAAGGTATGCTGGCCAGGATTGCCTTCAAGACATGTCCAAGACTGTGCTGTTGAGCATCATATGCTTAAATTGGCCTCTTCAGTTTGTCATATAATCAATAACTTTCCCTTTGTACTTAAAATGAAGCGAGGGGATGTGACACATTTTCATTTGATATGTTTTTAGTTCACACTTCTGCTTTCATAACTACACAGATGATGTAGAAACACTGAAAATAATCTCAGCAAACAAAAACCTCAGAGACTGAAACCTCATGGGATTTAGGCATTAAGTAACAAGCCACAGAAGTTCAGTTTGAGTCGGTCCTGTTTATGACATACCTCAGTACTAATCTTTGTAATAATGTAAGCATTTACTTTACATTACTATGACATAATAATAAAATCCCTTTTTAAGTTAATATATGACATTAAATGTCTGTACACTGCAGTTAATTCTGTCTACACTAATGAGAAGGCAGCTGGTAAGATGACCAATCCTGCTAAGACAGATCTGCAGTCAGATTGCAAACACCATGCAGAATTCAAAGACATACAAGACTGCCATTATAAGCCTGAGACTGCAGGAGATGAGGCAGATCTTTGGCGAGACTCTGTTCCCCAAATCATTTTTTGACCCAAAACCAAAACTACAGTTTTCAATCCCACAAAAACTGAGGTATGTTGACCAGGATTGCCTCCAAGCAGTTCTAAAAAAAAAACATTACACGCTTTGGAAGAATGACAGACATTATCTTGCACTGAAAAGAATACTTTACAGTGCAGTGAAGTACACACCATTAATAACAACTTTGTCAAGTCTGCAAAATGAGCTAGAATCACAATGTACAAAATATAAAGGAGAGCTGAGGAGTGAACAAGAGAGCTCAGACTGGAATAATGTTAACTGTAAACAATTCAAAGAGGTGCCAGCAGAAACCGAGATGCATGAACGTGCCTTTTAACAAAGTTTGGGTATTGGGAATTTAAAGGCTTGGAGGCATTTGTTAAGGAAGATACTGATGCATGCTTAACTGGACTATATGAGGTGACACCACAAGCTGAGGCAGTGGAAAGAAACATTGGTAAGTTGCTTCATACATAATCTTTTACTGATCCTTGTCTTTCAGCTAGATGTATGATAAGGTATTTTAAGCTTTAAATACTCTCATTGGAATATCTTTTTTTTATTTGTTCAGATCAGAGCAGGGTTGTTTTGAAGATTCAGCTTTCGTTTTGCCATTTCTGCTTATTTTTTATTATATTTCCTGCTGTAGCAAACAGTCAATCCCTACTGCTGACTGTAGATGAAGTTCAGGAGAACTCATACAGTCACATTCGATACCTTTTCAAACCATTCATTACAAGTAAACCATGTACACTCATGCAACTCCTCATCGAAATCCCTTTTCAAACAGAGTAGTTGGATTGTGCTGGTCAACACAAAGTTATTATTTTCTGAACAGTAAGATTTGAATGCTGTAATTTGTCTGGCCTCTCAGACCCAGATTGAGAAGAAAACTCCTAATGCTGCCACTATTGTTGCACTACAATAAAAAGCAGAGCTGAATTATTAAAATGTTCAGTCTCCACGCAGTTCTTTATAACTTCACCCACCATCACAAGGTTTTAACTTTCATCTAAAATAAAAAACACCTAAGAGAAAAAATCAGTTTCCTGAAATGAAAGAGGGTTTTTATTTTTGCAAATACCAAAGGACTAAATGCCAGCACTGATATTTGATGTTTGTCGTGCATTAAAGGCCCAGCTGAGCATCTCACAGTAGAAAATGTAGAATTTGATGTTGTCCATGGGTCTCGAGTTCAGGCAGTCACTGAATGCAAAGGATTTGATTATGATGATTATATCTGCAAAAGATTAACAGACTAGCATAATAAAGGCCTGTTTTGCAAGTTAGAAATGTTAGATTATTATAGGGCACACAAGACATCTGATTTAAAAGCCCAAAACAAAAGTATATTTTGAACATGAGAAAAGAAACCCCAGTGGGCCTAATGGAATGTTTAGTAGGAGAAAAATAAATGATAAATTTAATAAATGACAAAGCTCTGTGAGAGGGAAACATATTCTGAAAACAATGCATCGAAAAGAAAAGCTCCATTTATATCTTTCAGATGCGTAAAATGCATTGCTTTGTGTCTTTTTCACTTTATTTCCTATTTGTATTGTTATATATATAAATATGTGTGTATATCTACCTCTAGTAAGGCAGTCATCAGAGGAAAACCTTGTTCACGTTCATTTACACCCAGGATATGCATCACTAGGACACGGGCCACAACCAAACCTGTCTCGGTCAATTCAGTGGGAATTGGTCTATTATTTTTATGTCCGCAATTACAGGGACAGAGTAGTAACTACGATTCCAGCACAGATAACAAAGATATATTTAGGAGTAAATAATATTGACTGTACCTTTGTTTAAAGCTGGAATCAATACTTCTTAAAGCGTGTCCATTTTTCATTTAGCCGCGTCATGTCTGTGTGGAGGAGGGGCAGAGAGATGAATGGGTGGATTCTCTAATTCCCCCTGTTGCAGTTATCATAATTGTTGAACATCCACGGTTTTTAAAGATCGGGCTCGAGGAGAGGCAGGCCACACAAAGAAAGTTAATAGATTTGGAAAATTGAGATAGATTGCACAGCAGCCATTTTTGGAATGTTCCATCGGCGTGGCAGGCAGATGGACAAATATGATCCAGGGATGAGAAGGTGGTGGGGGGAGCGATGCGGCACACAAACACAGGATGGGAGAGAATGGGTCCTGATAAATAATGGTGTTACTGTTTACCCTTTCCATACAGCGTTATGCGTATCTTATCCCCAGTTGAGTGACAGCTGGATGCGTCACAGTTTGAGGCCTACACCAGTCTTAGACCGGGCGAGCTGGCTGAAGATTTCTCCCCAAAGAGACCACCTTTTGAAATGGCAGTAGTTCCTCTCTTGAGACACCAGGGGGAAATGGATAGCTGTGGAAAGGATGCTTCGGGGAATGAGTGAGCTCAGGAAATGTCTCCTGCTCAGAAGTTTAGGCCATTTGTTTGAACTGCCGTATGGAGTGAGCGTGTGGTTGGCACTGTATGTAGAAAATATGTTTTATGTTCCATTGTAAAGCAACATTTTACCTCCTCCCTCATCATAAACAGTGCTGCTTCATCTTACAGTGCTCCCCGTAAAAGACCTCTGACCTTCTCATTTGTCAGCTGAAGATGGCTTTTAGGATCTCTAAAAGAGATTTTACAGCAGTGATTTATCCACAGGGGCCCGCATTTGTTTCCATCCGTTTTGATATCCGTCATTGTTTTCACATTTGATGCATTCAGGCTTTCCTCTGCTCTTCAGAAATCTTTCCCATATCCAATTTTCGCCTTTCCTATGTCCAATTTTCCCTAATATTCAGATGATTATGGCATGATGCTTTCCTTCCCCCCCTCTCAGCGTCCTGCTCTTTTCCTCTCCTGCTTTTATTTTCCCTTCATTCTCTTTCACTGTCCTTCTTGGATTCTAACATGCAGCTGTATTATTTCAATGTTTACAGTGACATTACATTTTATCAGGGAAGATATAGAAGCACTAAAATGGCCAAGAATCTGCTGCAAATCATCAACAAATTGACAACGTAAAACCTTACATTTATTTAGGTTTCCCCGTCTGAAAGCCAAATGGCAAAAAACATTTTCAATCAGCCACCTTTGACAGACACTTGGTAGTGTTTTAGGTTGCAGACTGAGAATTAAATTACCCCATATTGAATCTTATAAAAGTCCAGTTGAGAGGATTTTCTTTTTGTGATGTAATTTGAGCTATCCAATTTTCCTTGTATTTACTGTCTATATTTTTGTCAATTTGGCAGAGGAACACATTGCGCGCGTTGGCGCTGCGTGTCACTGATGTCGTCATGCTACAGTGGTTTTGGTGTTGGCTGGCCTCCGAGGTCAGTGTGTGGGAAGAGATGGTGGCTCTGCAGGGCTTTGCGGCGGCTCTTGGCCTGTCCCTTTGGGCTCTGGTAGGCCCACATCCATTCCTCTCATTCATGAAGGGGTCAACACACGGGTCAAAACACACAGTTTGACTCGCTGCAACACACTGCTGCATGTGGGCGTAGATGAAACCAGGTATTTTGTGGGCCTTTGGTAAGCTGCTGCTGGTAACGGCTCTTACTTCTCTCCCTCTCAAGTCCACTTTGCCTAAAAGCATGGCTCATACAAAGGAAGGAGAGAGAAAACTGAGAGTGGGCTGCCGAGTTACACATAAAAGGATGGAAAGACGCTGTTTATTCCCTATTACCATCACCACATTGACAGCTTGGTCGAGAGGTACGCGGGATTTCTCTCTCACTCCGACGCCAAATGCTAGCATTGACAAACTATGCTAGTCCATACTAACGTGGTCCCCACCAGGCCAGCTGCTATCGTGCTGACTGCTGAAGTGGATCTCTTTGCATTGGCCTCCCTCCTCCTCTCATCCCACTGTAACCTCTTGCTCTCTCTGTCTCTTTAGTGGAGGAATAGAGATGTGGAGGGCAAGAGAGACTGACAGTGTGCGCTCCCCTGCTCAGTAAATATGAACTGCACCCAGCAGACAGACTCATTCATCACAGGGGAAAGAGGGGGAAAAGAGGGTGTAGAGGCAGGGTGGAGGGATACCAAAAGGACCAAGAGAAGTGTCCAAAAGACAGAAAGACAGAGGGAGGAAGAGGAGAGGTGGGAGGAATAGGAAGCAGATGGAGAGAGAATGAAAGAAAGGAAAGTGTTCTGGGAGAAGTGAGTGGGAGAAAGGGATAACAGGCTGAAAAAGAAGAGAGTGCCTTGGATGATTGAAGGATAAATAAAGGATGGAAGAAAGGATGTGCAAGGGAGGAGAAACCTCAAGCATGGGAAAACTGATGAAATATAGGAGGACATTTTATATCTCATCACCAAGAGATCTCGTGTTGTGATCGGTGCCCTTAAGCATCTTGTTACAACAGAAATATTAGTTTTTCTGCCCTGCAGTCAGAAAGCTTGCGTCTCACACAGACTTGTTGTTTTTAGCCTTTTTTACCTTAAATATGTAGTTGTACTACATAGTGAGTGTATTAATTTCTGCATAAACATGTCCCCCCCCCCAAAAAAAGAAGTTATTAGATTTTCAAAAAAGTATTACGATTACATTAAGAGTACCTAGTTTGCTTTTTCTTTAAAGAGAAAAAAATAAATGTCTTGATTTATTTAATGTGGGAAATAAGCCAGTATCACATATCTGTGCATGAAGTATGTGATCCTTGTGTAATAGTTTTAGAGGTCACTAAAGGAACAAGGCTAATTCAAGCCACCGAAGTCCTCTGTCATATTTGATCATGCTTATGGTGGCCCATCAGGAGAACCCTAAACAACAATGAGCTTCAAAGATAAAGTCAGTCTGAGCAGAAAAGAACATCATTGGCCATCTGCATTTTGCTAAATATCACAGGAATAGATCGGAAGGTTGTTTTAACTATGTTAATGAACGAGACTAATAAGAAACATTATGTTGGGAGGAAGGTAAATACCTTATCTCATCTGTGAAATGGGGTGGCTGTAGTATCATGGTGGAGCAATGAATTGTGAAATATACCAGCACCTTTTAATGGAAAATGTCTTTTAACTAAAAAGAAAAAAGTTGGTCTTGTAGAAAAACAGTGTTTTACCTTAGTGCTTTTAATGAAGATAATGCTTTGGAAATGTAAAATCAAAGTCCTGACTGTAATCTAGCTGAAAGATTTGGACTTTTGAAAATATTTGAAATAAGCAGTCCATGAGAGCACACCAACCATAAAGGCTGTCTTATATCCAGGGCTGACTGACAGATATTTAAATGCATGTATTGCTTCACAAAGGTACAGAAATATCTTTCACTCCTTCACTTCTCAGTGGATTTTAATTCTCATCATTTTGAACAATTCAGCAAACTAGTGATAACTAAACTTATAACTTTCTTTCTGTAGTCCACAAATTACAAACCTGTGAATTGTGATGGATCATGAGCAGGGTGAGCCACTACATCACTGACATTCTGGTTTTCTCGTTTGTTGTACTTTAAGGATGCTTTAGGTCATATCTCTGCAGAAATATAGAAAATATTAATATATTAATTAATATGGATGAAAAAAATATTAATATTTTTTTCATCCATATTTCCAGTTAGGCCTAAGTCAGGAGAATGGCGCTGTCTATATCTAAATTTCATGTTTTTAAAGTTTAAGGCTAACAATGCTCCAGGTTTTATTTTTGTCAGTAAGTCATGCATAAAGCACTCCCGGTACTTTATATGCCTCAAACAAAATATTTCTTGGAAACCCCATATAGTCCTTTGCCCTTTCCGGTCCATGTCTGCAATTTCCAACAACTTCCCCATCTTCACTCTCACCAGCACCACCTCCTTTCCATCTTTTTCCACTCCAAAGAAAGACAGGAGAGAGGGAAGATGATGTGTGACAGATGCCATATTTCGACTTTCTGTCAGGGAGATTAATATTGACACATTGTGTTTCTTGGGGCTTGTTGACTGTGTGTGTTGGGCTTTGATTTCATTATCCTCTGCTCAGCCACTTTTTTCTTAAGAATCAGACAATAACAGATGTGGCGACTGAAATAGAGACAGCGATATTGGAGGGGCTGAGTGAGCAAGTCATATTGGGTGGGTCGGCCATCAGTCCTGTTTGCTGTGGAAGTGCAAACCCCCCAAGGATATCCAGAGTACAGAGACCTTTCCATCTTATCAAGCCTTTCAGCTCATCAGTAGCACGAGCCTTAAGCTTGTCCTACAGTAGTTTCCATACATAAATGCTTTAGTTTGAACTTAATGTAGCAGTGTATCATTATAACATAGAACCTGCATGTTTTACATTTATTTAATTTTCTGTTATAGACTGATTTACTCCCTTCATAGCCACATATTGGACTTTTAATACATGTATTTGGCAGTTATAGTCAATAATATATTATATTAAGAGTCTGAGCAAAAGATCAAATGTATTTTAACACAATAACTATAAAGCAAGAGTGATGTGGACCAGATTTTTTGAATTTAAAATATTCTCATACAAATGTATCTGCCAGTGCACCTTTTATAAAGAGAAACACACCTTTTTAATTAGAGTTGAGCTTTAACACATTTTAAAGATAATATAAAGTGAGTGAACAGTTTAATTGTGTCACAGTTTTTAAATGACTTAGAAACCATAAAAATCTGTCTATAAATATAAATTAATGAATATGCTGTTTATACATGATTTTGGATCTTTAATCAAGGATTGATGATGTTTTAGCTGAATGACAATTATTTTGCGATATATCAAAGTACTGGTAACTGTGGTCCCTTTGCCTGGCCATAGATTGCCTTTCAGGGCTATAAATGAACTCCTAAATTTATCAGTGTAAAATAAAATCAAATTAGTTGAACATTAATTACTTTGCTGATCTAAAAGTGGATCTGAAAGTGGATTCATTTCTCCGAGACAAAACTTACCGGCCTTCATCTCCAACCTGTAAGCCTTTGAGAACTTTCTGATGATTATCGAAATATTTCTGAGGTGGATACGAGAGATGGATTCTACAGCTTCCTGATTTTGTAATTTCAAAGTGTGGGGCTTGCTGTTAGTGGAAGAATAAAATCAATAGGCCTCTCTTGAGAGGAATAGGTATAGGCTTGTAGTCCTATGATATGAGAGAGGATCCGAAACAGGAAACACAGGCAAAGGATGAGGAAATAGGGAGGAGCAAAGCACCTTCAGTGAATAAACAAATAGAAAGCAAAGCAAGAGAGATAATGCAAGAAGGAGACGAGAGACCAAGGGGGGAAACAGTTGTCGCCAGAGACTTTTATTGACTTTTTCCCCCCTCCTCTGGCCACGTGACTACCAGATAAATTCACACAGAGAGGGAGAAGGGTAGTGAGGGGAGAGAGAGAGAAATGAGAAAATAAATTACTCTGGAAAGATATGACGATAGGCTACACGCGGCTTTAAATCTAAAAGGGAATTCACGACACACTCGACCAATTTGTCACTGTGCTTTTTGCCTCTTTTCATTTCTTTTTTGATACTTTGCCCCCCTATTATTTTTCACCCCCTCTATACCCCGATGCCCCTAATTTACCCCACTTTTCTCATGCAGGCCTGTCCAATTCTTCTTCACTTCATGTTTTCCAAATCTTCTTCAGGATCTACACATTGTGGAGACATCATTGAGTCTTTCTTTTGTTCGTTCCTTTTTCTTTCTTTCTTAAACGAATTTCCCATGAATGGAAAACCTGTAAATCCATCCAACCTAACTCATCCTACCTTCATCTGTAACTACAGTCAGATCCACGCCGCCTCCAGCTTCGCAAACGCGGGTCTATCAAAATCTAAGAGAAAAGAGGAAATGAGATGCATCGTAAAAAAGGAATGAGCGGGCGGACGGTAAAGGATGGCTGGAAAAGAGGTGGAAGAATGGAATGGAAAAGAGAAAAGAAAGAAAATGCAGACTTAAAGTATACCCCCCTCTCTTTTATTTAATTTAGACGCCAGGCGAAAATCGATCCTGCCATTCGATACGCAATCCGAATCAAGGCGAATTAAGCGGGCGGAAATTAACTCTGAAAATATTTTTGATGGAGTGGCTTGTAGTCTCTCGGCCAAATGGACTGCAAAGTGGAACAAATGACAGGGGCCTAGTGGTGGAGACAGCGCCGCTCCATCTTCCATTAGGCCGTAATGGGATAGGTCCAGCCCCCTAGCTCGACTCGGCTGCATTAATCAAAACAGCCGCTATATGAAGATTTATGGTTCTCCACTCCAGCGAAGCCGGAGCTGGAGCCAGTTCTCGGTGTGTATGTTTGAAGGAGGGGGTCGGGAGTCTCTCTCCCCTTCTTTCTCTCTCCTTCCTTTCCATCTATCCTGTAGACTTTGCCCCTACCTGTGGGCCTACACACACACACACGCACGCACACACACACACACACACACACACACACACACACACACTGCATCTTTAATCCAGGGACTGTGTAATCGCATCTTGTCATATATTGTCAACATTCATGTCAAGTCATTCATGTCAAGTAATATACCTGTAATAGCCAGTCTATATGCATATGAGCATGCTCCTTAATCAAACATTATGTTAAGTGATGTGGTGGGAAATAAAAAAGGGATCTAGATGACCTTCAGATGATGTAAAGTAAACTATAAACAGTAAGTCGGGCATTAGAAAAAAACGACCACATTTTCTTTTTTTAAGAAAAATCTGTATTGTGGATAAGTGTGTTTTTCTTATCCCCTTAGATCAGAACAGAAAATGTTGCCAACACTTGATTTTCTGCTTTGAATTGTTGTTTTTGCTGCTTTTTGGTGTTTTCAGATCTTTCATTTCTCCTTCTCATCCACTGCCTGTGCAGTTTTCCTATTGCCACATATTTCTCGTCCAACACAACAAACAGCAGACAAACTAACACGGGGATCCTCTGCTGTTCAGAAGTGAGACTTTAGATTATAGCCTGTATTGCTGCAGCTTCTCTCTCTGTGGCAGCCGATTAGGAGCGTATAGCCCAGTAAGCAGGCCACTGCTGTGACGAGCCAAAGGGACAGACAGGGGGAGACAGTGTGACGGAGAAGAGTGTGGCGCCTTGAGTAGATTGGAGCTGGGAGCCATCCAAAAAACTTCAGCCAAGTTTTGATGAGATGAGACTGATGGGACCCACTGCTGAGAAACCCTGTTTTACTTTCTTTCATTCTCTTTGTTTCTCACTGTTTCTTCAATAGGGGGAGGATGGATGAACTCTTCCCAACAGATGGATCGTACCTCTATCTATTCACACACACACACCTCTATTACCTAACTTTCACCGCTCTTTCCTATTCTCCTCTCCCTTAACCTGTGTATCTTGTCAGTGTTTTTCCCCATTATTTGTGTCCTATCTCTGCTCCTTCTAGCTCCCTATCTTATTCCACTTCAGTCTATATATTCCTCCACTCTCCTTTCCTCTCCTCTGGCCTCTAACAATCCCATGCGGATAAGCAAACCAGCACAGAGACATCTCAATATCCATCTATCTATCGCTTCTTTCCTTTTGCCCTCCCTTTTTTCCCTTTTTGCTTTCTTCTCCATCTTTTCCTTGCAAGCAAAGGGGAAGCTCACTGCCAGTTTCAGTCTGCCAAAGGGTTTATTTAAATTAGAAACGCTTCAGTCTCCTCACCCCCCCTTTCCCATCTCTTCCCCCTCTCTCTCTCACACACACACTCATTTCCTTTCTTACCTCTTTCTCTTGGCTGGGGGTGAGTCCCTCCTTTCCCCGCTGACAGCCTCTCGGGTCCCGTCAATGCCAGGCAACTTTGTTTTGTAGATGTTATTGGTGAAAAGGAGGCTTGGAAGGAGAGAGGAAGAGGAAAAGTAGAGTTGGGAGAGCGGGAGTTGGAGAAGGGTCAGGGGAGACCTGTTAGTCAGTGTACTTTAGTTCCTTCTTCCTCTCACGGCTCATTCCACCCAGATTAGGACCTGTAAATGGCTTTAGGCTACCTCACCTGGCTTTGGATTTCCCCATTTCACAGGAACACAAGCAAACTATTACCTTTCACTCCCTCATTATCACAGCCTCAGATATGCCTTGTACTCACCTTTGTCATTTTTTTCCAGTTCTGGTGCAGAGTTTGACCTCTAATTATTGCCAAACAACTCCTCCACTGTTTCTGTGACCAGGGAGGGCCACTCATTGCACCTAATCATCTCGTCTGTTAACAGTGACCCATCTCCCTGATAATCCTTCTATTCCTCCCTCCCCAGGCTCTAATCCCCCTCACGCCCACCCTTCTCACCCATTAACACACAATTATCTCGGGGGGGGGGGGGGGACACGGGCGAGGGGGAGGAAACGAGGTGTGGAGAACACAGAGAGTCTGTCTCTCTAATGGCTGACTGACATCAGACGAGCTCATAGATCATGGAGATTATTAATACCACTGTTAAACACCCCATTCAAGGGCCACCACTATCCGCACGCGCTATCGCACACAACCGAAATCCACACACCCACATTCTCAGATCCCCCATCATATCTCATTCCCAGCACACATCTTCATATGAGCTGTCATTCATGCTTGGTGAATCGGCATCAATTTAATTTGAGTCATTTAAAAAATGCCGGGTGTTCATTACAGCGTGTGGTTTAGGGGTAGAATCAGATTTACAATTACAACTCTCATTGGCAGTGTTGGCTATTATTCACGGAGTCTTTTCCTTATGATTCGCCTCCTGCAATATTTCTAATGATGGTAATCCCAGGTTTGATCTGATTATTGTGCATACAGTGAGGTGAGAGATTCTCTTTGACTCACTAGTAATGACCAGGGAAATGTGGCCTTTATGTGGGAGTGGGGGCCTATCTAGGGGAAGGGAGATTGAAAGATAGGCAGAGAGGGTGTGTGTGTGCGCCTGTGTGTATCAATGACCTGTCCGTTTAACCGGTGGGGTTCTGGGGAGATGGCAGTGGGAGCCAGGCATCCCTGGGGAGCAGGGTCTGGGGAAATCACACTCTCACTTTCACCAAACAACAAGGAGGCTGCATGGCAGCTGGCAACAGCCAATAAGCACACTCCCACTCTCCATATTCTAGTTTATATGCAAAGAGATTGGTAAACACACTTGATCTGCTATGTATAGACTATGTAAAAAATGATATGTGGCTCCTCTGCCAGAAACAGCCACTGGTTCTGTTTCTCAAACACACCGGAGAAGGGAACCCAAACGCATCCAGAGCTTCATCCATTATTGTTAATATTTATTGGAAGTTTTATTTGGCACTTGAGTGGCTTTTTAAAACATCCCTTGCTTTCTGGATCGGGAGGTTACGCTTGCAGAAACGAGCCAATAACAAAAGGAGTTTGTAGTCAGAGCAGGGGTGTAAAAGCTTACTTTGGAGTTCTACTGCTCCATTAGCTGATCCCAGGTCTCCCTCTGAGCTCTGCTAGTGCCAGCTCATTGATTCCTTAACTAATCACTCTAATTAAAATGCCTTTTATTCATTCAGTGGTTTACATGCCAGCCTACTGCTTGCATTTAAAGATCAATTGCCACTCAGATATACAGAAATTTCTGTCAACAATTTCAGTGTCTGCTTGTCTGCCTGGTGTTTTTTTGTTTTGTTTTGTTTTGTTTGGGTAAAGCTCTGCATTTGTACAGTTTTTTTTTTTGTTTCTTTGTACCCTTGTTTGGCAATTCACTATTTAATTAAGTGAGATGATGCTGGTTCAAGTGAGTAGCAGGCCAGGACCACATGAAGCGTGAATGTTGCCACTGGCTGGCTTTTCCTAAAAATAATTTGTCACCTGAGGAAGTTAGTTTCCTGTTTATGCTGCATTGTTCTCTTTGTCTATGAGTAATTCAGGCAGAAAGAACATACAACCTCATTATTTGAAGAAATTAGAATGGTATAGTCATTAAATAATTAAATTATACTGCCAAAGAATTATACATTGTCTCAAGCTGTCTTGTTTTGATGGATGTCTGTTTATGACTCGTTCCGCCTAGAAATTCCTACAACATTTCTTTCCTGATAATATATCAATTTATCAGCAGAGATTTTTTATGTTAATTTCTTCCCCCTCCCCCCAAAACAAAGTATCTCACTCTCAAACGATCTCGAACTAATTAAGCTAGCGTTAATTAAAAATTGGAGAGAGAGAATAAACGTGGTAGGATTGTTATGGAAACGTTGAAGTTAATCAAGCTTTCAAATTATTGATAACATCCTTAGTACAGTGATCGATCGGGAAGACATTAAGTGGCAAAATAAAGCAGCAGCATTCAGATGTGATGGGTGTCCTTGCGTGCGCGCGCAAAGCAATGTGCAAAAACAATTAGGCCCATAATACATAATATTAGTCCGCGTGTCAAAGAGGATATCTTCTGTGTCATTCTAAACTTGCCTGCGTGCGCGTGCGAAACCGCGCGCCGTGCACGCGCACATGCACGTGGGTGAGTGCGGGGCGGAGGCATCTCTTTATCACGCGAACGCCATTAATCAAATGCGTGCGTTCAAATTGCGCCGTGAACTCCGCCAGACTGAAATATTGACGTCTGCTGATATGAATATTTCCCTGTTTGCGCCTGTTTTAAAAGCGGCGCGCTTCCCCGCGTGTTTACATGTTTCTCCCCGGCCTGCATGTCTGTTTACCCCGGTGTCAAAGCCTGTGTGGCATGTACTTACAAGGCGCTTCATCATCCCACCAGCGATAGGAGCAATTCACCCATAAAGTGGGTCTTTCGCCCATAAATAATATTCAAGTCCCTCTATTGTTAAGTGAAAAGTTGACTGGTGTTTGATTTTTTTCTTATTTTTTTTTCTTCTTCTTCTTTTCCGCGGCGACCTCGGGTTAGGACTCATACATCACGGGATGACAGCTATAGAAAGGCCCTAAATTAGCAACTAAATCGAATATTGATCAGCTATGTGCGGCCCTGCGAGTCGCGCCTCCTTGCCGTTTTTTTTCCAGAGAGAAAGAGAGAGGGAGTTGGGGGTGTGGAGGAGGGGGGCGAAAACGAGAGATAGAGGGGAGACGGAGGAGGAGAGGGGGGGGGGGGGGTGAAAGGTGCATCACTCCTCTCTTTCTCCTCTCTGTTTGAGTTAAAGTGTTGTGTGCATTTTATTGTCCATCGCTAGAGCAAAAGCATATTTCCTGAAATTGTTATTATTATTATTATTTATACATTCGTAAGCCTGTTTTGTTTGTTTTATAAGCTGCGAGTCTACAGTGATACTAGTCTTTATATATATGTGTATTTATATTTAGCCAAATATAGCTTCTTATTGTTATATAAAGTTTAAAAAAAAAGTCCCTCATTACCCGCTCGCCTATTGGCTCCTGTTTATGGATCATTGACTATGTTGCATCGACCCCCCCCCCCCCCCCCCCCCCCCTTATCCCCGCTGCTGGGACGTGTGGGAGGACGGCGGCGCGCACTTGCGCTTAAGCGGGGACGCATTTGATGAAACGATCAAGCGGGCTCCTTTGTCTCTCCTGGGAAGCTTGTGTGTCCGGGGCGGCGATGAGCCAGGCACAATGCTGGGGGGGAGTGGGTGGTCAAGGTTGCGCCGGGTCAGTGAGATTACCCCCGGCGTGCTGTGTAACAAAGGGCCTGATCGTCAGGTACCTCAAAGTTCGGATCAAAGTACTGGTTGTAAAACAAGGCTGCCATAAGACAGGGATGAGCTGTGGATTATAGGGGGCTAATTGGAGAGGGTACCTTCCTTTTGCTGGTACTCTTATATGGATCAGGGTTCCTTAATTGTTGATGTTTCTTTTCCTTTTGCAAAGATTTTGAATAAGGGTCCGGAAATATGCTGCATTTCGCAGCATAAGCGTTTGGTGATTTGCAGGCAGTTGTGGACGAAGTGCTGAAACTCTTTAGTGGAATTACCACGTCGTAAAATGCTCTGTTGAGTGAAAATGTATCTAAAATGATATTTTATATACCTGGATTCGTTTTTTGAACAGATTTTGTTTTTTAATTCTCTCGTTTTACTGCGATTTGTCTTGTTACAGTGGCATCACTCTGTCTGACACGCGATCATTCAATCGTCGCTCTCCTGTATTTAGTTCGCCTCTGTCCATAAATGACACAACTTCAGTACTGTGGTTACCTCACCAAGGTCAGCACTTATCGGTGTTTTTCGCTTCGCTGTCCACGGTGCTGAATTTGCCGACCCCACCGTGAACATAAAGTTTGCTGTCCGAGGTGCTGAAACCACCGCAGCGCACACTCTTCAAGTTCAAACTCTCGCCTTCTTTTCTTCTTTTAGCCACTTCTTGAGTTCGACGCAGATGAAGAATGCCAGTTTATCTTCCCAGGTCTTTTTTTAATAACAAAAAAAAGGTTAGACTAAAACAACCAATAAATACCCATCTGTAACCAAGTAACCGGAAACCACATCTCACCCTGAAGAGGTCAACGTCATTTAACTCCAAGCTTCTCTAGCTTTGTCATATCAGCGACCCATGAAACAAGACATGCTTCCTGCTGAAATCTGTCATGCTGCAGTTCATATCAGCGGGGATGCAGTGGTGAAATAAAAACTGCTAAACTTAACCTGACAGAGTGGCTTATCATTCCCAGTCTAAGACAAAATATTATATATATTATATAATATTAATATAGCTATCTCTGTTTGTCTTTTTCCCAGATTTTATGAGTTGGGAAAATGTTGTGTAGGTGCTTCCACTACAGCTCTGCATATCACTGTTTGTAGTCTAAACAACAATGGTGTTCTATTAGGTTAGATGATAAGGTAAAGTGAGTAAGATAACAGTGAACTGAATCTGCTTTAAGAGCTCACTGCGTGGCAACATAATCACATTGAACTATTATTAAGTATCCTAATGGAGCGGGAAGATGGAGAGCTACAGAGAGAGAGAGAAACGAGAAGTTAAGTTTGTCTGAGAGACATCGCGCTCCCTCCCTCCTTCACGCGCCTCGGGGGCTAGTTGCAGCTCCTCTGAAGTCTGCTCGAGGACATTCCGGGAACCATCTGTTTCCGGGAGAGCGCCGGGCGCGAGGCATACAGGAAGCGAGGCTCACAAATTTGCGAGGAAAGGGTGGTTGTCTGCCAATGTGCTTGTTGAGAAATACCCCTCCCCTTGAATTCTTATCAGTCTTGTTATAAACCTAACAGGAGCAATGAAGTGCTGCAGAACAGAGCATCGGCCTAATAACTCTGCAGGAGGAGAGAGGGTGAAAGCACAGTGCAGTATATTACAGAGTAGATGACTGCATACAGTTGCGAACAACTAACCTGTTAATGGCAGTTTGGCCTGGTCCAGGCAAACACAGAACAGGTGTTAGGGCAAATCCTAGGTTGCTAACGATATTGTACATGGGCATAAATACACTTCAAATGAAGTCCCCTCATTTGCAAAATCCAGTTGCAAATGAAACATATGATCCATGTTTCTGCTCTGCAGATCTGCTTACTCACATACGGAGAGTACTGTCAGCAGCACGATGACCAATAACATGCTTGTTTCAGCATACAGCAATAAAGCCTTTGTGTCCTCATCTCTTTTGCATTCTGTTGCTGGATTTGGGGCTAATCCAGGAAAATTTGCTGGTTCTCTCTTTAGGAGGCAAGTTTTTTTCTACTCGTGTTGATTGTGCCCTGCAGAAGTGTCACCTGAGACCAAAGTAACCTACAGACACTTTAACAGTGAGTGGAAAGTGTTAACAGGTCTGTAGCCTAAGGTCAAAGCGTGCAGTGCCTATTAATGTATATTCAACAGAACACATTATTCCTATGTGATGTGCTGCGAATGGATTTCATTGTTGTATTTGCTGCTTTTTTAATTAAATAATTCAAATTACCACATACAGAATTCACACAGTGCTCTTCTTTTAAACTGTACAGATTTTTTTAAGCAGAATTAGGAAAAAAAACACAAAAATTAGACTTCTCTTTAAACCTATAAATGACAGGGTTTTGATAAAACAGTGCAAACTTATAATGAAACAGACTTTAAATACACACAACCTGTAAATAAGTTAATCACAATTACAAATGCTGCAACAATCATTGCAGGTACAATGCCAATTAGCAGATATCCTCAGCCAAAAACAGGTCTGGCAATTAACGCTTTGATCTGTGAGTTTTCAAAGAAGCAGAAGCTAACAGAAAAGTCAGGCTATCTGTGAAAAAAAAAAAAAGCATTTCAGTCAACAAAACTGCAAAATGATTTCACCGCTTCAGAAACAACTTAAAATCTGGACAAATAGCATCAAATAATTACTTATTCAACAAAGGGATGTGATGAATATATTTATATAGACCTAGCAGACACCGCAGATGGTTATGTATCCTAAAGTAGCATACCTTTTCGATGTTAAATCTTGAGTAGTAAATTGGTGGTTGTTTTTCTCACCTCTACATTTGTTCACAAGTGTAATCTATGTTTTTTTTTTTTCTTTTTTTTTCTTGGCCAGATTGCAGAGGCTCAGAGAAGAATGTTACACATTTGGAGAGTGATATTGATTAATGAGAACCTTGTTGTCACACACAGAGGATACGGGAGACTGATCACTAAAGATCAAAACAAAGAAGAGAGCCAGGTAAGAGCAAACAACCAGGAACAATAAGTACAACTGACAATGGTAGACACAGTGTTGTTAGCAGAACATGACTGGAGAGACAAAGAAAAAGAGGAAAGAGACACTAAAAAAAAAAAAAGAAAAGAAAATCTCAGAAAGTGAATCTGAGTAGCACCTAGAGGAGAAGGATAGAAGTCGTATATAGAGAGGGAAAGAGGTAGGAAAGAATGAATGAGGGATAATTGCATTAGAAAGAAAAGAGGGCCAAAAGGAAGGAAATGATTAGAGGAGAAGGGACTGATATCCGATAGAAAGAAGGAGCATGAAGGAGAGAATGGGCGGGAGAGGAGGGCTCACTTACCGCCCGCCGTTCGATACATGCTGACACTCTCTCTGTGTGTCAATACACACTGTATGTGTGCGTGCTGGTATAGGTCTGTTAATCCTAGTCTAGCATCCTATCTCATCGCTGTCCCATCCAGACTCTCCAAGAACCTTCATGTCAGCCTTGCTTGATCCCTGCTCTTCAGTTCCTATTCAAACTTCCATATTGCCACCTTGAATTTAAAGAAAAGACCTGGCAAAACAAAATTTTCATCATTTGTTACCTCCTGCTTTTTGGCAATAAAATTAGTCAAATCACAACATTTTACTACAGTCTGAACCATTACTAAATACTGTCTTGTTTGGTCTTGACACCTTGTTTGAGCTTTGAGCTTACATTTCATTATTTTACCATCTCTACTTCATGTTTCTCTTTCTTCCTCTGTCTGCCATCTTCCTATTTGTTTCTTTTGTCTTTCACCTTTTACGTCTTTTGCTTCAGCTGTATTATCTCAGTGCATATCTTGTGCCTCCCTATCTATGAACCTTCTTCCCCTCCTATCCCCTCAGCTTTCTCTCTCCTTTCTGTGTTCCCTCTTTCCAGGCGGCCTACCTTTTGTCATTGACCCCCTGCCCCGGGTGTCTGGGCATTGACTGGCTCTCTCCGTGTCACTGGAGCTCCCTGTCAATACTTACCAGGTTTGGCCACCCTCTGCGCTGTGGTCAGAGAGTCGGGGAGAGAGGAAGATACACGAGATGCTCCACAGCACCGGGAGATAAAATAAAAATGAATGTGAGGGAGAGTAAAACAAAGAGCGATGGCGAAGAAAATGACAGAGTGAGGGTGTGTGTGAAACAGCTGGTCAGCAACCTTATAAGGCTGTTACCCTTTGGTGGCAAACTGTAACTCTACATCTTCTTACCCTGCTGCAGATTATGTCTGGCACATAAAAACAAAATGAAGAAATATGACATCGACCATTTTTAAAATAATTAAAACGGCAATTAACTTAGCCAGTTTATGGGCAGACAGCTGCATTTAGTCAATATTTATTTTAAAATTACTGTTACAAGTCAAACAGCTGTTATATTGCTTATTAATGATTGGTTAAATGATTGGATTCATATTGGCTAGCCTGTATTTTTGTTCACGCAAACTACAGTTAGCTTAGATTCACTCAGTCACTGACGCAAATAATCCCCCACCCCCTATTCATGTTTCTTAAATATGAAAATACCTTAAATATGACATATTTTTTGTGATGTAGCCTCGTGGAAATAAAGCAGTACTGGTAAATTGGCTAAATGTAATTTAAACTTCAAGTATATCTGAAGAATTTAAACATATATATTTCGATTAAGCTAAAAATCTTGGAGTAATACATTCTAACAATCCAAATGTCCAAGGTCAGTCAGAAAAAAATAAATAAGAACTGTAAAATATTTGTCAACGTTTGGAAATTCTGTTGTGATTGGTGGACAAACCAAAGTAAAACACACCCAAAAAGAAGAAACCAAATTGAGAATAAGTGAAAGGCAAACATAATGATTGCTGGTAATAAGTATTTATTGTTCACACTGATTCAACACACATTCATGGTGTACGCTGAGGTAAACAATGATATGTATCCGGTATGAGGTATCCCAAATCATGGTTCACGGTTGTCATTGTAGATTCATAAAGTATCGTTCATAAACTATGTGGGCGTCACTCCCTGTTTTACAGTCTACTCCATCTGCAACACGCTCGGCCTCCCATTCCCTCTTCCCCTCTTTCCTCTTTACTCTTTTCATTTCCTCTAATCTCTCGCTCCCCCTTGCTCTACCTCCATGTCACTTTGATTTCCCTATCCACTGGCCTGTGGCGTGTGTGTGAGTGAGTGAGTGAGTCAGAGAGAGAGGAAGGAAAGAGTGTGCATGTGTATTGTGTGTTAAGAGAGCAAGACTTAATTGTGTAAAGCAGTTTCACAATTGTAAGTGAATCAGTGGATGTGTCCTTTAGCACATCAGTAGACGTGGCATTGGAATTACATGGAAAGTCTTGTGTAATCCATGTACCCCAGAAACACACACGCTCACGTTTTTATTTTGCTTGCAGATGTCCCAAAACATTTTATGCTTTGTTTAAAAAGAGTTGATATTGATATCAGCGAGAGAGCTTTTCATGAATACATATGTGTATGTCTCCATATATATATATATGCATGTCTCCGAGTCCATCCGTGCATATGCGATTGTGTCGTGCATATGTCTGTGTTTACCAACGTGCGTGTGTAAATGCAGGAGTAAATCTGTGTGTTTTCGTACTTGTGTGCATGCGTGTGTGTGTGCGCACAGATGCCCCCGCGTCTGGGCTCAAGCCTGGATGGGCCTGTGTATATGAGAGTAGACAGTGTGCGCGAGGAGAGCAGGGGAGTGAGAAGGACGTAGCGGCAGTTGGGGGGGGGGGAGAGGCAGGCCAGGCCGAGGGGCCCCCCTCTCGTAGACAGTTTGACTGATGACATGCATTAAACAGTTAATCTGTCTGATTGAATGTTTGCTTCCTCCAAATTGAAACATTAAACAACAAGGCGAGAGAGAGAGGGAGGGGAGAGCCCGAAGAGGAGAGAGGGATATGGCTTCATCTATTGCCCAAATCATGCAAAGCATGAGACTGGAATATATAATACTGTCCTGTGAGCTAGAGGGGGGGGATGCAAGGGGAGGAGAGAGATTGGAAGGGACAGAGCGAGGAGTGTGAATGAGGGAAAGAAAAAAACGAGTGAGGGAGAGAGATGAGAATGGAAAGGTTCAGGGTAGGTGGATGGGATCGGGGGGTAAGATGGGTGAGATGCAGAGGATGCAGCAGAATAGGCCCATAGAGAGGAGGAGGCTCTGTAAAATAAAAGTTTTATTTATCCTATAGCTCAATGGAAATGCACAGATTAAATTGTATCTTTAAAGGGATCATATCTCTACTTTAAACAAGAAAACACTTTAACAATTAGGACAGTTTTGTCTCTTTGGAAACTTCTTTAGTGAAAACAAACTTTTGGGCACTTCCATTTATTTATTTGTCAAAAATGCCTTGTTGTCTGGCTTTAAGTTCCAGGCAGGAGACTTTGAAGCAGTTATTGTCTGGTTTTACTTCCTGGGTTCATGACCCTCGAGCATCTTAAAAGCTCCTTATGTTATCAGTGCTCTCCCGGTGGAACAGACACAAAGTAAGGTGCTGCTTTTCAAACAACATAATGTGATCATCGATTATATCCATCTTTGGGTAATTTCCTCAGTATTTCTGATACTGGCAGGATTTGTCTTTAGTGAGAGAAATGTACAGTAAAGTAGAAAATTGCTCTAAAGTAGACCAATTATATTCACACTTTTTTTTTCATAAGTAATTTTACGGATCAAAGATGCTCTGCTTTTATTTTTTATAGCACATCAGATGATTTCATGGGCAGAAGAATAGAAGAACACTAAAAGACAGACATATAAACGAGACATTAGCTTTGAACAGAGCTGTTGCCACAGAAATGCTGCTACTAGATTGGGAGAAATTGGGTGACCCCTAGCAGGTAATGTGATATGTCATTTAGCCTTAGCCTGACCCTGTCCCCTCCCAGGGTTCACCATCATCACCATGTTCCAAATGGGCTTCCCTTCCCTTTGTCTCAAGTGCATATTCTCCTCTGTCAAAATGACCCTCATTTTCTCCAACACCTGATTTTGGTCCAGCTCTAAGACTGTGGTATAATTGCACAAACACACACCTTGTGTCTTGATGAGCACATGAGCTTAAAGCCACTTTTCCACCCAACAGCCGGCACCCAGAGAGAAGGGGGAAAAAAAAACAGGGAAAGATGAAAACATTAATGGATAGGTTGCAGGATGGACGGATAAATTGATAGATCTTTTAGAGAAGGTCAAACTTCTGTGCCCACACGCGGGACCATCATGAAGAGAAGAGAAATTGATTGCCGCTCACAAAGGCACTAAAATGACTAGAGAAATTATTTTCTGGGCAATGAACATTCTAGGAGGTATGGTGGTGGTGGTGGTGGGGGGAGCGCTGGGGGAAAGTGCAAACCTTTCTCAAAGGGTACAAAATGGCTCAAGCAAGCTGCTGTCAAGTGCAGTTGTTGGTGAGAAAGCCCAATGAGTGTATCTTCAGGTAGATCCCCAACAAGCTCAGGTTGATAGGGCATGTATGTGTGTAAGTGTGTGTATGTACAGTACATATACACACCAGGTGGTGTGGTGTCTAAAAAGACTGTGTGGGGTCTTCTATTAACAGATACCTCATCCAAACTGCAGCAGAGTCTTGGTATTAAATAGCATCTATTTTTTGTAACTCATGTGTAGGGATGGGTATTGATAAGATTTTCACGATTCCGATTCTATTTTCAATTCTGTTTAACGATTCGATTCTTTATCGATTCTCTTGTCGATTCTCTTATCGATTCTTTTTTAAAAAGGAGAACACTAAGGTCGATTAGCTTTGAACTTTGTTTTATATCTTCTCTTTGAACAAGATAGAAATTTAGGAGTAACATGGCCTTACAAACCCAACAGTGAGATCTTAAGAGATCCAGCCTACAGCTCTTCAATGGGGTGTCACAGGGTCCCCAGGAAAAAAAATTGTAAATGTAAAATAATAAAATAAATATTCTTCTGTAGCAATAACAAAGTATAACATAAATTATTCTGTAGCAATTACACAAGAATATCCAGTAATGTCCCTGCCTAAATTAAACACATTCACTTACCAAAAATCGGGGGCATCTGCTGTGGCAAATGGGTGCAAGCCTTTGACCACAAACATAGTCACTGCTCGGTGACATTTGTCTATCCTGGCCTGAAAGGAGACGCTACCGGTAGACTGCAGCAAGAACTGCCAGCATCTGAGCCAGACTCTGTCTCTCTCATCATGGTCACCTAAATGCACAGTAATGGCAGGTTTTGTAATAAGGCAGATCTCACTAACATAATATGCACTGTTAGTTGATTATTTACCTGCCGCATTACCATTACCGCTGCTGCTGGGTTGAGATTCACGAATTAAAAACATGACATTCATTTAAGGTTATCACGTGTTTTGTGAGCAAATGCTTTCGCATATTCGTAGTGTTTCCTCCCTTAAATGAAATATCTACTTTGCAAGTTGCCCTGTTGCAAGTATAACCAAACTTTTGAGCGTTTGAGCCGCCACGTTTCCTGCCAGGTAAATGACGCTCCGCAACGTGGTGACATCATTCGGGGTGACTGGAATCGATAAGGGAATCGTTTGCAAAAATGGCAAACAATTCCAAGGAATTGAAACAGTGGGAACCGGTTCTCAACAAGAACCAGTTTTCAATACCCATCCCTACTCATGTGACAACTCAATTGTCAGCACCTTCTGAAATTTTACAGATCATTTTTCCCAACATAAATCCACGGACACTGCTGCGGTTTAGGTTTATTTAAGTACAGAATAAGTTAAGCCTGAGTTTAAATTTGTGGAAACAGTTAAAACTCTTCTTTTCACCAAAGGACGGGGCAAACATGCCTGTTAATGTAGAGCAAATGTGGGAGAAATCTCACTGCTGAAATATTTGCTTTGGGTGAACTATAGGCTATATTTCTATAAATTCCAAGGAGTATAAATTTTGATTTGCCATATTATCTATGTTTTAGCTCTTTGAGTGCACAGGTAGAGTAGAAGAGCACTGTATAAGAACTAGTCCACTTACCATTTACTTTCAGACATCAAACAGTGATGCTGCTGCACTTGCTGTTCTTTAAAGAAAATACAATAACCTCAACAGCTTTTTGTTGTGACTCTTACATGGTTTTAATTTTGCTCCCTTTTTAGTCATCATAAAAGCTATTTCCAACATGTCCACATGTGTGCAGTTTTATCCCCATCTGAACATATCATGGCCCTTTTGTTTGACGATCCTTTAACTGTGGTCCTTTTGGAAAAGCTATGAACATCTTTATCATCGACTGCTTCTACCTCCAAGTATTTTCTGCATTTTCCCTGGAGTTGCACTAGGAAGGGAACTCAGGTGAGAATGATCTCAATGGCAAATGGATCTTTCACTATACATATGTCTTTACTAACAAAGGCCCAGAGTGGCATCACTAGTATTGCTCATGTAATTTAGCTATCAGTGTTGTATTAAACACCTCCATCGTGAATGCGAAACGATAAACAAACTGCTCCCGTGAGACTTCAAATAAATTCGTTTTCATCACATTACAAGAGTCACACTCCTTGAGCGCTCCCCCATTAAACCCCACACCTAAAATTACAACATAATGAATTAATCTCATTCTTGTTTATGTTGTGGATTTGATGAGGGATGATGAGTGATCCCTTGACACACAAAGTCTTCTTTCTACCAACTTATTGCCGCACTTGGTAAATATATTAATTCCTTCATACATAAACAAATCTTTGACCTCCGCATCTAAACCTCATCACAAAAATGAGTGATCCTCCTGTCTGCTGACAGTCCCCCACTTTCTGATGACAGTGGGGCCCCTTCCTCTTCTGAGCTTGCCTAATGACACTCAGATTGATAGAGACCTCCACCAGCAGCCCAATAAATGGCCCAGCTTGAGGACCAGAAGAATGGAGTACAGTGGCGGATATGTAGATTGGGGGGAGCGCAGACAGAGATGGATCAGGGGGGCTTATGTGTGGATAAACAGAGTGAGTTTGATTGCTAGCACAGAGAGGGGCCATTACGGCGAATCCGCACGCTAATCATAATGAATCACTTACTTATTAAGCGTTAATTATGGCATGCAAATACATCCCATGCAGGCGAGCGAGCAGGAATGGTGCTTGCCACTGTTCTGGGGGGTACAGGAGGAGGCGAGGAGGCCACATTAATTTATTCTTATTTATTAATTTCCCTAATTAAAACAACAAGGCTGTGGAATAGAAGTGTTTTCTTTGGGTGAAACAAATGAAGGCCCTGGAAAAGCGATATGAAACCAGGCGTGGCATGGTGTAAACATTAAATCATGTGAAGTGATGGTGCTTGTTCAGCTGTTCATTATTAGAATAGCTTTATCCAATTGGGCTGCCCCCTCTTACCCTTTTTCTTTGTTATTATACCACACGGCAGCCCCTCCTCAGTCATGACGAGCACACACACATTCCCAAACACTTGTACTCTGGTGATGGGGATGGCAGATTTCATCATCATTATTCAGTAAATGGTTTACTTGCCACAGGCAGTATCACAATAAGCCACAGTTCCTCTTTAAACGCATCCTGCACAAATGCCATAAAATCAGACAAACGCCCCATCTTCCCCATTTGATTGTCAGATGTTTATACCTCCTCTGCACAACTGTAGAGGCCTTTACTGAATCTAAACTGCTTCTCCCATTTTCTCAAATTCATCTATCTCATCGTTACCCTCCCTCCTTCTCCACAGCGCCGTCTCTCAATTTCCTGATCTCTCTCTTTTGGTCCCGGAGTGGCCCACCTGAGCGGGCGGAGCGCGATAATGGCGTTAATGCCCGGTAATACGGGCCAGATATTATAATCTCAACACTGTCACATTGCGTTAGCTGCGGGAGACTGACGTGTCAATGCCACGGCGAGCAGGTGACGCGCGGGGCTCAGGAAGCGTGGCCCGGTAATCGTCCAATACAGACACATTTATTTTAGAGTTTAATATTTTGCCACGCTGCTTTTGCAGGAGCGCAGCAGGTATTTGTGGGGAAACTTGTGTCAGCCTGTCCAGGGATGAGGCACAGCTCCTTCTGGTATAAACTTTTTAGCTGCTCTGAAATAGGTTTCTGTTTTCTTGAGCTGGTTAAAATTGAAATCTCTGTGATTTCTCTGCAGTGCATAGGTGGTGCTGTGAATACAGATTACTATAATAACTACAGAATTTATAGAGTATCAGAAATTATAACACCATTTGTATTTTACAGGTCTGTAACTGAATTTTTGAATCAAGAAATGCAGCAACCTGGTTATCATTTTTGCTTTTTCATGTTGATAAAAATCCAAAGCCCAACTTTAGGTCCTGTAATATAAAATATTGCTATAATTGTATTTTAGATTGAAAAATTCACAAATGGTAAATTTTGCCTGATTTTGCTGAAAAAAAGAGCAAAATCTTTGTGATTCATTAGATTTTCATGTAGTGCTAATACCATTATTTTACGCAAAACATCATCAGCATCAGAAGACCTTAAAAGGCTGAGCTGTTTTTGGTTCAATTGTGTCACTCCTAGTATATTTAAACACTTCAGATGACAACATGTACAGAAGGAAACAGGCGGTATTAAATCCGGATTAATACACAGTATTATCACACACATAGTGATAGTGCTATTTACAGATACAAACATTTTCCTTACGCACGTACGTAATGCAGAAAAATAACTCGTGGAGTAATTATTTAAAAATTGTCTTATCCCATAATTTGTCTACTTAGGCTCCTGATTTCATTGTTTACAACATGCCCAGGCTGCAGCACATGTAGCAGTGTAGCATTACAGCTGAACAGATGGTGATATAGAGCAAAGTGTTGCCTTCACAGCAATTTAGTAAGTTTATACACAATGACACTATCATTTATTTTTCTTTTCACCTTTAAAACCAGTATCATCTCCTAAAACTATCAGCTGGTGCTCTACCAGATAAGATAACATGTAACAGGATACATTCCATACTTTATTATTGATTGTGGGAGGTGTTTGAGAAATCATATTTGTTTGTGAGTCTTGCAAAGTTCTTCACATTCAATATTAAGTAGTGAAATATACACTCATGGGACACTTTACGAGGTACTAATGTTGGTACTGAGTTGGACCCCCTTTTCAGAAAGGTGCTGAAAACATTCCTCAGAGGTTTATACTCACATACTGACGTGATTATTGGTAACAATCTGACTCTCTGCTTTTGGCCTGTCTCTCTCCCCTCACCCCCAACCAGTTGCACTAGATGGCTCCTGTTTCCTGAACCTGGTTCTATCGGAGGTTTCTTCATGTTAAAAAGGAGACTTTCCTTGTCCTTGTCACCAATTGCTTGCTCATAGGGGATGGTTTGATTGTTGGGGTTTTTTGCTCTGTTATTGTAGGGTTTTTTTTTTTTTACTTTACAATATAAATCACCTTGATGCCCCTTCTCCCAAAGGTGCTCTGTTGGATTGGATTAATGACTGTGGAGGGCATTTAAGTACATTATCATGTTCAAGAAAACCAGTTTTGGATGATTTGTGCTTTCTGCCATGGTGTGTTATCTTACTGGAAGTATAGCCATCAGAATATGGGATGGACAAGTAAGGACAAATACCTGATAGGCTGTGGAGTTTAAATAATCCTCACTTGGTGCTAAGGGGCTCGAAGTGCGCTAAGAACCATTACACCATATGAGGCACTGATACAAGGCAGGATGATCTGTGCTTTAATGCTGTTTACGTCAAATTCTGTTGCAGCAGAAATCGAGATTCATCAGATCAGGTAATGTTTTTCCAATCTTCTGTTGTTCAATATGGTGAGCCTGAGCAGATTGTAGCCTCAGTTTTCCACCCCATCTGACAACAACAACCACACGACGCTTAAAGTCACTGTAATTACCTTTCTTCCCCATTCTGATGCTGGGCTTGCACTTCAGCAGGTTTTCTTGACCATGTCTACAAGCCTAGATGCACTGAGTTTCTGCCATGTGATTGGCTGATTACATATATGTATTAATGAGCAGACAAATAGGCATGCCTAACAAAGAGGCATCATATGTTGCATTTCATAACTTGCTGCATGCTAGGTATATAGGTGGTGTAATGTTATACACAATATTTTGATACAGCATTTTGATTCCCAAACCAGTCTATCTGCAGTGACTCCATATTTTTACCATATTGTTTTTATCTAAGCCCCATATCTTTGCATTTTAGGAAGACAGTGGGACAGAGAGTCAGTAAAACCTCCCTTCGTAAAGGTTTATAGCTCATTTTGGTGATAAATCCAACAATTGTTTTTGCACTGGAACTTTAATTTTGGGACACTGCCTGACAGATAACATATTATTACATATGTTATATATACATGGTCTTGTATTTTCAAACTAAGAATGCACTTAATAAATACTTTGTAAGCTCACACCATTCCAACTTTGCCTGCAGCCGTGCTCTTCCTTGTTCTTTTCTAGCTGCAGAAGAAGAAGAAAAAAGAATGGAAAAAGAAAATGATCCATCCCTCAAATGTCTGTGTGGGGACTCATGGGTGCACGGTTCGTCAGTGATTTATGCGTGTGTGTAATTGAGTGTTAATAAAAAGTGTGTCCGGAGCGCGTGTAATTGTGTGTTTTCAAGACCCACCATGTGTGAGCTTGTGTGTAATTGGGTGTTATCGATGTTGTGAGAGTATGTCGGGGATGAAAGACCAAATGGACAGGTTACAGTGTGATTGCTGTGTGAAAAGTCGAAAGTTTATTTTTATTTATATATATAGTTGGAAGGATATTTTTATATTTTCCAGGAAGGAATATTTTATTATCTTCTTGAACTTACAGTTAACAGATTAGAAATAATAGCAGTAACCTTTACTCTGTGCTCTGTTTGCGTGAGAACATGGCAATGACTAATTTATCATATAACATAAAAGACTTAAGAACAGGTACATTTCAAAGTCAGTTAGTCTTTTTTTGTATATATTTAGAAATCAATTGCGCTGGGAACATGTAACAAACCAGCATAGCTATGAAACATATAGATCACTAGAGACAGAGTCATTTCGTTTTTGCATTTTGCTTTTTTTGTGTTAGTTTTGATATGCGTGTATGCTGTATTTGTGCACACGCCTATGTTGAGTGTTGCGGTAACAGAAAAGGCATGTGTGTGGAAGGTGTGTGTGTTTGTATGTGGTGGTGATGGTAGTAGATAGAATAGGTATATGTGTGTGTGTATATATAGTGCGGTGCGGGTGCTGTTTAATTGATGCGGGCTGGCCATCGATCCCTCCCGCCCAGCCTAATGAAGGCCTGATTGGTTTGTGAGGGCTGGCTGGTTCTGCTTAGCTGCCTCTGTCTGCTGCCCTGGCTGCACACACTATAACACACACACACTAAATTCAAGATCATTCTTTTCTCTCTCTCTCTCGGTCTCATGCTTTGTCTCTGTCTCCCACTTTACATTTTTGTTTGGACTTTCTCTTTGTCTCACTGTCTCTAACGCTCTCTACAGCCTTCTCTGGTTTACTCTTTGTGGTGGCGAATCCATTCTCTCTGAATCCTAAAATGGCAACGAAATTCCCCATAATTTACAGCAAAGTGCTACACTTACTGATAATGAAAATTCATTTTGTGGTGAAATTTCAAGATACAACACTCAGTGATCCATTAACTGGAAACCTTGTGTGCTCAAACTTGACCCGAGCTGTGTGAAATCTTGGCCCACTCTTTTTTTTGATCGATTTGAAAAAACTTGGCGTGTCAGTACAATAAGTAAAATTATGTTGACATATTCCTGTGTGTTGCTATCCCATGTGTAAGCCTTGTAGAACATGTGACTCTTCCCTTACTCGGACGTGATCCATGTCCCATCTCTTGTCTCCATCGCTGTTTCGGTGGTGTCCGTGTCTCTGTGTGCCTTTATCTGTCAACCAGCTTGCAGTCCACTCACTCAGTCAGTCAGATGTCACAGTGCTTCTCCTGTCATGGCAGTGCCCATAAATGTCTTTCTGTGTCATTCAGCTCACTACAGACACAGGCATTACACCACCCTGTTAATGGCTTTGTCAGATGGCCTTTTCACAGAGCCACTCACGAAGACAGACGGGACCTTCTATCAGTTTGTGCGTGTGCGTTCCTGCGTTCGTGCGTGTAAATGTGTACGTTTCACTCACTGGCATCTGTTCAGGAAATAAAAGACCGTCCAAATATCTGCCAGTCATGTATCAACAAAATTCCTCAGAGTGGCTTTTCAGTCAGGCCACAGAACAGTTATTCTTTTCTGTCACTATCATTCAACCTGCCATCGCACTGAGGAATCTGTCTGATACATTCTTCCTCTAAAAGCAAAATTACTTCCCAAACCAGGTCACTTAACAAATCTGCATCACATAAGTTAGAGTTTACGTCTCTGCGGTGTAGTGCTATGATCCCACTTAGAACTGTCATTGCTGTGGGGCCAAAACTGGATGCTATAAACTGTGGAAACAGTACATACATCCTAATTTTTCTAGTGTGTTTACAGAATTATGACGTGCCTCGTAATGTGATCAGGGAAATGTATCTTTAATGTAATGATGCAGTTGCTTTTAGCTATTTTAAAGGTTGAGGCTAGTAATGCTCTTGCCATTTTAATAAATCTAGCTCGCATTTACTCCAGATTAACGTGCATAAAACAATATTTACATCACCAGGACCTGGTTTTAAAAAACAACAAAAAACCTCTCATTAAAGAACACAAGTGTTTTTTTTAAATGTCTTTTTAATATTTTGTGATTTAGTTGTGATGTGTAAAAAGTGTGAAACGCACATAACATTGACAGCTAAGTACATCCTTTAAGGCCAGACGAGGCTCACAGACAGTATAAAAGTGCAGACACCACAAGCCTTATTCCACAGCGTCTGTATAAATATTCAGCGTTTTCTGTAACCACGCACATTGCGATAGTTGCAGTTTTAGAGCAAAAGGGTGTCGAAAGTGACCGGCAGTGCACTGATCAAACTGCTTTTCAACCTGTTGTGCATCTTTTTTTCACGTCTGTCCTTCTGCTAAGGCAGCCGACACCTCTGGCCTCATATACCACAGCCTTCACCTCTCCAGCCTTCACCAACAAATACACAACAGCATACACTGTGATAAGTGGTGTGTGTTTACAGCTTGTTCATTTCCACTCTCCAGCTCTCAGCAGAGGAAAAAGAACGGGGGAGAGTGGGAAAAAAGAGAGAAGGGTAGAAACGATGGGGAGAGAGAAGGGGGCTATCGGAAAGTAGAGGGAGGGCTTGCGGGGAGTGTTTTTGTCCTGGAGAGAAATAGCCCTCTAGGTTGTAATTGGAGGTAGAGAAAGGGACAGAGGGAGAGAAAGAGAGTGAGGGAGAGGAGGGAGGAAGAGACAGCAGAAATTGCTTGGCTGGGGCTGTGTGGGATGATAGTGTTTTTGACAGGTAAATAAGGCTGTGATTGTCGACAGTTACACTGCACCTCGCTGACCCTCACACACACCGGCCTCCTCCATCTATATTTCACTCTGACACACATGCTGACTCTCTGCCTCTCTCATGTCTCTGCTTACACACACACACACACAAACAAACACACACGCATTTATGCACATGAATGGCATGCGCACAAGTTTGCTTATGTTATATTAAATGCACATGTTAAGAGTGCTGTTGAAATGATTTTAAGCTACTGTCATATGAATGATCACTCAATAGCAACTTCCCACTTCCAAGAGCATTTCTCATTTGTAGTGATCCTTAAGTCCATACACGTTACTTAAATGACGTGTAGATAACGAGCAAAGTTTACCACATAACATTTTAAAATGCACAAAAAAAACCCAAACAACATTTAATCAGTGTACCATCCATCTACCCTAGCATCTAAATCTAGGCAGGGAGAAAATAACAGGAAACATCATCAAAAATAACTACAGAGTTATTGCAACATATCTTTAACAAAATAGAGACACACATAAGATTCTCAAATATGGCAGTTTTTATTTCAAGTGGATTGTACTTCTAATTTTATCCACCTTTGTGTAGATCTGCCTTTATCTTCTGCTTTTAAAGATGGATAGACTGCTGCTGTTTCTGCAACACCACCAGTAGTATCTCTTCTTCCTACCCCCTTTCCCCTTCCTTCCATCTTCCCATTCTCTTTTATCAAGTCAACAGCAGTCTCCCCCTCCCCTCCTGCCAGCCCTTGCCTCCCTCCTCTCCTCGTTTCTCTCTTGCTCACTCCCTCTCTCACTCTCTCTCTCACTTCAATCTCAAGTGTTTTCAATTTTATTCTAGAGTGGAATTAACTACCCCCGATGTCAAATTGCCGACGAAATCGATAATAATATCTTTACAAAAGAGGATATTCCAGTCTCTCGCGTCGGCTTTTGAAAAATGGAAAATTTAGCCGAGATTGATTCATTAGTTGACACGTTATAGGACGGTATAAGTATTGATCGCGGCCTGTCATGTCCCATCTCGGCTAATCGAAGCTGAGGCGCTCTGTCGATGGGCGCATTTTTCATAATTCCGTCGCCGGGGAGAGAGACCAGCCGGCAGAGGCGAATGCAAGGCACAGAGAGAAAAAGGGGAGAGTATAGGGGGGCAGAAGAAAGATAGACGGGGGGAGAGAGATGACTTGGGGGGAAATAGGTAGGGGGCAAAGAGTGGAAGAGCGAGAAATAGAGTGAAAAAGAGGCATGGGGTAAAAAAGGAACAGGGAGAGGAAGAGAGAGCGGTTTTGTGTGTCTGTGCGTGTGCGCGGGTATAGCCGTGTGTCCATACGGCATCTCCTGCCCAGAGGCCTCGGGGTGAGGCAGTGATGGAGCCACGGGAAGGAGAGGCTATGTTAATGGTGCAGGTATTGGGGCGTAGATAATTAATGCATTAACTAATTAAAGCCAAATGGGGGAGATAACGAGGTGGAGGCGAGTATAAGGAAAGGGAAAAGACAGCGGGGTGGAGAATTAGGGCGACAACAGGGGGAAGAATGGGTTTTAATGGCGAGCGGGGAGATGCGGAGAGGTGTGAAAAGGGAGAGATGAGAAGGAGGATGAGGGAGACGGGGGAGGTGTTGGGTGGCGGGGGTGGGAGAGCTTGAGGAGTGGAGGGGTGAAATAAATAGAAATTGAATGGTTTGGGTGCGAGCAGAGAGAAGTTCTGAGGCGGAAAAAAATATAAAGAGGAGTGAGAGAAGACACAACGACAATGATGGAGAAACTTTTGATAGTTGTGCAGTTCGTTTGGAAAGTTGGCATTGGCGTGCTCAAGACTTATAAGTCCAACATAATGCCACTCCTCTGGCAGTCTTGTCACGAGCTGCACAAATCCAGGGTCCCCGTCAATCAACAAAAGGAGTTTGTTGGAAAGGAATGGAGCCTACCTGTTTGTCTTTTGGTCTAAAGTCTCAAACCCGCAAATTCCATTGTCCCATGTTCGGTATAAAACGCTAGATTATAGGCCATCATATTGCACAGGGATCCATAGAGGTTTTCTAATAAATGCCAAAAAGGTGCAGTCACCTACTCCACTGAAAGATCCAAGCAGACGCCCCAAAAACACACTTGGTCAATAGTGCCAGTGCACTTTTATCCTTTAGATTTTTTTCGCTGGGCTCGTTTAAGCTTTTGTTTTTAAAATGCTAAAAGCGTATGAATTCATCATAAAGAAGACCCTATTGTCCCAAGAAAGGGTCTCTCAAAGGTCAAGTGGATCTGTCATGGACTCACCCTTTCATTATTTATCATCTCATAGCCCCAAATAACCCAAATGTATTGTTAATTTCTTGACCTGCCTCTACATTTTGGAAACTGTGGCAAGGAACTTCACACAGTTTTACGCACCAAAAAAATAAAATTAAAACCCCCCATAAAGAAAAACCAAAGAGTTCACCAGGAGACAAAGTCATAGAGTTGCTATGTGTTGCAGTGGCTAGAGCCTTTGCTCTAACATCTACGCGGGAGAGAACCACGCGAATCTCAATCCCATAATTGATTTTGATAAACTAACATGCATGGTGTGAGGAAGTCCTTTTGCACTGAGAGAAAATGAGAGTGTGTCCGAGAGGCCACCCCAAATCAGCAATGATAAAAGTGGAGCTGAAATGGGTTGTGGGATGGAATCAAGAGAAATGAGATACACCAAATTAGAAGAGATTGGCCTGATGGACTTGGATTAGAAGGAAAAGAGGTATATAGGGAGGGGATGACGAGAAAAGGAGGAGAGTGAGTGAGGGACTGTGTGAGTGAGTGCATATGTGGAAGATGGGGGGGGGGGGAGGGGAAGGGAGGAGGGGGTCTCGGTACTTGGCAGTCTCTGGGTATCTCAGGTTCTCTCCGGCCGGGAAAGCGGTCGATATTTAATTGTTATTGCTAGCATGGAACGCACGGAAGCGGGGCCTGTACGAAAATTTCTCATTTATTTGGTATTCTTGTTTTCTCTCCTTTTCCTCCCTTCACCCACCACCCCTGTTTGCGGGGTGGAGGAAAGTGAAAGGAGGTGTGGGGGTCTTGTGCGCACACTGGGGGCAAATGGAGAAAGGGGATGAGATCCTTGGATGACTCTGAAGGGGGGAAAAACACTGCGTCCTCCTCTCCCAAGTTTAGTTTCTGTCCCTAGACACATCATATCCACCCACCATCACCTCCACTCTGCCCCCCACCACCACTTGCCCCCCACCTCACTCCACTCTATCTACCCCCACCTGTCCAAAATGAAAAATCCGTCATTTTCATCAAACGTCCAACCAAATATTATCTACACTCCATTCCCGAAGATCGAATCTTATTTAGGGGCGACGGGATTCGCCATCTGTTTTTAAATTTCATTCCTCCATGAACTTTATTTTCCCTCGACTTTTGGACAAAATTATAACCCGATCGATCCGCTTTCTGGCCACCACCCGTCTACATATATTTTCCTCGTGCGGTCTCTTCACTGTGTGGGTCAATTTTGTGTCTCACGTCCACATGAACACGTGCAGAACACCGTCTGCAGCTGATAGAAACTTAAATGCAGTCCGGCTGATGTGAGGTGGAGGTTCAGGCTCTGCACCTTCGGTTTTTTTTAAACCTCCCCCCTATTTCTGCCCTCGCATCCTTACATCCCTCCCAGCGCCCGGATCTCTACCTTTTCGCGCTCTCTCCCCTCGCACCTCTGACCGTTTCTCCTTGTTTTCCTTTTCATGTTTTGCTAACATTGCTAATATAAACTATATCATAACAGAATACGGACAAATTGGAGTCCCTTTTTTCCTCGTCAACTTTTTTTCCCGCTCCGAGGATAACTTTTCTCCGGCTATAGTCCGCGCGCTGTTTGCTCATCTCACTCATCTTGATTTTTTTTCTGACGCCCTACGGGCGGTATTCACTCATATTGCCGCTCATACGTCATGCCAGTGTAACACTTCACCAATGTGGTTTAATGCAGGAGGAAGGATTCGCTGTTAAATTGCTCGATTACCACCAGTCCTCTGCGCACGTCGACAGGATTCCCATCAACCTAAGTAGGAGCTGCCGGACAAGTCAATGAAGGTGCTTCGATGAAGGTAAGCATCCTACTTTCCCATTCTGCTACAGACAAGTGGCATTAATAATAGAGAAAAGCGTCAGGAATAAGAATCCCACGAGAAATATAATGCACTTTAGTGCGAGGGAAACATGCGCACCTCCTGCAGAAATTGATTGATGTAGGCTGTGTACGCTTGTGCGCCGGAGTTTGTCGAACAGCGCGCTGTACGCGGTACTTTCCCCTCAAATAGATCGGCAACAACTCCTAAAAGGTTCCCGCTTTAAAGTGAAAGCGTGTTTATGTGTTGAATTCGTGGGTTTGTATCCTACAGCGGCTTCGGGGACCCAGACGCTAAGGAGAGGGGATGAAGGTAAACAAATGTGCGGTGGAAAGTATAGCAGCTGTCGGGGAACTGAAACATGAACTTGGCAAATGAAGATTTTCGCTTCAAAAACTTGTTCAGCCAGGATGGAGCGTGTCCATTTGCGAGCATATCTCAGTACTCCATGCATTTAATTCCAGTGTGCATATGCATGGAATTATGGATTCATTTTAATCGTAAAAGTGGCTAAAGACATAGATCCTCTCAGATGCTAACCTGTACCTCTAGAAGAGTTTACACGGGGGTATTTAACAGTAGTTTATGTCCGTAAAGCTAAACCACAATGATTTTACCAGCTGAAATTTCAAATGCAGCTCCTTCTTTTGTGTATTATGCTTCACAAACGCCCATCTTATTACTTTTAAAAATATTTACCTTTTGGATTATGTCAAGTGTAATGTGTGGGTGCTGCGATGAAAGGGAATTTCACACAGTTCAAGATCCCAGCATCATCGTCGTGCTTTTGTCGTGCATTTCCGTGTTTTTGTGATTATGAAGAACAATCCAAACATAGACAGCAGAGAAATGAGACTCTAATCTTTGAGGTCCCACTGATGTCACTCTGCAGCTGCTGCTTTGATGCAGGAAATCAGACTGACTTTGTGTATTCATACAGCGCTGGAATTTTTATACTTTTAATACTTTTTCATGCGTTTTGTTGTGTTAATTTTAGTTACAAATCAGTGAAGTTTGGCCAAAAGGTCAAGGTCACATGGACCTTTCCTCTACATGTGTATAACCTTTTTTCATCTAACAATTTTTCACATTCCCAAACCTGAACATGTGCAGTTTTATTATGATAATTCTTATGACCAGTCCTTAAATAAATTTAGGGTGATGGCTTTTTTATGTGGTATAATGAAAAATGTACTGAAAAGCGCTGCGAAAATTTTAGTGTAAAAACTGTTTCTCACACTCTGCCCTGCTTGTGGGTCCACAGTGGCCTGAAGGGCAGTCTGGATACTGTCAGCTTGACCTTTGCATTGATTTCAACTTCACGTCACACAAGGTCAAAAGCATCACACTGATGGCTCTGGTGGTTTTCTCATTTGATCTGAATCAAATATACACTCGAAATGATGCATTTGCATTGACATGTGTGCACGTCTCAGTAGCCTATGCAACTGCATGCAATTTATTTATCTATGTAATTATGGATTAATAATAATGTATTCTATAATGCATAATTATTAATCAATCAGTATTATTAATCATACAGATCCTCTCAGATGCTAATCTAAGAATGTAGAAGAGTTTACATATATTTATGTCTGTGCCAACAGACATAAAGCACCCAGGAATTATTCTGGAAAATAAGAAATGTCGTCCATGTCTGTGTTAGCCGTGCAGTCACATGTGAGAGAGCCAGACTGCTGCTGCTGTTGTTAGATGATATATAATATACAGTGTTTATTGTAATATTCTGAAGTAGTGTAATAAACAAAATCAGCGCAAACACCCTGAAAATGGCTGAGAGTGTTTAATCTCAGCCAAATTGATTATATGTTTTAGCTGCTAAGATGTGACAAAATTGGTTTCCCCTATAAATCGTTGAGCAGAAACCAAAGACGTTCCATAACATGAGCTTTAACCCCCCCCCCCCCAATTAATCTTGAATACATGCAGAAATTCCATTTTAGAGTCATATTAATTATTACTTTTCATAAATGCGCACATTATTGCTGTTGCCAAGATGCTGCCTATCAGTGACATCTGTGCCACTAATCAGAAAGAAACCTGTTAAGATATTAGAGAAAACTTCTGCGTGACTAAAAGTAGAAAAAAAAAGCTTTTTCTTGTTGTATTTCTGTATTGTTTGTGTTTACTTAGTTTTGACAGATAAAAACTCATTTGAACATATTTTCAGATTGCTCAAATGAAAGTTTTCACATAACTTAGTGTTTTACTCCTTGAAGTATTTGAAATGTAACAGGGTGCCTCGCTTAAGGCTTCGGAAACCATCTTATCTCACTTAATCACACGAGAAACCTTCCTTTTGTGAACTGGGAAATGTTTTGATTTCCTAGGCTTGTAGAACCTGGACTCACAACTAATCTGTAACACCGGCACCCAACAATGGGAGAGTGACCCTGCCGTAGAGTTAAGTCTGAATTTCTCTCAGGGGCTGGCAGGAAGGTGTGTAGTTCCCACTGCAGTCTTTTCATGGTTTTTTTTTTTCAACAGCTATCCCAGTACCCCTGCAGTTTTTACTTCTTCCTGAAAAACCCTTTCCTATTGACACTGATAATGTGTTAATCAATATGGTAGTTTTGTGCTTATTCTAAACAACATTATATCCGCACCCACAGTATGACTCAAGGCTCTGCGAGGGCCCACTCCAAGAGAGTTCCCCTCCATTGATTAAGTATTAGCTTCAGCACCTCCAACGCCCAGCCACTTGTTTGCAAACGGTGCTCTATTTCCGAGGTAATTCAAACGATCACTAAGCATGGGAGCCAATATTTATAGAGGCTTTAACAGGTTCATTATAGTCAGAGGAGCCAGTTCCACCGGGGGATGAAGCACTCATAAAGGGCCCAGCAGAGTTAGTCCCTATCCACTGAGCATTTGACAGTACAGTCAATGGCTCCAATCATTCCTCATCTGCTTTATGGCTGCATCAATGTTTATAGCTGTTATGGGGTTAAAATAAAGCATTAACGGATGCAAAGGGTAAGGTGGTGCATTTAATCAAAGGTCACTCTGTGTGAAGTCTATAATCCACTTGGTGACAGCTAGAGCCATCCAGAGTTTTGAGTGTGTGCACACTTTGTTGCTTGAAATTGTCGCCAATTGTTGAAATGCATTTTACTGTTTGGGGAGGGGGGCTGAACACTGTTGATCACTTATACTCAGTCTAGTTTTGATGCTGAAAGCTTCACCAGCTAATATATATACAGACAAAAGTATAAGTATTCGTAATTTTGCATCAATTTCATCTATTGATAAGTTTTTTCGGGAATACTTTCGGTACTTGTTAAATGTAAACACTTTAAAATCTCTGAATGCCCCAAGTCAACTTTTACTCCTTTATACTATTTATATGTATTCTGACATGCAAATGCTGCTGAAATGTAGTTTCTGTCTTAACACACACTTTTATTTCCTTTCATGTGTTCAGACGTAAACTTAAACTTGCAGCTTGTATATACTAATTTCTCTCTCACATCATTATTATTCTCTTACACTTCCTGCTTTACCTTCTTCAGCTCTGCTGAATGTTACTATAACTATCCATTTGTGTTCCTGCTTCATTTTCTATCATCGCCATCTTCTTCTGCTCCTAAAGCAGCATTCCTTTTAGACAATTTGAACCCTGTTTTGGAGTCACTGACCCCACTACTCGGCTTCTCTTCTCCGTACCCCGTCTCCCACTTAACCCCATATTTCACAGCTGAACTACGGTTAATTTCCCCCCAGTCCTGCGAACAACGCTCTCTATACTGCTGGAGCACGCTTAATTACCCACAATTAAAGCCAAACGCTAACAAGAAAATTGCCCTGTTATGAAATGACTTCAAAAGGACTAGAGTAAGTAGAATAGATTGAAGGAAAAGTTGGGTGGTAGCCTCGGGTGGAAGGGAAGAGATTCTCTGCTGTGTTTTTCCCTCAAGCTGTCTCAGTGGAAGTCAGTAAGCAAAGTCTCTGTTGGCAATACCCAAAGCTGTAGACTCCAGTTTTTAACAGCTAAATTAAAGCACTGGTACTGAGAAAGCACAAGTAAGGCTGTTCATTTTACTAATGGAAGAAGGACTCTGTGAAAGCTTTGTTTTGAAAAGGGAAACTTTGGCTTCATCTTTGGTTTCTTTTATAACAACAGTTCAAAATATACTCACCTGGACAGCTTAACTTGCGTCTTATGTATCTCACTTAAAAAAAATATACTGTGGATCATGTTTCATGACTGCACAGGAATAATCATGGTCACCGGAATAAGTGTGGCCAAAGGAATTCCAACAGTTTGCCATAAATAACTCTCAAAGATATACATGATGTGTAACCCTGTTACAAACGTAAAATGTAAATCACAGAATTCAGTGCTTTTATAATAATTAAAAACCTTCATCCATGTGTATTTGAAAACAGTACCAAAACAACATATCAAGTGGCAACAATTAAAGTTTTACAGTAAGACAATATCATTAAAAGATCAAGTGAATGTATCTTCAGCGTATCCAGTTCAGGTACAATGTGGAGCTAATACACCCTGAACAGGCTGCCAGTTTTTCGCAGGGCTAATTCAGACAGATGGGCCGCCCGTAATGCTCACATTCATTTTGGAATTTTAGAATCGCCAGTTAACCATGCATAGCTTTGACTGTGAGAAAACACCAGGGAAAAACTCCTGCAGATCCTGGAGGAACATGTAAACTCCGCACAGAAAGGTCTCAGCCTGGTTTCAAACCCAGGGCCTTCTTGCTGCAAAGCAGCAATGCTAACCACCACAGCTCCTCATGTGGCACCGGCCAGAAAAGACAATTCAGTAATATAAGATCAATACATGAGCTCTGAAACACTCTATCCATGAGTGCAAGTTTAATCTTCCATACAGTGACAAAAACGTATTTACATAAGGTCCTGAAATTCCATTAAATGCTCTTGGTACACCAAATAGACAGAGTGGAAAGCGCACCTCTGGGTTGAAGAGGAGACGGATCATCCAGCTTGTTAACAACACACTTTTTAAACGTGTATCAACTCCTCGTGTTCCTCTAGCGCTTGATACGGTAACTTTACCACCGCTGCTGTGTGAGCCTGTGTCTCAGTGGGTGAAACACATTATAAAGCTCTTTATAGACTCAAGCTAAAGTTAAAAGATATAAGTGCAATCCTTTTTCTGCTCGGTTATTTGCATATCTATGAACGCTGCATTAGGAGAACTTATGCTGCCATACAAACATCTAATATATGGCAGACCTAGCTTATTTCAACAAGACAATGCCAAAGCAGACTAACCTCATATCACAACAGCATGGATGCTGTTGTGATATGTTAGATCTGTTTCCTATATATGTTAGAAAACAGTCACATTCTCTGTTAAAATGTTTCCCTTGTCCCTATGCCCTATTTAGCAGTTAGGTACATTGTTCAAATTATTGCGATTTTTGTGTGTGTGTTTTTTTTAAACTACCCTCACAGTATCTGACTTTTGGGAGACCGGCGATCTATATCAGTTGCAGGTGCATCTTTGAAGAAACTCAGGCAATCAGCTGCAAAGGATTTTAGTCACGTATTTGGACACAGGGCTGCAGAGTTTTGCACCCTATAGGTGAGGGTTCACAAAAACATTTTCAACTTCAACAAAATATAATGCTGCACAGTCAAGAATTTGACATGATCAGCTCACTCAGATGTTAAAACTGAAACATTTGGAATCTGCAACTAGTCTAGCGATTAAAAAAAAAAGGCAAATGTATTCTTTTAAAACATTTGTCTAGAAAACATCTGCTTTCTTTACCTAACGCCATGCTGAACAAAAGCTATTGTCAGTATTTTGATATATACAAACTAAAAATGTTCAAAAGGTTTAACTAAATTTAAAGTTAAGGGACTGCCAAGTCATTAGAGTTTGGAAGACATGGATTTTACTATGGTGTTTGAGGAAAATTCAGGGAATAACCAGTGCAAACGGGCTTCTTCCCTTGGTATTATTGGATGGTAAACGTACTAATTGTTGAAAAACATTTATTCTGTAAAAAAGTAATCAACCAACCACAAAGGGATACATTTTTCTAGAGAAAGGGTTGTGTCACTCTGGAAAATTCACCAGTTTTATTAAGAAAAGCATAGAAAATAATGAAAAATCTTCACATGTTGTGTGTGGGCTGAGAAACTTATTGTTGGGAAGAGATACTGATCTAAAATGTTATTTCTCCTATTTCTCATCACTGTTAGCACACAGCTGTAATTCCATTCAACTCCATTTTTTTGGGTTGGAATTTAAGACCACAAAAACTGAAGATATACACATGACTAGTCAACAGAAGTAAGACAGAGAATAGAGTACTGTGAAACAGTTCCTAGAACCAAAAACTAAAGCACAAACTCAAAATAATTTATGTGAATGATATTGCATAATGGCTAAGTAGTCTTCAAAGTGGATGAGTGGTTAGCATGGTTGCCTCACAGGATGGGTTCCTGGGTTCAAACCTGGGTAGAACCTCCTGTGTGGATCCTGTATGTCCTCATCACACTTAAGTGGGTTTTCTCCAGGAGCTCCCACTATTGAAAAACATTGTAGGTCTTGCAAAAAAACGTTCTTAATCTCAAGAGTTTCAGTTTCTTGTTAAAGAGAAAGGTTATAAAAGTGCCTCATTTTCTTCCACAACACTTTATGCAGAGTATTTTCTGTTGTGTTTAGGTGCACCCCCACCATTAAAGCTGAGGATCCGAGATGCCTGACAGAATTTAAAAAAAAATGGTGCAACTAGAACACAACCACCACTAAGAAGATCGTGAACACATTCTTGTAACAAAACAGTACTTATTGAAGCCCTGCTGGCACAACCTCACAGCAGCTGAGAGGAATTGAGACACCCAGATGTTGGAGTGTGTCTAGGACAATATAACTGACCACAGATCCCATTCTCTGTCACTGAGGATTGGGCCGAGCCTTCAATGCCATCACTTCCCCTCCATCCTCCCAAAGCAATCCAATCTACAGCTGGCAAAATGAAACAAATAAACACTAATTTGGATTATTTACGTCCAGTTTACACCACAGGAGGCAAGGTATGAGACGGAGGAAAGAAGAGCTATATGGTCGGAGGATAATTGTAACAGTGGTAGTAATAAGTGCAGCAGCTACAGTGATAACAATTAGATTTGATTTCATTTGAGAATGCCTCCACAGCTGCTCCTCACTCACCCCCTTAACCCCCTTCTTTCCCTTCCCCCTCCTCTCCCTCCCCTCACTCCTCTCCCCCTAGATTAAAGTGGGTGTGTTAATTCCGTGGTGTAGCGATCGAACAGCTCTGGCAACAATGGGAAATGGGCTATTGATCAGAACAGCTCAGATTAAGACTAGGCAGTGGAGCTCTTTCTTGCTCTCTTTCCCCTCCTTTTCTCTCCATTTCCCACCTTCTACTGCCTGTCTTCCTGTCTGTCCTGCTTGTGTCACCCCCTCCTATACACACACACACACACACACACACACACACACACACACACACACGGACACGCACACTTCTCTCTCTTGTCTTTCAACCTCAAAGAGGAAGAGAGTGTTTGCATGCATAAGAGTCTATGAGGATTTCCTGTCCTTTCCTCCTTGTCCCTTCTCTCTATCTCGGCTCCTCCCGCTTCTAATTTCTCTGCTGACAACGCCTCTCCTAACTCAATGTCCCCAAAACATAATATTTTAGCTTCATCAAAAGCAAAGAATGCATGGAATCCAATAACTATGGTAGTCTCAAAAGGAATAGAGCTCGAGCCTTTTAACGGTTCGCTCTGCAGCAATTTGACATCCATTCACATGAGATTTTATATCAGTCAGTCACAGGGAGGCCTTGTGTTGTGCCACCACAATTAAAATCTGCCCTATCAAAATGCCTCGCATACCAAAATTAGCTGTCATGATTGTGCTGCAGGATGGAACACATTGAGTTTGCATTGAATAGACATAGAACATGCCAAATGTGGGGAGACAGCAAATCCATACAGTGAAAAGTGAGCTAAGAATCCCCAGCTCTACTTATATTAATTAACTCAGTCAATGGGGATGTGATAGGTCAGTTATTCATCCTCTTCCAGCGCCTCCCCACTCTGTCACATATACCTCCCAGGTGTCAGAGGCTCAGACGCTCCAGCTGCTGAGCAGAGATCATTGGGAGGAAAAAAAAACATGGATGAATGGGCTGGTCTGAGATCAGTGGCTGGAGGTTACTGGCATGTTTCAGTGTTTCTCTACGTGCTTTTGCCCTTTTGGATTTTAGAGGTGACATGGAGAAATGCAGCAGACACCGTATACATGTACATGCACCAGCAATATTTACGCACACACACACACCAGTGGTCACGTCAATATTGCTGTGACCCTCAGGGGACTCAGAGTACTGGCGAAGCTTTCATCTGCAGAGTGTGTGAGTGTCCTTGCTCCTGACATGGCCATCCGTACAAAGCTGATGTACATTAAAGACAAAAGCTATGCGCACAAGCAAATACACTCATACACTGGTGTTGCAGCATGGCTTTATGTCCAATGTGAGCCGAAAATCCGGCAAAAAAGTTGAGAAGCACTGGTGTCTGCTGGAAGCCTTAACAAGCTGTGATGGAAGGCTGAGATCAAAAGTGGACACCAGAGGGCGATAAAGAGGTCCGTGTGTCGTTGTCTGAATTTATTGTTTGGACTGTGTGTGCGTGGCTGTGGCCATAGCCGTGTTGTGCAACTGATGCTCATTCAGTAGTTTTGGCCCTTCCAAATATTTTTGGAAAGATCTTTCTGTTTGTGTGTTAGTTAGTTGATTAGAGCCAATTTGCCGTTTTCTAATTGCTGATTAGGACAGAAACTAATAATATTTTGCTTCACGGCTGATTTTTTAAATCAATCAACAAGCTTTTGAAAGCTTCTGAAAGCACTGAAACGTACTCACCGTGTTTTTGTAGAGTCCAACGTGTGGCTTTCAGCTTCTTTCCCATGCTTCCATCTCCACCCCCTTCCCTTGATACCCTTGTCATAGGCTTTGGCTCTCTGCACTCAAGTGAGTTTCATTGGTTTACCTAATTGATTATTAACTTGCTTATTGAGGATCAATTAAATAATTAAAGTTTGTTAAGGGCAGAGTTGATTCAGTCGCACAAGAGCTGGGGCATTCTTTCCGCTGCGCTGCGTGCTTGTGCGGGTGTGTGATTTTCATTTATGCAGACACTTGATGGAAGTCACGAGTTGAAGGAAGACGATTTGTTTCACTGTAGTGTGGATTTTGCTACAGGGACAGCAAACAAACAACAGTTTACTTAAGCCAGACTGACAGGTGGGGCTCGACCTTTAGTGAGTGTCGTTTAAGGTTTCCTTTATATTCATTGAAAACAAAGAAAATATTGCTTTGGCTAGGTAGCATTTTATTTAGCACATAGGAAATCACAGTGATTCCTCTAGTCTCAGACTTCAATCCGACTTCAGCTGTAGGTGGAAGGTTTTTGTGTCATAGAAAACACTGTCAGGCACATCAGTCCCCAGTCGCATTGGCACTGGAAACGCATTGAAGTGGCCACTTTCATTGCTTGTTTGGGGAATTGGTGCCCAATTCAATGTGAGTAACTTTTAGGGTCAGGTCAACAGGGTGGTGAGTACTGTGACTCTTCAAAGCCGGCGGGGGGAGATGCGATGGAGGGGCTCCTCTTGTAGCAGCAAAGAGAGCCCTGAATAAGAGAGAGGGAGAAAGAAAAACACACCCAGTCACAAACACACAATTACACTACACACACACATACACACACACACTCTCTCACACACAGAGACCTCATATATGAGACACGGGAGCGGAAACGGGTCGAATCCTACTTCAAATTCTCTTTCCTCTCGGCTTGTCGACCGGGGAAAACAAACCGACCCGAGGCACAGCGAATAGGGATTTACTAATTAACTGCTTACACACACACACACACACACACACACACACACACACACACACACACACAGCAGGGAGAGAGAGAAGAGAGAGAGAAGAGAGAGAGAAAGATACACACCTTCTCTCCTCCCTCCTCCCCCCTCCCTCTGCTCTCCTTCCCGGGTTCAGGCTGGTAGTAGTGCTGCCTCTCCGGTCGCTGGCTAGGTGCGCCGTCAGAGTGAATGCGTGTGGATAGACTGGTCGCCGGTGAGAAAACCATTTACTAAAAAAAATCATACTGGAGGTATGTTTTCCTCTTTGTGCATTTTATTTATTGCGTGTAATATTTATAGACATTGAATTTGATATTTTTAATGTTTGTTTGGGGGGGGGGGGGGGGGGGTTTCCCCTCCATGAAAAAAGTTGGGGTTCTAGTGAGTTAGTAAGTGTTTTTTAAAAAGCATTTCACATACGTCTGCGCTGGGTAACATTATTCTTCACGGCTGTCATTTTTGCTATAAATAAGATGTTTATGTTTTCCTGTATGGCATTCCCTCCGCAGTGTAATCTTGTAACAAAAAAGTTGGACTGCACGTAATTCACACGGGCTCTTTTAGCCACCATTACTGGGATTTTGTGTTGTTTTTTGTTTTTAAATATTTGTCTTTTTTGAAATATTGCAAACGTTTAAGTGCTTTTTGCATCCTTTGCAAATAAACACTCACACAAACACACCAGAAAGGTGGTTAAATAGTCGACTTCTTCCGTGCATGTGTGAAGCCTCGGCTGTTCGGGCGCACTTGGATGCGTTCAGCTGTCTGCGTTGGCCCGGATTAGCCTTTAAATGTCTCTATTTGTTAAGGCGTCCAGATCTCACCTCCACACCGCCTTATCAATCAGTCAATTAAACAGCCACTCACACGCGGCGAGCTGCACAAGTCCTCAGCCGGTGTATCTCTCTCTCTCTCTGTCTCTCTCTCGCTCTGCTCCATTTGTTTGTGTGTGCGCGAGTGGCCTCATGCGATTTATAAATATTGTATAATAAAGTGTGCCTTTTGGATCTTGTTTTTTGTGGGTGGGTTTTCATTGTGCGAGTGCGTCTTGTTGCCTGCATGCTTGTGCCATGTCCTCAACTTTGGGACGTGCACGTGTTGCACGTGGTCATATTTTGATTTGGTTTTAGTTTATTTCATTATTTGACTTTTTTGTTTTCTTTAATTTCTCGTCTTTAAGTTAGAGTCAGCTTCCACGGTTGTCGACAGTTTTCCAATTTCTCAGTACAAGCTACCAACGTTTAGGTTGTTCGAGTTTATTCCAAGTTTTAGCCCAACACACACACACACACACACACACACACACACACACACACACACACACACACCACAAGAGAAAATAAATAAATAAATCAACAACCAAGCAGCAAAGAAGTGGTTTGCGCTCTGTGACCATCTTTCAGTGTGCTCACCAAAGAAAAATATTGAAGTTTACTCCAGCAGGAGTGAAGCCGGCGATATATGTGTGTGTGTGTGTGTGTGTGTGTGCGCGCGCACGCGCGTGTATCTGCCTGTATATGTGTTTTCAGACTCACATGGGAGTTTGTTTCAGAAGTGGGCGCATCGATACAGTTCGGAGTCTAGCTTAAAAAAATATATTTGGAATAATCTTTATTTGATTTCGCTGGTCTCTCCCTCATATGGTGTTTTCTTTTTAGGTGTTTGCCCCTTTGCAACTTTGATGCATATTTATGCGCGCCGTGGGTGTACTCCATCAATTATTTGTGCCAGTATAATTCCAGATAAACAGTGTTTGTAAATCAATACATGCATGTAACTATTGCAGATTAAGAGATCGATCAATGGATCCACCGTAACCCCAACCAGTGCTGTTTTTCCTCCCTCTCTCTCTTTTTTCGAGTCAGTTACAACTCACATCTAACTTTTCACATCTGTCTCAAAAGAAGTTTTAATGCGTGTGAAAGTGCTTGTTTTTGTCTATGAAAAACATTTTTGACATTTGAGGAAACTTTAGAGTTTTCTATTTTATAATAACCAGAAATTACTTAAATAGGCCCAGAGTGTGCGTAATAATGTTAATAATAATAATAATAATAATAATAATAGTGTCTTGTTCTTATAATTAATTTTGTTTTTGTATTTATTTTTCGTCACCCTCGTGGCCTCCGTCAGTTTTCCCCTCTCTGTGTTTCCTGTGTGTGAACTTTCAGACCAACGTGTTGAACCTCTCCTCGGTAATTGGATAATATTCCTGCTTTTTGCGCCGCTCCTTGCCAGTCGCCTCATCCGTCTCACGGCTGTCAATACAATAACACAATAATGTTGGAAATGTTTCCGACATTAAAAGCCATTCGGGGAAATTTCTCTCCACGTCACTCACCCTCCCCTCCTTAATCGTTCACCTCTGCACGGCTTGAACTTGTTAACGTGTCCAATTTATTATAATACCAGCACTTTAACGCAAATGTTTATTTACACACACGGTTCACACAGTAATTAGGAATATGTCTCCGTTCCTTCCTGCCCAATAATAATAATAATAATAATAATAATAATAATAATAATAATAATAATAACTAGTGTATTTTCGTTTTAAAATAATGGGCATTTATTATTATTATTATTATTATTATTATTATTATTATTATTATTATTATTATTATTATTATTATTATTATTATATCAAATAACATGCCTTGCCTAAATGCCTAAAACTTCAAATTTCCCTTTCCGATTATTTTACTTCGTTGTTAGGACAATTGTTTATTAATTTAATTTGCTCGGATTCATAATTATTTTTTTCTTTTATGTCTACAGAAAAAAAAAAATACATTTACTCTTGTTCTTTTTTCTGCAATTCATTTGTATTTTACCTGCCGTCACTTCTAAAGGGTAAATATAAATATCGTTTCTTCCTTTTATGTCCGTGTTTTTATTCGTTTCTCGCTTTGTTATTATTATATTTTATTATTATTACGTTAGGTTTTTTTAAGCCGTCCGAGCTTTTTAATGTCAGTTACATCAAATCAAACTTACTTTTTCAGGCTTATGATCATAATTATTTGATAAGGAATTTGTATATTGGATGCGCCCTCGCTTCCTCATTTTCTCCTTTGTTTTTCGCCTTTTTCCTTTCCTCGTTTCTGAAATAGACTATTGACTTCATTTTATTCATCAAGACAATCCACCTATGGGGTCTCGCACCTCTCCTCATCTCCATCTCGTCTGGAGGAGAAACTTCTGACAGGTGCGAGAAGCGGGTTTGATTTTTAAAAAATGCTCTCATCCTTAATGTGTTGTCATCTGGAAAGCAATTTCGTATGATCAAAGTGCGGCTAGTTAGTGCGGTCAATATTCTTTCCAGCAAGCTTCTCATATATCGATAACAAGACAGCAAAGCCTCTCGCCGAACTGCATTCAGGCCCTGTATCCGTTATGTGCCGATAATCCCGGGTACATCCTGTGCGTAAAATGCGTTATAGCCTCATATACATTTCAGGAAGCTTTAATATAAATATAGGAAAGAATATACCTCATTTATAAGGATTTTATAGGAATACTGCAGACGGAAAAACTCGAGGAAATGCTGTCTAGTGCGATAAGGTCATCCACAAAAGAGTGGCAAATACGCACGAAGTCATTATGTGAGTATTATAAGCTCTAACTGGCTCTTCCTCTCTCTTGCTGTCACAGTTACTGTATGACAGTAAGGAGTAAATAAGGTGATTGATCTGTGGTCTATGAAGCAGCAGTGGTCCTGCGGGAAAACATCAGAACACAAGCCAAAGGATCGACTCCAGTCAGCTGGGCCAAAGCGCCACCTCCCCTGTTTCCTGTTACTTCATTTATTTTCATTAATTATTTGAATTGAGGGCAACCCCGCGTACGTACTTGTCCTTTTAACGGAGGATCTTCCAGTCGTACTAATATATATATATATATAATTTTTTTTTCAGTGACGCCTTCGTGCGACAGCGACACTTTCCTCCTTGTTTCCTCCTTTCCGGTCGGATCAAGCGAAGCGGCGAAGAAACTTCAAGTCCAGTCCGTGAGACCGTGATCGGGCTTCGGCCTCAGGTGCATCTCTGAGGCGGAGCGACGCGGAGGTCCAGGTGGGTGATTTCAACCCCCCCTCCTTTTTTATTTCTTTCCTTTTTTTAACCGTGTGCCTTTAATGTCTATTTTCTTCCATTGCTTCTCTTCTGCGGTTGCATTTTCTAATTACAGTCGAACCTTTTTCTATAATAATTAAAATAGTTAAAAATATTTTTAAGGTAATCTGAGGTCACTTAAGTCAAGATGCTTTCCAGTGGGTGGAGTCATTTGTTGCTGATTTTAAAAAAAGAAAACGGAACTGTATTTTACAAAGAGAGTCCGTGTAGAGATGTAACGTTAAACCAACGTAACCATTCAAAGTGGTAATTTAAACTTTATAAGACAGATTTCTGCACTGTATGAAATCTTTCAGACTCACCTATTTCTTAAAGATTCACAGAAGAACAACTTCTAAAAATTATGAAAAGAAAAATATTTTTTTTGAAATGCTTTTCAAAATTTCAAGATTGTCCTGTTTTTCTATTCTAAAAAACACTGCAATTAAAAAATAAATAAATCCAAACACCTCTTTTTGGATTTTGAAAATGTGTCAGTGACAAAGTGGCACAGAACTATCTACAAATAATCAAAGGTGTCCAGTCTACTATCCAGTAACCCTTGGCCATGTGCAAGATTGCTCTCCATCAAGGTAATGAATGCTTCCTTTGTTTCTTCTGCACCCATCTAATTCTTCCCGTTTGATATCACACTCTTAAAATTTGTATTTTAGTATTTATGATTCAATATTCATTAGTGTCTGCTGGAAGAGAAAATTCTACCTCTTACTCTCGTAGCCTTATAGGGGAACTGAAGGACTTCTCCATATCTTTTCCATCATCTGCAAACACTCCCTCTTTCTCCGCCCCCCAACCCCCTCCTGTGGCCCTCATACCCCTGTCGTCTTTCCCTGCCACACCTGGTAACTACAAACTTGTACACAATAATAACAGCCAGATGTATCCATCTATCTCTCTATCTAGCCTGTCGGCAGTTAGTGGAGTGGCTGAGAGACTTGCAGCCGTGAAAGGTCAGTTAATCAATGGCGCACAATTTGACAAATCCCAGTGACTCTTATCATCCTCACGGGTGTTTAGGGCCGAAAGGAGGACCACCGAGATAAATGCTTAATCCTGAGTGCTCAGTGAAAGAGAGAGAGAGCGAGAAAGAGAAAGGACAAGGACGGGAGCGCTCTGAAGCAGATGGGCATGCAGAGAGGTTGAACGCCAGGATTGGTAGTGGAGGGCAGTGGACTTTGGAAGAGTTGACAAGTAGAGATAGAAATTGAAGAAAGAAAGCGATGCGGAAGTGACTCAGTGCAACAACTGGAAGGTGAACAAATGTGCCTGCATTTGGAAATGACAGATTGTACTTTTGTCTGTCGCAATCAAAGGACATGTGCGACTTTGTGGCTCTCAGATCACAGAACATTGCCTCGGGCTGGACAGGCCGAACACATGCCTTCTGGTCTGACAAAGAAATCCTGGTTCACTCTCGGTTATGGCTCTGCTTCTGTGTGTAAAGTTGAGAAAAACCTGAGGAAAACAAAGGTGTATGAGTGGTTGAATTCTCCTGTGGCATGTTAGCCCGCCTGCAGCAGTGTGCAACCAAGAGGAAAATGAGCTTTTGTCCACAAGGCTGGCCTCTTTTTTTCCTTCAGTTTTTTTTAAACTGCAGGGGTTTTGGAAGAGGGAACAATTTCTCTGCCCTTATACCCTTAACAAACATCACCTCAGTAGGACATGTCGTCACTTGTTTTTATACTGAACTGCTAGGACCTTGTTATTTCCTGTTTTTATATTGGCATACATCACATTTAGTTAAAGAATCCAAATAGCATTACTGTCACCAAAAGTGATGGCTTGAATCTGAGGGCATGAATGTAATTTCCTTGCCGTGTGTGTTTTATCTTTTTTTTCACATGGGTGCAAGAGAACTGGAGCTCTTTGAGCAATCACACAGACAGACCTTCATGTCCTTTATCTCCATCTCAATACAAGTTCAATGTAATTCAATTGAGATTAGTTGAACTGGCATGACAGCAGATCCGTAGTATTGCCAAAGCACTTAGGAGGCAATGACAGAACCACATCGATGTGGACTAACACATACACAACGCTGCACGACCGGCCAACCTTGTAGTGAGACTAAGACACACACATGCACACACAAAGTATAGGATCGAGTGAGAGAGTGACAGTCGAGTCAAAGAGGTTTTGGCAAATCTCAGGATGATGAAGTTAAAGGCTGATAGAAACTTGTCGAAAAAATGCGAAAAGAAGGAGAGAGGAATGATAAAGGGACCTGGATGACGAGTAGAGCTGATGTATGACAGAGTTCGTCCAAAAAAGATGAAAGAATGATCGACTCTCGGGGAGCACGATGGAGAGAGAAGAAGAAGGAAGGACAGGAAAAGGGGAAGAGGAGGACGTGACAAAGTGAAAGAGGTGAGCGATGCTGAGGAGAGCGAGAGAAGAGAAAGAGAGAGTGAGGAGAAAGCGCTGAAGGCGAAAAAAGGAGAGGACAAGAGATAAAGAGAGCAAAGGGGGGGGGAGGGCAAGACAGGATAAAATGTATAAGAGTGATGTACGAGAAGAGGGGAGAGGAAGAGATTTACTAGAAGAGAGATTAAGTCAAGTTGTCCCCGGTCAGTCATTAATCCGATTTAAGAGCAATTAAGGTGAGACTGATTCCTTCCTAGAGAGAAAGAAATAGATGGAGAGGGTGAAGAGAAGGGGGAAGAAAAGAGGAGACAGGGAGGGAGACAAGGAAGGAGTGATTGAAAGAGAAAAGTGGGAAAATAGAACAGGTGTCTGAACTCTGGATGTCGGTTAGTGGACAAATTACAAGCAATATACTGAAAAACTAACAGGAACACTGGCAGAATACTCTAATCTGTTTATTTGACTGTCATGTAAAATTGGACAAATCTAAAACTTGCTAAAAGTCACAGGTTAGGGAGCGAGGTGAAATAAATTTTTCAAAAGGCACTCCAGAAGTTTGGTCGTGGCTTTTCGTGTATTCTCGCATTCGTTGACTAACACACATTCCCTTTTCATCAAACCATTTTCCGTGACATTGGGATCATAGAAGGGTACCTCCACACTCTGTTAACAGAAACTAACATCTAAAGTCTGCGTGTTATAGCTCAGTTATCTGTGAGATTTGTTTTGTGAGAGTGGACAGAAGACGTGAAGTTGAATTTCAGGTGAAAGTGCAGCGGCTGCTTCCCTCCAGTCAACATTAGACAGCGAAGGGCAAAGAGGAGAAAGAGACAGTGTTAGAGAGAAGGAGAGTGAAAGACAAAGTGGATGACTCTCCTCTGAATGAAAATGAAAAGCACGGGAGCAATGAAGAGTTTCCCTCCTCCTCCTCTTCCTCTTCCTCCTACTGCAACAAACCCCTCCAATCCCCGCTCAGTGTGCTCTGTTGTTCCAGATATGTATCAGGGGTCTCGGGGTCAGCAGAGGGGTCCCTCCACTTGCTGTAGTGTTTCTATGTCTATTGGGAGATGGTGGTCCTGATAGCTTGGCCGTCTGACACGTACACAACAGTACATAAATCAAAGGCGCACATACACACCCTCACTCCATTTATCTCCCACTCAAGCAGTGCGGTGATAGCAGCCAACTCTGCATAGAGTCAGACAGAGGGAGAGGTTGTGGTCTGTCTTGTTAAGTGGGAAAGTAATAGGTAGCTGTAAAAGGTTTACTTCTGTTGCTGCCATCTCTATTGTTCAGGCTTTTCCAGTGTTTGTGCCTCTTTTGTTTGATGTGCTTCAATAGTATATAGCACACTCAACTACGTACATAATTGCTGTTCCACATAACTGCAGGACAGCAGCATGTTATTATGAAGTCTTTTAAGGCAAAGAATGTAGCAAATTGAAAGTGAGGTTATAGATTTTGTTTGTAACATTTTAGGTATCTGAATGGAAATGGTTTTACATGATTTCATTGACTTACATCAGTCACAAATGCACGTTTTTCAAAAGAACTCGGCCATTACTGGGAAAATGCACTTATACACATCTCTTTATTTCATTTTCTGTTTTCTCCTGGCTTTTCTCCTATTAAGATTCTCTCTATTTTTCTGTGGCGCATCTATTGCAGTTTCTGTGGACCAATCTGTAGACCATCGCAAGTCACAGATTGAGAGGCCATTTGGCTGCTGTTGACAGGAGAGAGCAGCTATTGACAGGGCCCTGCCGGGGAGGCGTGTCTCAGGCCCCACGTCCAAAGCGTTTGTGGCATTTAATACACTGTAGCAGTGGTCCTCACAGCCCTCACCCTGCGTGCTACTGCCATAGGGATCAATATGCACTGGGTTAGAGAGAAATGGACCATCTGATGCACACTCAGAGAGGGGGATGAAGGGAAAAAAGAGTGTAAGAGATGGAATCAGCGGGGAGGGGTGGGGTAGCGAGGGATTTAAGGGAAGAGAGGCAAAAGACTTGAAAAGGGGGAAAATGGTGAGACCTAAAAGTGAAGAAAAGAAGAGAGGAAATGATTAGAGGCATGGTTTAAAAGACATGGAGGCAGAGTGTTGCCCAGCACAGAGATAGATAGCAAGGGAGAGAAAGTGGTCAGCGGTTGAAAGAGACATTCAGCTGGGAAAGAAAACAGATTGGAGGGAACGGGGATAGACACTGAAAAAGAGGAAGGCTCTAGACACCAGGGAGGATACACACAGGAAAGGAAAAAAGACATAAGGGAAGAGACGAGTGGGAGATAGGAAGGGAGAGGGGGAGTAGAAGGAAGAAAGGAGAGGGGAGAAAAACAGAGGTGGTGGTGGTGGTGGTGGGGGGGGGGGGGGTGCTGGGAAGGATGAGGAGGAAAGGAGGGGAGTGGGGGGGGACTAAAATTTCCATCAGGTTTTCAATTGGGGCGGATCAATAGTGTATTAGAGCTCACCTTGACCCCATCCCTCCCCCCTCTCCCTGGCCCAGCACACAGGCCAAGCTACTCTCCCTCACAGCAGGGGACAGAGAGGGGGAGAGATTGCATTACGGCCCCCCCTTTCTTGGACCAAAGTGGCAGAAAATGGCACAATAAAAGCAAGAGCGGACAGAAAGAAAGAGGAAAACTAAGTCGCGGCAGGTAGAAACAGAGAAAGTGGGAGACGAGGAGTAAGAGACCACGGAATGAGCTGGAGGAGAACCCAGCAGGTGCTGCCGTGTTTGTTCGGATGGAGCTTTCTAGGAGAGGAAACTTGTTGGGCAGAGTGGTGTGTGCATGACTTGTGTGCATTTGTATCACTATAACACTCAAAAGGACAGATTGGAACTGAAATGTGTGATCCACATAAAACACAAGCATGTTTTTTGAACATGTATCGAATTTGGTTAAGTAACTGTGCTAAGTGTTGACGCAGTCACGGGGCTGCAGAACCTTGAAAGACAGAGAGTTTTGTGTATCAGTGTAAAAAAAAATGCACTCATACGGACTCGAACAAGTCTGTGCATTAGTATTTTTATTTTATTAATATGCCACTAGTTTAAAAATTGTAATATTCTGCATAGAATACCTTAAATATATAACTATTGGTATTACATATATAACTATTGGCATTGGTAGGCTACAAAGCCTACCAATGCTTTCAAGGTGTGGTGTACAAATCGGTGATCTGCTTCACGGTTACACACAAATGCTCAGATAAATAAGTTGGTAGATGTGCACGAGACTGGTAGGACACCCTCCATCACTGGAGGACAGCGGGACTTGAAGCTGTTGCAGAAAGACAGAGGCAGGGGCCAGAGTGAGGGTGATGATGGGGGGAGAGGTTGAATAAAAAAATTGATCTGGGAATTTAGCATTTAGACACAGTTTGCAAAGTGATATAGAGGGGAGGCAGAGGAGCAGAGGGGACAGTGCGGGGGAGGACACTTAACTTTACAATAGGTCAGCTCTGCTGCTAACTCTCTTACTAACTGGAATCTTGACATCCTGCCTCATATGCCGCTCTGTGCATATTCCCCAGAAAATAAACACAAAATGCGATTCCGAGATTCTTTCAATGATCCATCTTGAGCGTGTGATTTAGCTGTTTAGACAGGAGCTTGTTTGTAAAAGCACAGACCTACTAGCAGCACCATCCTCATCTCTTCTCCACATTTCCTAATGCTGTTCCTATTGTCACCCATCCACACTCCAGTGCACATACACACGGCAAGATGCCCGGCAAAACAACACACAAATGCACACGCGCACCCTGTGTCAGGCGTACGCACACACAGTAACACACAAACTCGGTCCCACTCACTGAGGGGGAGAAAAGGAAAGAAAAAAGGAGAGAAAAAAGAAATCGATCGCCGGGGATAGCGGTGCGCGTCGGAGGATCGTATCTTGTCAAAATAATATATTACCCTCATCCCCGCCTGATCGATGCGGTGGATTAGGGACGGAGGGCTCCCTCTCTCCCCTCCTCTCTCTCCCTCTCTTCCTCCTCGGTGCTTGGTGCAGTTTAATATTTACCTCCGTGAAAGAACGGCCGCGACGGCTCTCAGCCCTAATTGATTCCGACACATGGGGCTCTGTGCTCAGGCTGCGGATGAGAGAGGGAGGGCCGGCTGGAATGCAGAGGTAGAGAGGCGAAAGAAAGATAAAGAAAAGAGGAGGGAGAGAAGGAACCTCAGGACAGCAGCATCAAAAAGCAAAATAGCAGGAATATGTGAAAAGGAAGGCTAGGAAAAGAAAAGATTTCCATAAGGAAGAAAAAAGAAGCTGTGGGAAGAAATGGAAGACTGAAAAGGCTGAGATAACGTATGGAGTTTGAAAAAATGGATGGATAAAGGTTAGGGTGGTGGAAGAGAGACGAATGAACTTAAAACCTTGGAGGAAAACCTGGGAGGTCAGAGGAAATACAGCTAGAAAGGTATAAGATGGAGACAGCTGAGCCAGAGGGTGGAGAGGAATGGCAATGTATGTGGCACAAATAGAGGAGAGAGGGATGAATGGAACGGATAGCAGATAGGAAATGAATCAGGAAGAATGAGGGAAACGGGGAGAGTAGGTGGAAATGGGACTGCACGCGAAAGTGGCTTCAGGAGAGCAGGAAGAGAAACGGGAGGGATGAGGGCAGAGGAGAGCAAATGAGAGGGGATTAAGAGAGCGACAGGAAGATGGATAGAAATGGAGGAGTGAAACATGACGGGTGGAATGTAGAGCACCAATAAAAAGGCAAGAACGGGGAGCAAAGAAATAGGGGGATGATGGAAAAAAGATCCCGGCGCAGAGGTGACAGAATGATATCAGGTGGGATAGACAGAAAACAGGAGTGATAGCGGAGCGAGAGGCGGGAGGGTAGAGAGGGACCATATTTTCCGCTGAAGGAACTGGCCTGTCATGCTGTTCCGCCAGCGCAGAGCGGCTCTATAAAATACAGGGAGCAGGCGGGTCGTGTCGGGTGACTTATGTGTATATCTAGGCTTTGTCAATATTTCTTTCTGTCTTCCTTCCTCTGTGCTCTCCCTATTGCTCCCTGACTTTCTTTTTCCAATTGTGCTTCCACTGTCTCCCCATTTCTTACTACGAGTGTGTGTTCGTCCCAGTTAAGTGCTCACTCCATCTCCAGCACTGTTTGTCCGCCTTCCTGTTCTTTCTGGGAAGTGAGAGCACATACAAGAGATATAAGCCGTAGAAGTCACCTGCACCTTTTGAGCTTGCAAGCCAAACATGACTGTGGTGCAACAACTCGAGGACTTATTGAGGTTTTATTCTTCAGTCATTCTCCATTATGAGGCGATAGAGGCAGGATGATGAGGCTTGCGGCTCTGTTTTACATCAACAGAGCACCAACACAAATACTCTCATTGGGGTTCATATCTTAAAGCCTATCTCCAGATTAAGAACATAGAGACAGACACGGCTGGTTCCCTCTCTCAAACTCTTTTGCATAAGTGCAGGGATAAATGAATTCATCGGGTTGTGTACATCTTTCTGTAAATCCACTTTTCTAGTTTGTGTTTCTCCAAGTACAGAAGCACCGGGTGGTAGGCTGATTTATTCATGTGATCCCACGTTGGGTTACACCTCCTCTTCCTCATTTGGCATGGTTTAGTATCCTGCACACAGGTCTGTGGAGACCTGGACCCATGGGGGGGCCAGGCATCCTGCAGATACACTACCCCAGTGCACAACTAGTGGACACTCACAAATTACCCTGCTCTACATTTCATGTATATTTATTATGAAAATATATTAAAACTTCTCCGAACTGTTTCTGTCTTGCCACGTAAGTGAGAGTACTACAATGTTGCCCTCATTTTTGACTTCACCAAAGTCCTGATGGGACTTGGCGATGAGAAAAACATTCAGTTCTATTTCTACCTACCTGTGTCGCCACAGAAAAAGTGAGGAGGGGAGGGGGAACATAGAGGACACAGAAGTTGAAATGGAATGAAACAGAACTTATTTATTTTTTAAAAATAAGCCCCAAATTTCCAATCTATCCCCATGACTTCCTCTGCCTCGGTGCTATGGTTTCTTTTTCCTTCCCCTTTCTCTCTCTCTCTCTCTGTCGCTGTGTCTGTTCTTTATTTACACCTCTCTCCTGCTCTCTGCAGTGGCTCAGGGAGCGGTAACAGAAGTGTCACTTGTCATTATTGGTCTAATTCAGTAATCCGTCATCGTGCACTCACTGTATGCAGTGCATTATACGCCAGCACAGCAGGTGTACTACGCACCGAGGTGGAGATTCGATTTGACACGCACACACAGGCGAGAGAGCCAACGGGGGCCGGAGCAGACGGGCACCGAATGTGTGCGTTTGTGTGCGTACATTTTGTTTTCTGTGTGTGTCGGAGAAAGTGGAAGGGGAACAGATAGAAAGATGGAGAAATTGAATTTTTGTGTGCGTGTCTGTGGATATATTGTAGTTTCAATAGAAATACAGCGGTCTAAGATGTCTCTGTAGTGGGACGAGACATCAGCGACGGGACAGAGACAGCAGAACGAGTCAGAGCAGAGACTGTGAGCGGTAGCACATGTGGGAACAGATGCGAAAGAAGATATTTGCAGTAAAGAAAAATGAACAAAATCCAACAATATATTATTACAGCGTGCTTTCCATTCATTTACAATCTGCAATCATCAAATCAAAGTTTACGTCTTCATCTGAGGGCTGAATATGTTTTGTAACCCAGCCTGGAAGCAAAGCTATAACACAATCTACTGTTCAAAACACGGTATTGAGTTTCCATGATTCTGTTGTTCAACACTTTTACTTAGCTATAAAAGTTTTGCTTTATCCTTATAGCATTTTATAAAGCAGTTCATTAGAAAGTAATATTTTTATTTCATAAGCGAATATGATGGCTGACCAGCCAAGAAAGTCAATTCAGTCTGATTTATAAATTAGTTGTCGGACTTTTAAGTTTGGTGAAACTTATAGTTTATTATGTTTTTCCCAATTGAACTGCTTGGCTATTTAAACCACATTAATGCCAATTTTTCTCCAGTATTTTCATTTAGCTGCTACACTACACAAATAGGACCACATGCCTCTACCGCCAGTGGGGAAAGAAAAAAAATAGGCACAATGACTTGCAAGACAAGGAACATCCAGCTTATGTAGTCAGCGTCTTGGACTTCACCTGGACTCTCTAGATTTAATTATGAGAGTATATGGACTCATTGTCATTGTACAAAAACATAATGTGTTGTGCTTTTCACCCACCTCATCCTGCTATAGTGGGAAAAAATCCATAAAGCGATATGATTGCTAAGTCTCCCAGATCTCTGTTCAGCTTGCGGCATTGCTAACTTCTGCACCACAGTGTGAAATTATGGATTCTCCTGGGATTATGCTTAGAAGCACCTAGATAGATCTCCAAACCCAATGTTTGTTTTATATAAAGGTCAAGTCTAGATTCAACTTAGACATGGTGAGGTGAACCCTGCTGCAGTCAGGGTTGTGGTCTGTAAGACTGATCCATTATCCATGAAGTCGAACACCGATTTTATCTGCTTTAGTCTCGCCCATGTTTATGTTTGTTTTTGCCAGTAGGCATCACAGATGACTAATCAATCAATCAGTCAATCAATCAATAATCAATATTGGTAGAGATTTTTTTTTAATTTAACCCATTAGTGCTTTATCAGTTTAAATGATTTTAAGTGTAGTTTAGCGTTTTAGTACCGCTTTCCTCAGCTTACACATAGATATCATTTTAAATGCAAGAATGTCAGACAGTTTATCAACTTGACTTATGCTTGGTAGCTGTTATTCAAGTTCATTTTTATTCATTTATTTTTTAGTTTGTTTATTCTGCATATAGTATATACAGCTGGATGCTTTCATATCAAGAAAATAAACACAAAGGCAAAGTCTGATAAAAACAAAGGAAAGTGTAAGTACCATCCCTGAAAATCCTTTCACTTCATGTATGATATGTAAACATGATGAATGGATCTTAAAACAGGAGTAGGTAGAAGCTTAACACTGCACTGCACACAAAAATGTGCATACAGTCCAAACTTGGCACACTTCTAAGTCAAAGCTATCTACAACTTGGTGCTCCGGTGGGTCCAATCGAAAGAAAGGCAAAGCCAAGCTTTGTATGCAGCATTGACAGTCCCACTTCCCTTGGGGTTGGAGATGGTGCCCCCTACATTCTGGGTACTAGAGTTTTATTCTATGTGAACAAGTGTAAGGGTGATAGGGTTTAAGATGTGATGGAGCTTCACCTCTTCTCTTTATCAATGGCAATTTGTATGTGAGCGCACACCTCTGGAGTCCCAGCGGACACAGTGGATTTCATCAAGTTCTTAACCCCACAAGGCTACAAATCCGGTTACCACTGTAAGTGTTTTAAACTGTTTAAACTATCACAGCACTCCATGCTGAGTCCCAGCCTGTGTGCAAGTCACGCCCAGATCACACCGAACCATATGAGTGTAACTGCATTTACTCTACTTTTTTCTCTTATTTTATTTTTGCTTTATATAACACCTGCCATTTCCACCAGCACATCAAACCCCGGCTGTAAGCTGACTCCGAGGGGATTCACTTCTATTGTTTTGTGAAACCTTTTTACAGCTGCTTTTATTGATTCATTTTTATCATTCCTTTTTTCATTAAGAACATATGGAAGACATTTTTTATGTGATTTGACTACACCCCAAATTTCTGCTGCTGATTTTACTGTAAGATTGTGGGATACTGATGATGCAGAGTAGGGCAATGCAGTTTATACGCTGAATACTAATAGCCACTGTTGCTAATTGTTAATTGCAAGATTTTTCTAATTACTGCTCATTAGTGTAATTTGCATAACTCTAAATGTATGGCGAACTATGATGAGCCCAGTTCAGAATCAACAGTTCAACCAATGAAAACAATGAAAAAACATCACAGTATGTCTTTATTTGCCATTTCTTAGAAATTATTTTGTCGTTGGTCATCAGTAAAATTTCAGACATGTGATTGAGCTAAATCACCAATCCTCTTTTACATCAGGAGCAAACCAAAACACTTTTTCAAACAGACATCGACTGCACAATTTAAAGCTGTCGCTGCATCTGATTGTTTACTAATCGCTAATTTATCTGAGAAAGTATTCAGTTCAAGAAAGTGAGGTGAGAAATTACAATTGAACTAAGAGAGAGAGAGAAAAATAGATTTTTATGTTAAAGATGTTAGACTTTTTTTCTCCAGAGGCCCTCTTCCCCTTCACCCACCCAAAAAACAAGAGTAAAGCCTTTCAGTCACATATAGCCAGAGAATTAGAGATAGGTATATGGGGCTAATCCTTTAATGTGGTATAAACTTAACAGGTAGTTTCTCATTGTTGTTGGTTTATAAATTATAGCTCTTAAATTTAAATTACAAAAAACAAAAAACTTTTACTGTATAATATTATCAGGTTAACATCAACTCTAAACAAAACATGCTTAAAAGTTGAAAGAATGAAATGGCAGAAGCTGTTTGTTTTGGATTTCTCAGAGCAGAAAAAAAATGTTAAGTCAAAACATCTTAATTTTATAATGAACTAGTTATTTTGGCTTAAAAGCTACATTGAAAGGTCATTAATATCTGAAGGATTTGCTTATTTGCTTATATCGCCAATGGATCATTTAACCTATTGACAAAGAGCCCTTTGATTTTATCTATTGCCTGCCTGATGGTGATCATCGACTGGGGAGTTATTTTGTATTAAATAATCAGAGGTGATCAATACCGCTCAATAACTGTCTTCCTCCTCCTTCTTATCAGCCCCACAATGTCTCCATGTTGAAAGACCCATAGGCGCACACTGCTGCATGACATGGTTATAAGATGGTCGGAATATATAAATATATGTAATCTGTTGATCCTCTGGCGTTTTACAGTTACTTTGTCTTTGTTTAGGAGCTGAATTGCACAATAGCATCCACCAAATGATGGCCAGCACACAATGAGCTACTTCTCCTCCTCTGCATCAGTTGATCAAAACCGCCTGGAGTTATGCAGTTAATGGCATCATTATTGTAAAAGAGAGAGAGAGAGAAAAAAAAAGGAGATAGGAGAGCGAGCAAAAGGGGTGGGAAGAACAAAGTTGGAAAAGGAGAAGGAGGAGGAGGGAAGGAAGGAAAGTGTTTGAATTATTATCCTGTATATGCTCGAGTGGACACGAGACAGAGAGCAGGGGGCGATTTGGCGAGTTGTTGAAGAAAAGATGAGAGGTGAGGCCTACGGTGGGGAGGAGAGAGCAGGAGGGAGGGCCGGTGATGAATGGAAGGAGAACAGGGATGAGAGACGGAGCAGCATGAAAGAGTATATACGGTGCGCGGTCCCGCTCCGAGGATGATGAAACGTTAATTAAAGTAAACGAGCTACCTGAGCTCCCCGGCTAACCCCCTGTCACACTCTGTCAGGAGACAGAAAGAGGGAGGTGGGGGGCAAGGGGGGAAAGAGGGGGGGCGGTGGAAATTTGACTGGAGAGGAGAGAAGTTGGATAATCCAGCTGTGGCTTTAGTTCAAGGTTGATTGCTGTCACAGTTTCTAGCACAGATATCATGCATGTGCACACCAGCGAATATAAATAAATATGACTTCAATATGATCATTTAATCATTTAAGTTATTTTTTGTGCATTATTATTAAATTATTTTCCATTAATTCCTCGCAGGCTCCATCCAAGATTTCGTGTGAGACCCGCCGAGCTCTCCGCAATGGCATCTCGCATGCGGGAACACAACATTTTGAATGAACCGATCAGCCGTGCGAATGTGTCTGAAACGTTGCTGCGTGGATCAGTAATTACAAACTAATTTTTGGCCAAAAGTGCGCCCTAATTTTCAAAAGAAACCCCCACCCATCCTCTCCCCCTCGAATATGTTTCAGCCTGTGCTCCTCTGTGTATATAATCCTTATTTCCCGTTCAATCCACGCAAGGTTTCATCCGCCAAGATCACCTTTGTTTCTTTTTAATGCTCATATTCATTCAATTAATCTGGGCTCTAATTCGTTTATATATTTATTTACTCGGTCTCGCCATCACTCTCTTCTTTTTTTCATCTCTCTCCAACGATTATCCTGGCGTCTAATTAGAAATCGATGCCGCTTGGCCGCCGGGTATTTGCAATGTGTTTGTGGACGTTGAGAACAATTCCCCGGACAGAAAAGACTGAGAGAAGAAAGAGAGAGGAAGAGGAAACGCTACACTACACTGCACTGCACTATATGCACACACACACGCGAGCGCGCAGATTCTGACAACCGACTTAACTGCTTGCAGCTATTCTTCTTTCTAAAAAAGCAGTAGGCTAAGTTTAAAAAAAAAAACAGAAAAGAAAGAATACAAGGAAAGGAAAAAATGAAAAGAAAATGATTTTTTTAACGACTGACGCGAGGGATTTGTGCAGAATTGTTGAGGACTGTTTCCCCGTCTTTTAGGAAAACAAACAAACCTCGAAGTGGAAAAGCACTTTAAATGTGATGGCCTGCATCTAACCCTAGCCAAAAGTCGAAGGAGCCAATTCATCACAAGGTTATAACAATCCAGTGCGCCGAGCCTCTATTGCTATGGTATTCTTATTTTAGTATCGGGCTTCTATTTTTGAGAGTTTGGGGCCTGCGTATGTAATTAATGCATTAGTCCGAAATGCAAACTTCTACGTGCGTTTAATAGCAGCCAAACTTTGTTGAAATTAGCCTTCAGTAATTGAGTGATCGTTCATTTGCCTTTCTCCCTTTAAGGCGAATATTTCGGGCAGTTGGAAACTCAAAGTCTAAATTACTTCAAACTTTGTGTGAACTATGGCACCCATTCTCTTTTCCCTTTTTTGTGCCATAACCGGTGTCTTCTCTGATGCTCATTCCGAGCCGGCGTCGCCTCCTCTCTGTCGCATCCCGCGGAGAGGAGTCGGTATGGAGACGACGGGTTAGCGCCATTACCGGGGCCAATCGAACCAAACCGGATTAGCAGCTGCCAGATGAAAAACGAAATCGTTCCAACCAAGTGAAAAAAAATGTAGGGAACCAGAGCCTCGCACTTTTATTAGTTCAGCTTTACACCACAGTGTGTTTACCATCTGTGCGCAACCTTTTATTGGCTCTCCCCATAATCTGTTTTTCAGACGCCGTTTCTCTCTGTTTACTGTGTTCATCATCCCAAACGAGATGCATCACTTTCTCTCCTCCTTTCCCTCCCCTCCCCTTGTGTGTGTGTTTCTCCAATAACTCCGTGGGTTCACCAGTCAGGAAGTGTCATATCGGGAAATGCAGTGTTGGAGTGTCACCCCCCTCTGCATGATAAGGAAAACTGAATAACTTGCTTCTTCTCCTTGTTGCTTCACATTTCATCAACCCCTGTGATGCTTTACTTGTGCCAAAACCATCAGTCTGGGCTCCCTGGTGTCTGTGTGTGTGTGTTGTGTGGTTCCAAATGTGTGCATGTGTATGCATTTGAGTGTTTGTGTGTCTTTGTTGCTCTGTGCAGTAAGTCATATTTGAGGCTTCATCCTTGCATTTTCTGTCAGTCTATCTTTCCATCTTGCACGCTCATTAAACGTCCCTCCCTCACACAGACACACACACCATCTCCCTCTCTCTCTCTCTCTCTCACACACACACACACACACACACACACACACACACACACACACACACACACTCCCTCTCTCACTCTGTCTCTGAGTCTCTCCCTCTCCTTCTTCTTCCTCCGCGCCTCACGCTCCCCTTGCCCGTGGCTATATGATCGTGAAAAATGTGTTTACAAAACTCGCTCTCTTGCAGATCAAACCGTATGGACGAATCAAAGACTTTGGAGAGAGAGGCAGAAAAGAAGCGAGGGAAGATAGAGAAAGAGAGATAGAAGGGGTATGAGCAGAGGGTGTGTAGAGGCCTTATAATTTTAAAATTCTCTGTGTGTTATTCTCTCTCTCTCCCTCTCACTTTTTTCCCTCCTCATGTGGTTGTGTGTGCGTCTGCATCTCCTTTGGTAATACAATATCTTTAAGGCCCCCAAAACAACTATCTGTGTCTCACAGTTAAACATGAGATAATGCAATATTGATGTCTCCTTGTCTTTGCTATAACGCAATACTGGACCCATTCAGGCTGGACACGCTAACATAGGCCGATAGTGCCCTTGCACTTAAAAGAATTACTCTGCTCCTGTAATAAATTTTAGAGGGATGCTACACAAATATGAAGTCCCACAAGGAATATAGAAGCCTGTGAGAGCATAGAAGTAAAAAAAAACACTCCCAAAGAAGCATCAGGTCACCTTTCATGTTATGTATTCAGTACAAGGCACACAGTAATATTGGGCTGTATTAGCTTTCAGCTGGTTCTTTGTGCATTTGGGTTTCAAGGGAGTGATTTGAGACATGTTTACTAGTCCAAGTTTTGAGCGACTTTGTGTTAGCTGAGGCCTCTGGAAGTCCTCAGAGTTATGAAGGCTATTTGCGCTTCATTTTGTGCATCACTTGTTCACGTAATTAAAATTTCAGACTTTTTAGTTCATTAACAAACAAGGACATTATTCTGAAGTCCAACGCTGGGTGCTTGTCACTGCTGTCTTAGTAAAAGTTGTTGAACTGTTTAAAGACCAGGAACGCTATTCAATCAGTGCTGGTGGTATACAATTTGGGTGCATTATTTTACTAAGATTTTATTAAGTAGCCGAACCAAATAGAACCAAAACTGCGTTATCTTAGAATCCCTAAAAGCACAAAATCTGACATGGTGTTGTACATAACAAATGACATTAAGTGCAATAAAATGTGTGAGAACCTTTTTAAAACTTATGGTTTATACTCTTGTGGTTGGAAATCTGTTTCTCAAGTGCCCATATGATACATTACTTCTATGACAAGACTTCGTTTTTTTATCATAATGTCAAATTGCCTGATGAGGGTGCAAAGGCAGGAAAGGTGTGAGGAGTTATTTTTAAATAGAAATATCAGAATTGCTGCTCTTAATGTTTATGACAGGTTTGATAATTATGAGAAGAGAGCGTCTAAAATCCACAGAGAAGGACAGGAAGAAGACACAAAAAGATGAAGGAAGAGGAGGAAAGGGATTGTGAGGGGATGATGGTGAATGTGGTGAAGGAGGAGCGGGGAATGAGGGGGGTGGGGGGGCAGACAGACAGGCAGGGGGAGCGATTATAGCAGGGTTTATGTATGAGCTATTGATTGAGTCGGTGGTGACTTCTTGAGTGGTTAATTCGGGAAGTGAGAGCGATAGAGAGAGTAACTCACTGACCAGAGAGGGGAGGGAGAGTGAATGGGGGGATAAAGAGAGAGATAGAGTAGGAGAGCGTGAAGAGGAGGAGGAGAGATACAGAGGAAGAAAAAAGTGGACTTCCCCAAGTTAAAAGTGTGGAACATAAGATTCTATTTGGTAAGGAATTAATTTGTGGTTCATGATTACTAACAGGGGCAATTTATGAAGCAGGGTTGTTTTGTTTTTTTGTCTTTTGACCCTTTTCAAAACTGCTGAACTTTTCTCCAAGTGTTTGACACAAACACTTGGATATAAAATTCAGCCAATATTTAAAGGATTTTCTATTACAGAAAAAAAGTCTTAAGATTTGTTTATTATGTGGATTATGCATAATGCTCCTTCTGTTTGGCACAAAACAGCAACTAAAAGGGAAAATAAATGAAATCCACATTTACCTGTGTAGGGTTTTAGAGAGGGCACAGTACCTCAGAGCAGGAAGGGTTCAAATCCGGTCTGAGGCTTTTTGTGTGATGTTTGCATGTTCTCCCCATGATTGTGTGGGTTCTCTCCAAGTACTCCGACTTCCTCCAAAAGTCAAACGACATACACTGGTGTGAACTTCTGACTCCAAAGGGGCCGTAGGTGTGAATGTGAGCATGAATGGTTGTCTTTCTCTACGTGTTAGCCCTGCAACCCATCCCGGGTGTTCCTTGTCTCTTGCCCTATGACAGCTAGGATGGGCACCAGCCCCCTTTCAGCAACCCTGAATTAGATAAGGGGAAGGAGATGGATGGCTGGATGGATTTTAGAGTAACATATAACCAGGCTTTGAGCTGGAGTCTCTACCTCAAATCTAAATTCTCAATCTTACTGGTTCAAAAACAGTTATCACTAATTTAGAGGGGAAGTGTCATTAAGCATGAAGGTGATTAAACACCATTATGAGCTGCTAAAGGGTCTCTATGACCCCAAACACAGAGAAAACAGAAAACAGTGCAGTCACATTCAAACACTTTAAGTTATAATGATCACACAGCTTCTGATCTGCCTTAGTATTGCTTCAGTCCCAACACGGTTTTCTTTGGGAAATTAACTGAAGATCTGAGCAACCTGCGTTCATGTCCTGAACATACTCAACTCAATTAAAGCCTTCCGCTCTCCATCACACATAAACACTGAGCGAGATCAGACAGCGTATTTTCTTCTCTGGATTTAAGCCTATAGGACACTCGTGCGATCGCTGGAAACCACAGAAGGATCTGTTGGTCTCACTGCATCACCTTGTCTGAGGAAAAAATAGTCAAGAGCAACAACTCTGAGTGGGAAACGAGGTGGTGTGTGCGTTTGGTGGACGTGTTTGTAGTGTAGTGAGCGTGAAGGTTCTCAGTAATAGCCTATAGACAGATTGGTTATTATTCCAAATGTGTCCGGTGCATATTCGCCCGCAGTTTGATTTGCAATGCATCTCTCAGTTTGTTCGCTGGTAGGATATCCTGGATAGGATATCAAATTCCGAAAAGCTTCGCGCGCGAGTGACGCTACGTGGGTTTTGCGTGCATCTGTGTGTGTGTGTGTGTGCGCGCATGTGTGTGTGAAGGTCAGCTCGCCGGCGCAGTTTCTTTTCCTATTTCTCTTCCCTCTCGCGCAGGTTTTGATCTCTCAGCCGCGAGATCAAAGGCGCTCTCTGGCTATTAGTCAGCGCGAGCCATTGATCCCTCATCGATCCACGCGAGACACAGCCGCCCCGTGAACACCGCGCGAGGCTCCCAAAAGCTCCTCCCGCGCGTCAGGAGAGAGAGGGAGAGAGAAAGCAGAGGAGGGAGATGGAGCGGTGTCTGTGTGTGCGCGCGCGCGCGTGTGTATTTTTCTACTGGCGCGGGCAGAGCCAAACTCGAGCTTTTTCTTTGCCGCGGGACATGAAACAATGAGGCTCGAGCCGGTTTTAATAAAGCGCGCTTTCCCTCCTTTCAACTCTGGCGCGAGGCGGACGAGCCGGCAGCGGAGAGCGATCGATAATTAATGACGATGAATAATTTAACCCTATCGATTGATACTTTTTTCTTCATCCTTTTCCCCCTTCTTTTCCTTATTTTCTTAAGGCCAGCGTTCTATATCATACTAATGCCGTTTTCACGCGCTCAACATCCTCATCTCCACTCACCTCTTCTTAAACTTGTTGGAGTTCACCACCGATCGTGAAAGTCTGGAGAAAAAAAAATCAGGTTTCCTTATTTATCAAAGTACTCTATTTATGACCCGAGCTGGAGTCTAAACTTCTCTCCGTGAATTGAGCTGGCCTTTTCTTCTTACTCTTCTTTTTAAAACCGCAAGGTGTTGTGTTTGTCATTAAAGCCAAATATGCACATCATACCCCATTACAAGTAGCCCAAGAAACGAGCCATCATATTCGACCTTTTAACATATTTCTTCTGCCAACACTTTATTTATTACAGTCAATCCCTCTCACACACTCCTGGTGTTACTCTGTGACTTAAAGTAGTGATATAATGTAGTAAAATCTCCAAAGCTCAACTCATGAATGAACATATAAAGCTCTTACTCATTTTGAAGCACTCATATTTTCAGCAGGGGTATCTGTGCTCAGCATTGACTTTAAGCTATGTATTCATAGATTTAGGAACTTGATGCAAATTCTAACCCCAGCCTTATTCCTTAAGCCGTGAACCAAACAGTTCAGTGTGAAATTATGTTTCTTAAGTTTTCAGATATGGACTTTAATATTTCTCTGCCCTATTACTCCCTGCCTCTGTTGTCACATCTTGTACCGCTGCTCTACTGTATCTTTCAAAGTACATTTCACTGAATGATATTCTGGCCGGGCAGTCCTGTCAGATGATAGCCTGTCTCAGTGTGAAGGACTCAGTATTAGCTTTGCCCCTGCAGTGGGGAGTAATGGGTGCTCTGTGGGAGAACAACTAGATTCAGCCAGTACTCCTGTAACGATATGTCTTGGTTAAATACACTGATGCTGCTGCACCGCTGCCTGCTCCTATTATAGTGACTGCACTGATTTCTCACTCTTTCACATTGCAGTGTGATGGGTGTGTAAGGTACAAAGGAGGGATTGTGGGGAAATCTAGCGGCTATAACTTGCAACATGATCAGTATTGCTGTGATTATCTGCGCAGTTTTAGCGATTAAAATGTAATCTTTTTTTCATTTTTTATGGATTTTCACAGATTCAAACCTTAAATGGTAAAAGTGAAAACCTTAATGTACAACATGAAATGCAGAAAAAATAAATAAATATCAATAATTTAAAAAAACAACAACCAGTGATGGTTTTAATGTTTTATGATTCATCCAGTGTATTATCGAGTGTGTAATATCCTGCGAACAGGTCAAATTGTCTGAAAAACCTAGTTATTGAGACCAAATTTTTAACTTGTGAAGTTTTGAGAGTCTTTGGGATGCTGAAGTTGACTCTTTTTTTCGTTATGTAAAGGGGAAGTTAGTTTTGTTGATGGCAAGGTTTCAGTCATCGTTTGTCTTAGTTTGAAAAAGCATGTAGAACTTTTTCTTTGTCACATACAAAATCCAAAGAACCTTTTTAATTGGATGCTCAAACAAGATGTAGATGAGATGCATATTTGGGCTTCAAAACAAAATTTGTAGCTTGATATTTTAAGATGTAATTAAATATTATTTTTAAAAATGATATAAAGAATGTTTTTTGGTAATTAAGTTGGAACTTAAGCTAAATAAGAAGATTTATAGGCCAGTGTATGGATAGAATTTAATTCTGTGTTGACTTTTCTCTTCAACATTTGGATAGATAGGTTCTTTTCCCTCTTCCTGACCAACCCCCTTTCCTCCTCTCCTCCTCCTTCTTCTCTCTTCTGTCTCTCTCCTCATTTCTCCTCTCTCCTTCTTTCCATCTCCTCTAACAAACCCATAGCAGAGTCCCTCTGTTCTTCCACCCTGAGGCTGACCAGTGTGTCAGAGCTAACCAGGGAGAGGAACAGAGAGAGAAAGACAGAGATAGCAGGAGAGAGGCAAGCAGAGTGAAAGGAAGAGAGAGAGAGAGTTTTCAGTCGGGCCTTTTTCAGGGGCAACCAAAAAAAGGAAGATGAGACAGATGTACAGAGTCCTTTTCATCTAGTGGAAAAAGAAAGCGGGAGAGGCCAGACTTTTCATGCCTCTCACATTTTTCTATCTTTTTATATCGTGACCCATCACTCTTTCCTTCTTTAGACAGCACTGGAGACATAATGTTGCCTGAATGTCAGGCTGCCCTCCTTCCTCGCTCTACCCCAGTCACTCTGCAGAATTTCAAAACGTAGTTTGTACTACAGTATATCCCTCACACTGGTTTCTTTTCACTCCCGTCAGTGTCCTACTAACCTTGGCGTCACAAGTATGCCAGTTCTGCCTTTACTTTAGCAACATTGTTACAGAGTTGATGTTTGGGAGATACATGCAAAAGTTACAAATACAAATCTGTGACCTTTGTGGCGAGACTGACTTCTTAAAACTCAGTGGGACTGGTCCAATCCTGACTCTTGGATATGCTTTTTCAGTCTTTTTCTTAGTCTTAGTCCCCACTTGGGCAAGAAAGTCGAGAGGTCACAGGAAGTTCATCAGTTGAGAAAATACAAGTTTTAGTTTACTGCTGAAAGAAGGATGGTTCACGTACAAGTCTACCTGAACATGATGCAAACATACCAATTTGGTCATTGCAACACTGTAGTAAATTTTATCTTTCTTTCTTTGGACTTTGTCCCTTGTCAGTTACAATAGTTGGAAACGATTGCTCTCGTTGATGTAGGAGTTTGTCTTTAGAAGACCCATCTGCTTATCCATGAATTTATTGTCTTTTTTTTTCCAAAGCAGTTTTCCAATGATCAAAACAGATTTGGCATTACATGACTGAAAGGTTATTTATAGGAAGCAACTGAACTTTATTTGCACTGTGTGAAATTCAAGAAGAAGAGAAATAAACTGAGTGAAAAATGCATTTTATCTCCTGTCCAATCATTAGTAAATCTGCAGTGAGCAGTATAACAGTATAGTACCTTGCACCTTTGCTAGCAGACAGCTTAATTTCTTATATTGCATGAATTTTGAGGGCGTTGCACTGCATAATTTTCACTCTCTAATGCTTTGAAAATGGCTAAAAGTAAGTACAGAGAGCAAATGTGGAGGGATTTCTGAGGTTTACATGTTGAGCAGTGACAACAGCAGAAACCTTTAACCTTTCAGCCTTGACACAGGAAGTTTGTGTATCCCTGCAATGTTGTTGTGTCCTAAAGTCACAAAAAACAAAGTGCACTCTTTCAAGCGTTAAACTATAGAAAAGCCTCTGAATCATCAACACACCAGAGATTTTCCAGCAGTAATGGTCCATTTGCTAGATCTAGTGCAGGCCTACACTTCAGATTATGTGTAGGAACACAGCTGAGGTGTTTTTGTGAAGATGTGATTGTGTGAAGTAACTTAGTGAATCTATTGAGTGTGCTTACTATTGTCACCGGTAGCCGTGTGATCCATCATCCACGCTGGGTTTCACAGGTGACCTTTTGTGGGAGAGGGGTCCTTTGTTTGGACTCTTGTGTCTCTTTGTCCAAATAAAGCAGTGTTTTTTCTGCCCACATCTCTCTATCAGTAAACCAGAATCTTTAGTAAACAAAGTGCATTCTCTTTTTCAGCTCGGTGAGATCTGTGTTAGTGTGCCGATATTGATTCAGTCAATATCTATGGGCTCCATGTCTTACTTTGTGTGCTGCGTCGTACAGTGTGTGTGCGACGGCTACCTGAATGCCTGCATATTTGTGCCATATCTGCTTGAGACTGTGTTTACTGTGCATGCACAATCCCTTACAATCTGTGAGTGTCTGTATCTGACAGTCTGTGCATGCATGTGTGTGTTCGAGTGTGTGCGTATGAGGAGCAGTATTCCCTGGGCTGCTAGTTATAATGTTTCTGGGGGTGATGGGGGGAACTTGAAAGCCCTGTGCTGCCCAAATCAAAACTAACAAGGAAATGATGGGGGCTCCTTTATCTCCTCTCTGGCCTGGGGGGCCGAGGGGGGGGGCGAGAACGGGAGACTGGGCAGGGAGGGAAAGAAGAGGAGGTGGGAGGGAGGGAGAGAGAGAGAGAGAAAGGGAGAGAGTGAGGGGAGGAGGAGGAGGCGGAGGAGGGGGGTAGCCTGGCTTCCTCTTTGATTTGTAAAAAATGCATTACCTCCGAAATCAAACGGAAAATTACTGCGCCGAAGCAAAACACACAGAGCAGGAGAGAGGGAGAAGGGTGGAGTGGAAGGGAGGGCGGGGGAGAAGACAGTGGATAGGTGTGTGAATAGAAAGGAGGTGGGAAAGAGGAAAGGAGGAGTCACCTGTATAGATATGCTGTTGGATATGAAAAGGGAAGGAAGAGTATGGATTTGAGGTAATGCGTAGGTGGTATGAGAGGAAGTTGGAAAGACTGTGAAAGACAGGAGCTCACATATATGTTTCCCGCAGAGGAGATGAGCTTATACATGCCGTGGACCATGAGAATACGGCAAATGAAAGAGATGATGCAGTATTGATGACCTGTAGCCCACGGGGAAGAGGAAAGTTATGGATTGCTACCGCCAACACAACGTATATCTCATTTTGTAAAGACCAATCTTCGCAACGGCCTTCCTGTCAGACGAGGTCAACATTTTCATGGAAAGATGACAGTTTCAAATGTTTTCAAAAATCCCCAAACATGTGAACAGCGGGGTGTATTTTGATATCCTACTGGTAAACGGTCTAATCAAAATATTTGATCCTTTTCTAAAAATGAGTCATGCGGGATGAGTGCAGACAGTCTCCAGATAGTTTAATGACCAAAAAAAGAGAGAAAAGGAACAATAAGAGTAAAAATAATAATGATTATTATAATAAATAGAATTAATGTCAGCTCTGCACTCATAGACAGAGAGAGCAGACTGAAAACAAGGAAGATGAAGAGCGGGAGGGGAGGGGAGAGAGGAGACAGCGAGCGGGGCCACAATCCAAAGGCTTGAAGCGGGGTGAGAGCGAACGTGAGACAGAAAGAGTCAGAGAGTGAGAAATGCCTGGAGTTAGCAATAATAATTTATACAAACACACCTTAATAATTCACGTTCCATTTCAATGCTGGAGGGAAAATCCAAAATTCACAGAGCATAATTAAATAGAGGCAGAGAGTGAAGGGAGAGACAGAGAGGCCAGCATTAAAGATACCAGTGTAGCAGCAGGCTATCTCTTCCATCTGAGCTTTGTAAAACAACCCTGATGAAACTGTGATATCCAAACTAGATTCCATCTCACAGTTCCCATCTTCATCACAGAAACACCAAGATCTCCTCATCTTCTCGCGTCAGCAGATGTCTATATGAATATATTTAGGAGGCCTTATGATCATAAGCTCTTGTATTATAAAAAGGCCTACCCTACCTCACTGACACGTGCGCGTATCATTCAACATTCAATGCAGAGCATGAAGCGATGTGATGGCGTGAAAAAATAAAAGTTTGTTGTTGTTTTTTTGTAAATCTTCAGATTTCAAAATGCACAGAAGTAAAAACAAAATCAGGTTTTTAAATAGTTTGGACAGTTTATTTTCTTGTGATGTTAAACATGGACGTGTTCACTGGACTCACTGCATCATTTCTGACTTTTATCCCAACAATTTTGTGTGTTTTAAAAAAATGTATAGTTTTATATAACCATATACTATAATTATAGGGGGTATAATTTAATATTACAAGTACAGATGTGAAGTGTTTTCTCGCTTTTGCTTGTTCACACTCAGCTATACAGTGACTACTAAACAGTACATAAGACAATTAAAATAGCTCTAACTCAATCAACTAATAAAACTACACTCTTATTTGTTCAAATCTTTATGCAATTTTGCACTATTTGTAGTACTTACCTGACTTACCTAGGATACCTAAGGTGATATGAAAGACGTTTTACCAAAAACTATAGCCCTTTAAATCCTTTTGAAACTTTCCTCATCTGGCAGACAATTAAACCTAACCTTTAATAGCCCTGAACATAACTTTGTATCTGAGATTTTTTTGATACTTTTAAAACTTCACTAAGAAATAACCAAGTCCTATTATATATTTAAAAACCCAATTTTTAATGTATAATGTGGCTCAGTTTTCAAGTTGGTTTTCAAAAGTCTATTTAATTCCTCCTGTTCATAAATGCACTATAGGGATGTCCACCACGTTGCATCAGACACAGCCTCAGGTGGCCACATCCATCAAACACCTGATCTCTACCAAAGACATATGAAACATAACCTTGCTATATTTCACATCGATTTAAAGTATCATTTTGAACTCATGTTGCGCCTTTAGACCCTTATGCAATACCTTCAGTTTCAACAAAATGTACTCTCTTCTACTCTGACTTGGTGTAATAAATGCAATAAACATGCTGGGTAGTTGAAACTGGCTTAAGCAAATACATCTCTGCAAAATTCTTTGTTTTTCATTTGTAAAAGTTAACGCCTTCTCTCTCTTTTGTTTTGTTCCAGGTTTTGTGGAGGCATGGACTGTAACTGCGTCAGTGATCTGCTGCTCCCCCCGGTGCCCGCCCTCTGGACGCCAGGTCGGTACTCTCATCAAAGTTAGTGACATGAAGGCAGGAGACTATTACATCCTTGCTTTTCTGCATCAAATCTGCTTAAAGTTCTCATTTGTAACATTTAAAATCTTTCAACTTATCTTTAAATCTAGTCCTAAGCCACATGTGTAAATTGGGTGAACCCAGACAGCCAAAACAAGCAAATACTTAAGAAGCAGCTACTTCATTATTAAAATTGCATGTTGAAATTCATCCCCAATATTCATCTATTTAAAAAGATTAACCATACACATTCATGTTTGCCAGACAAGTTCAGACTCAGGTAGTAGTTCAGTTCAGTTCAGGTAGTAATTGGTTCAATGTGTAATGTATTTACAAGGCTAGTTAGTGCCAGATTCACTTTGGCCTGAGTCAAAAAGCTACTTAACTTCATCTCTGATGGTCATAGAGTTGGCTTTTAAAATTCAGACCTGAGCAGCATCAGTCAGATCTCTCCCAGTGAGCTGTCATCATCCCACTGACCAATCTGTTGAGGCTAGAGGGCATTAGCTCAGACTAACATTGCTCAAGGCACGTGCTGTGATATTAAACACATCATCCCTCACCTCCATCACTCATCAGTCATTCAGACAGTGAACCCCACCCCCCACCCCCCCCAGACACACACACACATGCACACACTCCCTGTGAGCAACTGGACAGACAACAGGCATGAACCTCACCCTGCTTCTTCCTCCAACCCTTTGCCCAGGGATCGCCTTCCCAGAGTGGGCCTACAAGCCCGAGTCGAGCCCCGGCTCCAGACAGATCCAGCTGTGGCACTTCATCCTAGAGCTCCTGCAGAAGGAAGAGTACCAAGGGGTGATAGCCTGGCAGGGAGACTACGGGGAGTTTGTCATCAAAGACCCAGACGAGGTGGCCCGACTGTGGGGGATAAGGAAATGCAAACCTCACATGAACTATGACAAACTGAGCAGGGCTCTGAGGTATGTGTTCATACGAGATGTGTTGAATGTCAGGCAACCGCACTGTTTGCATCAGATAAATCAGGCTATAACCCAGCGGTTTCCATAAATTGTTTACTCTTGTTGGATTTAATCCCCACTTAACATCTCTCTTTTCCATGTTGGCAAAAATGGAAAGATAAAGGTGGGATTTTTCCTGGGGAACGTCAATACCCTCAATTTCTCCTTATCTCTGGACATCCTAATGGAAAGTTCACCATTGAGCTGCCAAATAAAAAATTCAATAGGGATTTCAAAATTAAGCCCCAGTGTGAAATTGGACTTTTTCAGAACAGCAAAACTACTCGACACTGAACTTGCTGAAGGTGATTAAAACAATGCCACACTCCATACCTTCAGCAGTTTACACCCCCAGCCAGTCACACACAATCTTCTTATGCAAATACCCACTACCCAACTTGTTCCCCTACCCCACCCCCTCCCTCTGCTTTCCTTCGGCCTCTCGTTAATGGGGACTGTCGTCAGAGTTTAATTGTTATGAATTGGCTGGGGCCACAATTAGCCTTCTTAATTAGCCTCACTTAATTGCTCAATTAAGGGCCATGGCACAATTGCCACGCAAAGCAAAACATGTACACATCATTGCACTGGGCTCAGCCAGTGTGAATACATGCAGATATGTACACGCTGCTGTGTTTGTTGATATAGTGTGCCTGCATAATGAGCTCACCACTATTTAATGCTGAGGTTGTCTCATGAATTCTGTGTTTAGCACGCTCACTGTGGCTGCACTCACACAAAGGAGTCCAAAAAGTCCACAAGGAAACCAGATTTAAACTTGTATTTCACAATAAGACATCTGCAGGGGTTTTTAATTTGTCGCATCCCGCTTCGCCCCCACCCCCTACGCTCCTCCACCTGAGCACTCAGCTTTTACCTGGGCCAGATGGCTCCATGTTTTTCCTTTGCTGCCGATCAACGTGGCATCCTGGCAGATTGTACATTGTGACACCTCTGTGGGTGGCAAAGGAAACTGGTACGATGACGACCTGACATGCCCAGCGGGAGACACTGGGGGTCGTTACCATGGAGACCTCTCTTGCTGTCCCACCTCTTTGTGAATGTGCTTTGCTATTGGAAACGGTGATGTTTTTTGGTGTCATGTCAAATGGTGTCATTCCGATAAATTTCTAATTTTCTGGAAACAAAAAAGTCTCGAGCTCACCTGATAGTGTAACATGATGCTCACATTATTTCTGGAATTGATAAATAGTCCTGTGCATAATGAAAGGAACATTTACTTCTTGTGTAGTATTTCTGTGTGAGAGGTTCAAACGAATTTAGATTTTGGGGGGTTTTGAGGCGGGGGTGGGGGGGGGGGGGGTTGATAATTGCTGAATATAAAATTCACTTTACAAAACCATATTGTATTGAATAGAGGCAGCCAGACATGAATTGATTTGAGAAAGGAGGAGATGAATAAAAACACTGGGAAATCAGCACAGCTCTTGCCTCACAGCACTGAAGTTGTTTATACTTTACTTATAGTGATGAAACACAAAACCTTGATGTGTATTATATTAATCCTTCCCACCTCTTTTCCTTTTTCTCTTCCTTTTTCGTTTATCACTTCACTCCATCCCTCCATCAATATTCTCTCCCGCTCCTTTGCAGGTATTACTACAACAAGCGTATTTTGCACAAAACCAAAGGGAAGCGTTTCACCTACAAGTTTAACTTCAGTAAGGTTGTGCTGGTGAACTACCCCATCCTGGACATGGCCAGCTCGCCCTTCTTCCTTGCCCAGAACCATTTCAACGGGGGCTCCACCACACCAGACTGCAGCCCAGAGGTACACAGGGTAGGATGGAGGGTTTGTGAGAGGGGGTGGATGGGTAAAAGGATATATGCTGTATGCAAGTAGTAGATTTAGTAGCATATAAATACAAAATTGTGTGAAAAATGTGAGAAATCATACCTATGTATGTTCAAATTGTGTCTCTATAGCAGGTAATAAAAAGAACTAGCATTTTAAAACAGAGGGAATTAAAAAAAAGCCAACCCTTAAACAAAGAAAAATGATGAAATATAGCAGGACACCGCACTCTGCTTCCTTAAATTTTTATCAACAAAAATTTAATTCAGGTAACTGAAAACCATTCGACTCGAGCTGTTATTTTTCTCAGGCACCTGCTGTGCAGTCCCCCTTTTTTTGCAAAAGAATGGCGGTATTCATCGTAGCTATCTTTTATTCACTTTGTCTAATGGGGGTCATAATAGACTACAGTTTACTTATTTGCCCTAAGAGATTGTAAAATTTTTACAGAGATAAAATGTGTCAGAACACAAAAAAAGATGGAGGCGTGAACAAAAATGTCCTAATTTGGTTAAAAAAAAATAATGTTATGACTTTACTTGTGTTTATAAGATATTTAGAGATTTTTCTTTCTTTCTTTCTTTTTAATGGAAAAAAAAATCAATTTCTGCGTTTCAGATTCTACACTAAATTATAGATGTGGCTGCACAAATTGATGAAGAAGGCTATTTTTTTGACTTGGGTATAAGTGCTGGTGTGCAGATAATTTTATTTTAGATGACTAATGTCCTAGAAAGTACAAGTAACTTGAAAGTACAGTAAGAGAGAATCATTCATCAATTGTCTGTGCCTTCCTTAAGATGGGGATAAGGAGACACGAGTTCTGAAGGAGACCGTGGAGGGGGGACGGTTTTAACTTGCCCTTAAAACAAAAGAAGACGTTATCCCCTCTTTCTCTCATCCCTGTCTCCTATGGCGTATCCATCTGTCATCGATTGAAAATGAAAGAAATAGAAAGCAAAGGGGTCGCGTCAGATCAGATCAATGGTGGGTCATTAATGCGGTTTGTTAAGCAACGCAGATCTCGCAGCTTGGGAGTACAGTCTCGCCTTTCAAACTTGGGGCTGCAGGGTGACAGATACTACTGATCCGCAATCACGCTAGGGGGAAAAAGAAATCCCCCCGTGTCCCCTTGATTCCTAAGATTAAACTGTTCCACTTATTTTACCTCTTCTTTGCAAATTTTAGACAGAAAAAAATCTACGCACTCACTGACACGCACACAGCTGCCCTACTTCTAAATGGATGTCATTCTCTCACATCTCACTGCTATTCGTCCTGTGTCCCTTTACACAAGCTGGCCCACAATCCCTCTTTCTTCTTTTCATTTATCCTTTGTGCCCACAATCTTAATCATTGGTCTCCATTTGACTCTGTACTTTTCCTCCCTTTGAGTCTCTGAGCCCGTGTGTCCTCCTGCCTCCCCTTTTTTTTTTACCCCAAGTCCCAGGGCTTCCCTTTTTATCCTGTCCTTGCTGCGACTGTGTCACTGTTTGCATCACACTCTGCAGGGTGCTGCTGTCAACATATGACTTTACCCAGCAAAGTGCAGCAGCATCATAAAGGCAGATTTGTAGGAATATGTGTGCCGTACGCAAGCTTTTTTTTATTATTATTATTTCATGGTACAAACTCATCTCTAACCTCCTTTTCTACTCTTTGTTTGTGTCTCTTTCTGCCGCTCAGGCCATACAGTCCTTGTTTCCTCGTTTGCCAGACACCAGCAGAGGAACCTCCCTTTTTGATCGGGGGACCACAGCACCAGGACCTGAAGGGGACAAACTGAGACTGGACTCATTTCCTTTCCTAAGTTCAGGTGAGCAGAGAGAATGACAAAGTTGGTCAGATACGTGCCGGTCTTCCTCTATTGCATGAAGAAAAATACACTTATACACACACACATATATATATATATATATATATATATATATATATATATATAAAGTGTATGATTGGCAGTGTACATACAAAGGGAGGAGGAGAAGGTAGCAATGAAAGGAGAGCAGAGAGAGAAATGAGGATACAGTGAGGCATAAACATTTATTGTTAAAGGAAATAAGAGAGATGGCTGTCCCATAGCAGTCTGCAGTGAGACTGTGCTCCAGGTGAGAAAGGCCAGGTTAGCTGGTGAATTATGCATGTCAGCTGTAGTGAGACACAAGTCGAGGGCTGGAGAAATCATCCACTTTTTCAGCGCAACTGTTCACATTTGTCCCCTTCTATCTCAGAAAGTGAGTTCAACCAAACACAGCACGGAAGTGTCGTTGTTTGCTTGACTGATGGCACGCATGCACAAATGCATTTCATTTGCAATCTCTGCACACGCATAAGAAGGTATACGAATCTGCAGAGCTCGAGAGGTAGTGTGTAAACAGACTCACTGACACACAGATGCAATTCTCATCCCAGAACCGGCACCCTCTCCCTCCTCCCTATTCTGTTTGTCCTCAGGTCCTATTCCCCCCTTCTTCCCTTCTCACCCTCCTCACCCTCCCATGTGTCCCCGCTGTCCTAATCCCTTCCCAGGCAGGAAGGCCCTAATTGAGGGTGCAGGCTTCAGTTTGTGGCCTGTGGGCGCCCATTACTGTGTTTTCATAAGCAAGTGAGGCCTGCCTGACTGATTCAATATTCATGTGTCTGCCAGCTACTCCTGGCCCAGCACGCAGAGACTTCACCACTGTCAAATTAGCCCTGCATAGTAAATAACAGAGTGAAAGAGAAAAAGAGAGTGAGAACGGCTGGGAGAGAGGTGGAGGGTGCAGCAGAGAGAGAATCTTTGAGTCGGTTGTCATTTGGAAGGAAGTAGACTAGGTTGAGAGGCAATGCGTTTGTTTGTTCATTAAAATTGTATTCCTGCATCACCTCAAATTTGCCCCCTCGCTCTGTTATCAAGTGATGCTTACAAGGAACCGAATTCAAATACGCAACGCAAATTTGCTGCACCATAAGTGTTTTTTTGCTTAATTTGAAATGATATCATGACATGTCAGAGCATTGCGGGGACAAATGTCGACATTATTTCTCAGTGAGAATTTTCAACAGTGTGACTGGTTTCACCGCAATGATGCGCAATCAAAACAGAAGCAGAGTCACTTCACATATTTCTTTTCTTTTAAATATACAAGGAAATGATAAGCCGTTTGGAAGACGGGAACTCTTCTTAATTGTTTTTCACTGCAGTGGAGAATCTTTGTGTTCACATCTGGTTTGCAGCGGTGTGAAGTGGGTGTACTACACAGTACCGGCATGCATAAATGAACCATCAGGTTTTGTGTTGAAAGCAGCCGTGCCAGAATTAGCCCCTGTGGCTCCTGATTAGAATTGCTAATACCACTGACTATAATTAGTGAACATTCTTGGATGTTGTATGTCAGGAAACCTTTGCCCCTTCTGAGAGCTAACCTCCATCTCTGGATTTTCTCTGTCCTAGGTGCACCGTGCTATTCAAAACCCCCGTCCCTGCTGGGCCCGTACCCTCGCAACCCACCCTTTGACTACCCCTGGGGCTTCAACCCCTACCTCCCAGGGGCCTTCTCTCTCAACAACTGCCCCAAACTGCCCCCTGGCTCCCTCTACCCCTCCCAGTTTTACCCCAACCCCTTGCAGAGCACCCTTTCACAGCTGCCTCACCCCTTCTCCTCCCTGCTCCCGCCTGGAGAGGCAGGTGGGGGTGAGAGGGGAGCAGCGGGGCAAACTGGCGGGACAAATGGCACAGCGGGTGGTCAGCCGGCCAGACTCTGCCTGCCGCCGTACCAGGGCAGCCTGTCGATGGGTCGGACAGGACATTGGCAGCGGGGCGACACTGGGAGAAGGGTGGAGCCCAATCCTCCGGGTCTGGGGTTGACCTGGGCCTGGGAGCGGTCAGCTTAGGGAGCTGGGACTGGGACAGACCAGCAGAGCCCCACAGAGAGAAGAGGAGGGGTGAAGCAGGACCCAGAGTCAGACTCAGACCTGGAGATAACAGATCTGAGCGACTGCAGGCTCGGACAATGAAAACGAGCATGAATTTGGCATTCGGAAGGTAATCCAGCCATGCGAACGATCACAGCTTGTGTTAGATGGAAGAAAGGAAGCGTGTTGCCTCCCATCTCCTCTCTTCTCCACCAGTAGTCCCCACATCCACTCAAGAGCCTAGATTGCCCATTACTCCTCCTCCCCCATCCCTGCCCTAGGTCACTCTCACCTTCAATGGCTCTGCATGAAAGACACAGGAGACAGAGACTCTTAAACTGATACACAGCTAAGAACATTTTCTGATTGCGTCCACCATCTTGCCAGTCTATGGTCTGATAACTCTCTTTTTCTCTCCTTTGTTTCTCTGAGATGAATTTTCCACATTAAATCATCAGATCTTTTCCAGCCCTTTTCCAGGAATGGCAGTTAACTTCTTTTACTTCTAAAACTGCAGTTTTCCTGTTTGCTGTGCAAGTTTTGAGCTTGCCAGGAGTCCATTACACTACTGATTCATCCATCTTAGAATATATGGGGTGTACAGTTTTTAGAGTGTCGGCTGTCTCGTCCTTTTTATTTTGATGTCTCGCACCAAATGGTTTGTAGATTTGCTTTATGCATTGCCAGCAGTAGTCTACAATTTGCTGTCTGCAGCTGAGCTACGAAAGAAGGCATCGAGGTGGGAAATTACAACACAGCAATTCCTGCCTTGACAAACATTAACAAACAACATCCCTAAACTAACAGAACAACAAATGATGCTCAGATCGATCCAATTTTACAGATTTGTCCTGTAATTCTACAGATTTAGACTATAAATAATTACTGTGGCTTTTAAGACATGGTCAAATACTGCCACCTAGTGGTCCTTTCACTCAACGTCGTTTTCAAAGAACTACAAGTGTGTGAGTGAAGCTACTGCCCTGAGTTCATTTTGCACTGTTTTTTAAAATATATATATTGTTTATTGTGGGTTAATTTAATGTTAACAATCCATCTGTTCAATAGTGCTAACTGTGACAGTCTGTGCGTATTTACTTGTCTTGGTGCACATTTTCTAACAGGAAAGAAAAGAGAGCAGGAGTGGAGCTGGACCAATCTAGAATTTGTATGAATATTTCTGTATATATTTTAATATGGTGTACATGACATTTAATTATAATTCACTATGATAAGATTTAGCTGTATTGTTGTGATTTTATTCAGTATTTAAACATGTTGGAAAATTATAAGCTTAGGTGTATCAAAATTGAAATTATTAATGGCAGAAGATCTGCACTCTGAAGACTTTTTTTTTAATGTTGAGGACAGAGCTCACGTTGGGATTTGTCTCTGATTTCCTCAACCCCAGTTAATTGTGCCCTTTGGTCATTTTGTTCTTGCCAGATGCCCCAGTGGTACAAACTTTGGGTTCAAAAACATGCCGGCAGACTTATTTTTCTAGTTAGCATTCACCCAATGTTCCTGTACTGTAATTAATCTAATGTGAATAATATTGGTCTTTGCATTTTCTTCTTTAAATCCTCCCCCCAAAATCTGTTTTGATTATTTTTCAATCGATTCTTTTTGTCCATGCCAGCAGCAGAGCAATTTGTTTTGCTTGAGGACACTAAACAGTGGTGTGGGGGGGAATACTTACAAAAAAACTGTACCTTTCCTCTCCCCAGATCTTATGACCAAACATCCTTTCTACAGCCCTGTTTCTCAGCGTGGTTGAGTGAACAGTGAAATCATATTGTACAGTTTCATTAGGCCTTTAGCCGATGGTTTGTCAACAGTGGCAGTAATACCGATTATTTGTGAAAGCTCTATTGTAAAGTTAATGTAAAACTCTATGTTTGTTGAGTTGCTGCGGGAAAGGTCTCCAGTCACCTCCACAGGAAGAACACTAACAGCTGTAAATACTATTTCCTCGTGTGTGTGTGTGTATGTGTGTACACATCCAGAAATGACAGTGCAGTGGTTTTAACTGTCATCTTTCTTTGTTTTACTGTAAAGAGGAAAAATGGAAAGTGCAAAAGAAGAGAAAAAGAGTAATATCTTCAAAAGCAATAAATATTATTCTGGATAGCGGACTGTTGACGTGTTGTGAAAAGAATTTTAAAAAATACGGGGCTTCTATACATCACAATTCGGACACAATCTGTAGATTCATGTAGTCAGTGAAAAGAAACATTATATCATATTATATTATATTATATTATATATATTATATTATTTATATTATATTATATTGACCACAAATAATGTTTGATTTTTTTATGCATTGGTGAAAAGTCTGTGATAGTGTCTCTTAAACTGAAAAAAGCACAGTAATTGCACACCATGCCAATTAATTTGAATTTAATTTGAACTAAATGTAAACAAGATTTAATTATTTATAGGAAAAGATCCTATAAATAATTAAATCTTGTTTACATTTAGAGATCTCTGCCCAAACTTTATGTTACTTTCTGTTGAGTTTAGCTAATTGTTTACCTGCTTTTCTTTTAGATTGGCTTTTACAAGCTGGCAAGATGCAGACAAATGAGACATTACAATTACACATGCAGAAGTTGTTATCACCATTTTGATGTATATTTTAATGTTTTAAGATGATTGTTAGGATGTTTTATATATGCCACTTAATGATAGGAAACATATTCTATTCAGGGAATGTAAAAATGTAAAACTGTTAGTTTGCCATCTACAAAAAAAAAAAAAAGGGGGGGGGGGATTTATAAAGCATTGCGTAATAGCACAAATCATACTGAGGCACTTTCAATGAACCTCATAGTATTACAGAGAGGAATTTATTACTCGCACTTAAGCTCAGTCAGCATGTGAAAATATTTTAAAAGAAAAAACACCTCACTATCAAACAATAAACGTCACTGTGCTTGTGATGATCACTGGCTACTCACTAGACAAACATTGTAATTGTCATTATCAACTGTAACTAAATTTGTTTGACAAATACACAAGGAGTGGGGCTGCAGAAATAGAGGGTGAGTCTTTTAGAAAGGCGTGCAACAGAAAATAGTAACATCATTAAAGTTCAGATCATTTAATGTATATGTGGCATCCACGTCATGTGTACATCATTTGTCACCAAGCGCTTAGGCCTCACTACTTTTCTACGTTAATCCAGAGAGAGACTAAACTAATTTTCACAGAAGTTTGTCAACCTGGAAAAGATTTAAAGGTCAAGAGAATTTATAAGCTGACACAGTACAGGTAAAGGACATGTATTATTGATTTGGCTGGTCAATTTGGAGACCACTATTTGCATCTACAATGTGTTCTTTCAAACTAGTGACACAAAAATTCCCAGATACACATTTAAGGGTTTATTTTGCTACAATTTTTTTTATTTATGTAACACAGTGCATATTAATCAGACATTATATTTGTATAAGTAAACACTTTATTCATGTTACAAGAAACCGTTGCCTTAATGTAAGAAAAAAAACAAATCTTCTAAATCTTTATTGTTAGATATATTTGGAACGTTTGCCCTTTTTATCTCAGGGTCAAAAAATCTCAATGTAGAGCAAAATAAATACTTAAATATTCATTCAGTCAGTCAGTCATTAAGTATATATATATATATATATATATATATATATATATATATATATATATATATATATATATATATATATATATATATATATATATATATATATATATATAATCGTTAGGCGTAGATTTGTTGCCTGGTCGTTATCATATTTCTCCACAGTGTGGCGCCAGAAGGCTGGAAAATAAGTGAAGCATCGAGAAAACCAGGGAGAAAAGTTTTTGAGAGTTCAAGTCTGTAAAATATGAATAATTCATATTAATACTTAATTTCCCGCAGACATAGTTCCTTCAGACATTTCTGATTTCTTAGCTTCGCAGTAGTGGAGTTAATTTTTTTCTAAGCAGATACAGAGATTGACAACATCCTACATATCAATAATTTATGCTTTACACTGTCGGTCTTTGTTCAGAACATAATACACATTTTTAGAAAGAAAAAACTGTTTTGTTTTTGCTGCAACATTAATTATAAAAGAAAACTGAAGACGAACGGTTTAACAGGTTTCATGTAAGTAGCGGACTGGCTAAGTAAACAATAGACAGAGGAAGGGTTTCATTTTGTATTGTGTCAATAACACTTTTTGGGTATATCGTCTAGATATTTCTAAATGGTAGTAAGCGAATTCGCCCATGTTTACAAAAATATAAAGGGTCCATAAACACCGTGCTAATAAAATTCCCTTGTGTTGCAGAGAGTAGGCTCTTAATGGGGACAGGTTACTGTGTAACACAGTGCGGAAACAAGCCGTTTGTAGGGGTTACTGTTACGTTTTTATATAACATTCAAACCTTAAAACACACATAAATTGACAAAAAGTTATAATATTGCCACTTTTATTTATTGCGTACTCGATAATTTTGAAGCGGTACACTGTAACTTCCCCCCCTCGCGGTTAATCACTCAGGTTTTTTTATGTGTACTTCCGCGTACAATGTTATTTTTTTCTTCCCACTGACACACGGCAACTTCGAACAGGAAACCTCTTAGACGTCTCGCCTGTCGTTTTCTCTGTATTTACGGGTAAGTACACCATTCATAATGTTCACATGCTTGTGAACATTATCACGCTTTTGGACTTTTACGGGTTTCAGTGCTATAGTTTAAGTGGTTTTTGGATATTTGTTGGCGCTGGCTTCCCCCCCATACAGCCAGAGCGGCAGACGATAGCGTCCGCATACAGGAATGCTGTGCTCGGCTCACTGCACGACATCTCGTCCTCTGCGATCAAAGCCCAGCTGCAGACGGTTTTATTCAGCATTTTGGCCATTTTCAGTAGCACTGGGATAGCCACAGGTTTATTTTGGGAACTTGTTTAACAAAGGCATGGGAGTAACAGGGGAAAGAAAAAAGAAAAGAAAAAACTTAAGGTAGCAAACTTGTCTTTGTGTATTTTTTTGGCAAAGCCATCGAAACTGTCCTCAGTTTCGGTTTTGCCCAAACTAAAAATCACTTTAATATTCTCAAAGGGAGTTATGTTTTGTATTGAGCTAGTCAGTGGGAAGTTTATAGCTTGTGACCTTGAGAATTTTATGTATTTATTTTTCTTATCTTCTTTGAAATAGTATCTTTATGAAATGTATCATATGGGTAATCTGGTTGTTACAGCTATACAGTGTGAACCTGTGTGTATTTTACCTCATAAATGGTTTTATTATATCCAGCCTGTGATGCAAGGATACGCACACATACAAAAAAGACTCTCAGCACATTACAGAGGCTTAGGAAACCACTACCAGATCAATCCCTCTGTTTTCCTCTAATTTATTTGTCGACACTTTTTTCCCACAACATGAAAAGTAGCATCTGTCTTATCCCTCCCAGTTTTTCCCCCTCCCCCTTTGCTTCCTGTTTCTATATAACTCACTTATCAGATCGGCCTATAGACTGGGGGTCTCAATGCAGACAAAGTTCAATAATTAGTGTCTGTATGTAATTGATTGCCAGTGGTGATGTTTTTTCTCTCACCAAGTGCATTGCCTGTGCAAAACAGGCAACAGTTTCCTGTGCTCACAGGAAACTATAATTACTGTACATCTAGTGGTGCATCTAGTGCAGCTTCAGTATCTCATGCTACCCTAGACAGAGGATGCTAGGGTAGTGACGGCTGTGCATGCCAGTAAGCTGTAAGTTAGTAATTAGTCCTCAAAGAAAAACTGTTGCTTTTAAACAAGGGCAGTTTGTTATCCAGGCTTTTTTTTTAAGTCACCAATCATAAGCTCAGTCAAAGCCATCTTAGAATCACCCTAAATTTTGATGATGCTTATTGCCCATTATTTGACTCTGCCTGTGTGGTAAGGGCGTTGGAGCTGGCTGTTTTTGAGACTGTGAGTTGTTTCCAGTCAGCTGCTGCACCCCAGAGGCCCCATGTGAAGCAGGCTCTGCCACTTCCTGTTACGCTCTGTTAGACTAGAGGTGCACTGCACTTGTCATCTCTTTCTCTCGCTACATTTTACAAGTGCAGGCTTGTCTGGAGCCCAAAGGCTACCTTCTCTTCCTTTTAAAGGAATGTTGGCTATTTAATCTGAGTTGCTGCGCTGCTCTCTCCCTCTCTTTCTTCCACTCTCTATTGTTTTAGACCTACATAAACTCAGCCACATCCCCTCTTTCTTAGTGAGGAGGAAGATAAACTCAGGATATCGCTACAGTGAGCCATTTTCAGTTGTTGTTTAGCCTATGTGAGTGATACCAAACAACTGGAATGACGGGTAATGCACTTTCAGTGGAACAGCCAGCAGCTGTCCTAAGGGCTTGGTGGTGTATTGCTAGCACAATAATAATTTACTGTACTTGGGCTCTGACTTCAAAGGGAGCACAGGTATTCTTCTCTGGCTGAAGATAGTCTGACAAACAGTCAGCAGATAATGAGAGATGGAGTGGACTCGCTGCTATTCTCTCTGTGAGTCAGAAATCTCCTGATTCCTCCTGAATGAGCTCACTAGGTGAGGTGGGGTGAAGTTCCAAACAACTGTGTGAGATGGTGAACAGGAAGGTGCTCATGCTCTTCCGCGTGTGTGACGTGAGTTTTTGTGAAACCACAACATATGACCTCTGATCAAGGCACAACACTATTGTGTCATTGTAACTACTTCTGCAGTGGTTTGCATGGATCTCTCATACAGCAATAACAGCACAGATTTGTTGGCTGCATAGATATAATGTTGTAGTTTCTTTGCATAGTTTTGTTGTTGTTGTTGTTTTTGCACGGTTGTGAAAATGTACCTGTACCTTTTTGTTGCATTTGCATAAAGAGAAAAAGGAGGCATTTTGCAACATCATATTTTTATTCTTGGACTTTGCTTGTGTAGCTTTGCGTGATTCACAGTTCAGACTAAAGTCGTGTCGTCTTGTACTGGGCTTCAGTGCAGTCTCTCTCTCTACATCCACCCCTGAGCAACACATTTCAGGACCTATCTATTTCTGACTGTCTTCTGATTGGCAGTCTCTTGCAAACAAATGATTTGAACAGTAGGTGGGTTGGGCTGCAGTGCTTACAGGTTGACCATATTATTAGGGGTTATCAGTACTCGCTGAAAGGAAATGTTTAGACCAGTCTCACGTTGTCCGCTTTTGCCTCCGCTGAATTATTTGCATATATGCTCATGATTAATATGAGCATCCATCATTGTAATGGCGTATATGTGTCAGAAAATAAGAAAGAGCGTAATAGAGAGCGAGCAGTATGTTTCTATGAGTATTTATGGTGCCTATGTGGCCTACATGTTGGAGTTCCCCTTTAATTGAGTAATACATTATTCATGTGTCATTATGGCTTTCCAGCATAGACCAGAATGCATCTGTTCTGGGCTTCTTCTGTGTTTTTACTTGGCTTGTCTGGTTTTTTTTCACCTGTTAAGTTCCTTCTTCCCTCTGCTGTCATTTATGTTCTGCTCACACTGCATGTGCTTGAAGTGGATTTGCAACTTATGAGTCATATGTGTGCAGCAGTGATGTCCCGCCGCAAATGAAGCACCCCTTTTGATTTCAAAATGAATGCAGCATGAATCCTTATGAGCTTTCTGACTGATGATAGTTTTTTGTGCAAATTCAGCCTTGTCTCCAGGAGCTTAAGCATCTCGTATGAAAAAGGGAGAAAATGGAAAGACTTGCATCTATCTGTCCAAATGTGAGTCAGACAGGCTGGCTGGAAGGCCGATGTGACAGGGGGTGAGGGAGTGAAGAAGCAGAGAATGAGCTCTTTCATTTGAGGGTCAGAGTGGAAAAAGCGAGACCAGACTCCACTCTTATGTTTACTCTCGAGGAGTGAAAGATGGTGGGGGCTTGGTGGGGTGAAAGGTCCTCCAGTCAAGTGTGTGGAGACAGTGTGTTGACTGTGTGTTAGCACACAGCTCTTTACAAACAATCACTCATCCTGTGTTATACAATAAGTCATCATTTCCATTGTCATTTTAAATAATGGCAACTTCTATATTTATATTTTGATTACACTGTTCCACTGCTAGTCTACCCTACATAATGTATTACTTTTAACTGTGCTGTTTGGTGCACATTTAGCCTTACAACTTCATACATGTTCAAGGGAAAAATTAAAAAGGGAAAAAGTGAGAAACCCGAGACAAAGCAAGAGGAGATGATGAGAGATTCGTCTTTTATGCTGGCTAGGTAGTTGGATAGTTTTCATACACAGAAATGTGGCTCTGAACTTGAAGCATTCCTTGTGAAGTACCGGTACACTGGAAGATTTTTATTGTGACATACCGAAAATAATTCAGATACCTCTCCTAATACATGGAGTTTATTCTTAGAGCTTTATCTATCGACCTTAAAAAATAGGCCCCTGATAAAAGTAGTAGCATTGCAACTAAGTGTTCCTATTATCAGGAGTGTTATAGTATAGCATTGTTTATGTTAATTGGAAATATTTAAAAAATGAAATATTAATTTGTTGTTTTGTTAATGACGGAGCCCAACTGATACAGGAGACTGACACCGATATTTAGAGATTTAAAGAATGAAATATTCATTTATATCAGCCAATGTTTTTTTTTTTCTTTCATACACATGAAAGAAACATTTACTTATTCCTTTACACTCTTTCCAACTCTGCCGGGATCAGGTTGTTGTTGTGTTTGTGGTGTTCCAAACACTTGTGTTTTCATCAGCGAAGTTGCCCTTTTAAGGACAAACTATGCAACATCACCTCTTATAACATTACTGAAGGGTGTTTCTTCCATCTCTTATTTACTTTTTAAATTTGAATTTATGAGGGTTTTAACATCCACATACCTGTGTTGATTTCATTGACCAATAGTTTTTGTCATTTTTTTCCTGACAATGCAAGACAAGACGATAGCTAAATAAAAACTAATGCACAAAGGCAAAAATTATGATGAAATGTGTCGACACTTTCCTCAACTAATAAAAATGCAACTAAACTAATTTAGCTGTATAGAAAGGCGGGACAAGTTTGAAAGTGATCCAATCAGAAGTAATGTCTTTGTGCAGTAAAGTTAGATGCACACATCTGATATGCCGCCGACAAACAAGGTGGCGGTGGGGGCGGAGCTGGTGGTTTCTCAAGAAAACACAGCAAAATGTCAGCGCTTGGGCGGAAGAGCAGAAATTTCACAGCTGATGTGAAGGGAAAGATGATGCTTTGTAAACTGAGTGGAGCCACTGTCCACTTTAGTCAAAAGGTTATGACTAAAACTAAATAAAAAAAAAAAAAAAAAACTGTCAAAATTAACACTGCTAGATTAGCAAAAGTTAAAATCATTGGAGTGCATCGGCCGACTGATACATTGGTGGCTCTATACATGCAGCTCTAGTTAATAACACAGAGCTGTGGGGCTGGTTTAGTTATATCTTAACTAAACCAGCCCCAATGACTAGCTAACCATTGTATCTGGTTGTATTTTCACAGTTCACATTTTTGCTTTTTGTAGCTTTTAAAATTTCCTTCATTTATCGTGATATCATCATCATTTATTCCTTTGGCTGTGTTTACGATATGGTAAAAATCTTTGGAGACAGGTCAATTTTCAGTAATGAATAATTCAATAATCAGTTTAATGTATGGTCTATAAAAATTTAAAAAGAAGTGCATTATTTCACTATGGTTGGCAGCTTTGAGGGTGCTCTTTATACTGTGCTCCAGTTTTTCCATCCAGTGTTTCCATTTTTAACTGCAGTCCTAGCAGTGAAAAATGGAAACCTTTCTCCAAAGTTGGAGTTGATGTATTTCAAAGGTTATTTTGCCAGCAGTCTTTTAATGTAAGAGCTCTGTATAGTGAGGGAATCGGATCAAAATATGACCCAAGTTTTTTAGAGGTAGCATACAGCATGAGATAATCCACTAAATATCCAGTCGCAGTTCTGCAGATTCTTCCATTTGATTTAGACAAGGGCATTGGTCGTGCGGATCATAGCACACCAGACAACCATTTTCTCATTGCGGTTCACCAGAAAATTTACCTATGCCAGTCTCACATTGGTTCAGTTGGACATCACACAAGCTTCTTACTAGGGAACTAACGTTAGTTGGGTAATGTTTAGAAAGGTTCAAGGCTACAGTGCATATGTGAAAGAAGGAAAATATTTGTGTTGGCAAAATTGGAGCCAGTGAATATTGGCATCTGTGTCTTAAAAAAAGGCACAAGAACCAGAATCTCTAGCTGAATGACTTGTAACTAATTTGGAGACCGGATTTTGAAAAGAAAGAAGACTGGGGGGATATTTGCAGTCCTGCTGCACTCTTTTCATTTTTTTCTTTTTCTTTTTCTTTTTAAACTGCAGCCACACTTTGAGAAATATTATTTCTCAACATGTATATTTCATTACTTGGAATGCTACTGGCTATAGCCTCCCAAATGTATTGTCAGTCAGTGTTTGCTTTAAGTTTTTGAGACTTTGATTCAGTTAAAAATAAATAAAAATGGGTTATATTGATAACTGTCAATTATAGTGACATATCAATTCACACTTGAATAACTGTTCTTTGAAAAATGTTGCATTGCCAACCATGAGAATGATGTTTGAAGCATCCTGAACCAAGGTGCGCCTGTGTGCAAGTACAAAAGCATTTTTTGGCAATGTTAACCTCAGAAGCTTTGAATCTGGGCAGGCTAAATTCCTTCCAGAAATATTCATCCTGTTCCCTGGCATTTTTGGCTTTGTTTGGTATGGTTTTAAAATCAGCAGCAAACGAACCTACAGTGGACACACTAATGCACGCAACAGACTTGTGAATTAGTCGGGAGTTGTTTTGGTCCGAAAATGCTAATCAGAGATGTCTGTGTTTGGTTTTTAGCAATTACTGCTCAACAAACACACACACACACACACACACACACATGGAAGCAGTTAGGACAAGCTGGAGGTTCACTGTGAGCTGCCAATCCATGCCAGTCGATTTGCCTCAGCCTATCAACTGTTTCCATGAAGCCAGTGACCTCTATATGGGTATAAGGCGAGAGAGAGGGGATGGGGGCGTTTTTGGCTTGGAGTTGAGGGTTATGAGAGTAGAAAAGTGAAGTATGCTTTAGCTCTGAGGAGCGACAAGAAAATGAATCAAACGTCTGTTAAGCCTTCATGAAAATGTGTGCATGAGGACATGGAGGGGAGGTTATAGCTCTCGTTATATGGGATACCTTGTTAACCTCTTTAAACTAACAAACACTGAGGAGTATTGCGCTGAGAGTTGGTTGGGGGGTTCTGTCCAGCATCATTAAAAACCTCTGAATCTGCTCAACTAAAACCATATGAAAAGAAGGTCATTGATTCTTTGCAGAGGTTTTGTGCAGATAAAGGCCACTGGACTGTTGCAACAGTCCAGTCCAATGTAGGATCCTGTGAAGCAATGAAGAAAAAAAATCTGCCTGTGCTTTGCCCGCTCTGTTGGCCATAATCTTATTTTAGCCACTACGTAATGGTTGTTGAATTACATAATTGACCCTTGTCTACCAGCTATGAATGCACTGGCTGTTTTAGAAGTGAGTGTAAAAGGGGCCACTTTGTTTAACACCAGAGGTAGAGGAGAAGTAGAAGAAAGTAATATATACTTAGAGAGATGAAAGTCACAGAGGGGAAAAAATGAATGGTAGACGAAGGCTGTGGTAATGCAGAGGAGGAGAAAAGGCAGTCTCTTACCTCTTCAGTGCTGATGAGCCACTCCCTTATTGTGCATGCACTGATGCACCGACTTCCCCTGTGCATGCACGCTGCTGTGCAACACAATTATGTCACAGGTAGCCTTTTTTTTGTTTTTTGCTCATTCCCTGCCTACTGACAAGGTTTCAAGGATAACTTTGCCCTCATGTAATGCTCAGACTTCTGTTCTGTTGCCCTTTTATCTCACGCAACATTCATGATGTGACATTCAGTCACATCAGGACTACTTATCCTGAAATGTCTTATTGCTGAGAATATGACTTTTAATCAGATATGTTTGTTTCCTATGTCTTTGAGCTGATCTCTGCAGGAGTAATGCCCATGAGTCATACAAATTAAATAACATTCTCTTTGTACTGCACTGAGGCATTTTACACCTCACACGTGTTCTGCTCAAACCCTGCTCCTTCCTTCCAGCCCACTAACACACAGCCTTTCAGTGCATGTGCATTTAGCCCTGCACTTTTTTATATTTGTGGATGTTCGATTTATATGCCATCATGTCCATAGGTTTGAACCTGATGTGGTTGGAATGCAAACTTTATGTTTTAATTCAAGGCTTGAGTTGGTTAGATGCTGGGAAAGGATTAGTGATCCTCCATTTCAGTTGTCATCTGTGGTCTTTCATGCTGTTTGGTGTTGCTGAGCTGGCCAGTGCATTCCTTCTATTTAAGAATGTACCAGATTGTTGATATGGCCACTCCCCAAGTTTTTGTTATCTCTCTGATAGGTTTATTTTGTTTATTCAGCCTAATGACAGCCTCCCTCACTTTCATCAACATCGCTTTGAGAGTTTTGGTAAAAAGATGCCAAATACAAGTTGAATCAACTCCAGATCTTTTGTCAGCTGGCCATGGCTTGTCAGTTAGATGTCCAATTACTTTTGAGCCTATAAAAATAGGGCTTATATATAAAAATGTGTATAATTCCTATACAGTTAATGCAATACTTTTGTTAAACACCTAAAATTCAAGCTGAAGGTCTGCACTTCAATCAAATCTTAACTGTTTGATTTTTAAATCAACTGTGATGGTGTACAGACACAAAATTACAAAAGAATGTGTCCAAATTCCTATGGATCTTACTGTGACCTTTTTGTGACCACAGGATGCTTATTAAGTATAAAGATGTATAAACACAACATCGGGGCTTTATGTGTTGCCACATCAATTTTGTGCTGGCTAAACATTCAAAGATAATGTGATGATGAGCTGAAAGACTTTAAAACTGTTGAGTTATTTTCTTTATAGAGCCGGCTGTCGGCTAAGTTGTTAATCTAAACATCTGTGTGGACTTGACATCCCAACACACAGCATATGCTCTACAGTCAAGAGTTCCCTTTGGTTTTGTTTATCCTGAGGTGCTAGCTTACTGTCAGCTCTGCCAGCTGCAGCTAAAACCATTTGGTCAAGGTAGGAAGAATCTAGTGTGTGTGCTTGTTTATACTTGCTGAAGAGCAGATGTATACTCTGTAGGCCTTCAGGTGCAGGGCCATGCTCTTAACAGTGTTTCTCAGTACTTACATGCTTGCTACTCTTTCCAGGGTGTTTCACATTTATGTTTCCATTGCCTGTTTTCTCTGTTTTTCCATCGTTGCAGCCTTGTTCTTAATTTCCTGTTGAAGTGTGTCCCTTCTTTTTTTTTTTTTTTATTTCTGCTCTACACTCCCTCTCCTCCTCCACCTTCACCTCCTTCCTTACCAGACCACTGGTTTTACTTCTTCTGTCTTCCATAAGGTCAGTATATATACTGGTGCTTATAGCCACAGTTTAATTTTTGTTTGGTTTGGTTTTTTGCTTTCTTAGTTATTCAAGAGCTTTAGATTCCAAGATCACTAAAACAGGATATATGTAATACATATAATCATTTTTTGGGAGTTTTTTTTTAAACATGTGTGTAGTTAACAAAAGAAAAATCCACTGAAGCCATGTCTGCTCTTTAACCAGTTAAATGGTTGTGCTGCATAAGTGGGTATATTTGAAGAATGTGCAACTTATTAAATAATTTTTCATATCCGGCCAATTTTACATTTTGATAAGCGAGCCGCTACCTTTGTTATGTGGCCACATTTGGCCTTAAGTGTTAACCACAAGAGATGACTAGACCTAATACAGGAAAGTCAGGTTACCAGTTTTAGATGTCAGGCTTTTGTTGGTAGCAGCGTTGTGATATAACAACTACTGGAAAGTCCAAACTTGACTTTTTGCACAGTAGATTTAACAAAATGCAGCCACACTGCTGTCTTATTTGATGTGGCGTCAGTTTGGAGCCAAGTCTAAGCAAATTTTCAGAAAATGTAATCAAGCTAGTTTTCATAATAAGGTTTGAGTAAGTCCACAGTTGTGAAAACTTGGGAGTGTTCTTCAGAAGCAGCTTGTTTCTCCTGCTGCTCAATAGGGATGGGTGTTGAGAACCGGTTCCCACTGTTTCAAATCCTTGGAATTGTTTGCCATTTTTGCAAACGATTTCCTTATCGATTCCCGTCACCCCAAATGAAGTCACCACGTTGCGGAGCGTCATTTACCTGGCAGGAAACACGGCGCCTAAGCGGCTCAAACACTAAAAAGTTTGATTATACTTTACGAGAACGGATGACAACAGGGCAACTTGCAATACTTGCAAAGTAGATATTTCATTTAAGGAAACACTACGAATATGCAAAAGGATTTGCTCACAAAACACACGATGACCTTAAATGAATGCCGTGTTTTTAATTCCGCTCCGGACTCGTGAATCTCAACCCAGCAGCAGCGGTAACGTTTGCACGTCCTCTTCCGTTAATGAGGCAGGTAAATAATCAACTAACAGTGCATATTATGTTAGCGCAATCTGCCTTATTACAAAACCTGCTATTACTGTGCATTTACGTGACCATGATGAGAGGGACAGACAGAGTCTGGCTGGCTCAGATGCTGGCAGTTCTCGCTGCAGTCTACCGGTAGCGTCTCCTTTCAGGCCAGGATAGACGAATGTCACCGAGCAGTGACTAAGTTTGTGGTAAAAGGCTTGCACCCATTTGCCATAGCAGATGCCCCCGATTTTCAGTAAATGAATGTGTTTAATTGTAGGCAGGGACATCACTGGATATTCTTGTGTAATTGCTACAGAATAATTTATGTTATACTTTGTTATTGCTACAGAAGAATATTTATTTTATTATTTTACATTTACAATTTTTTTCCCCGGGGACCCTGTGACACCCCATTGAAGAGCCGTAGGCTGTGGATCTCTTAAGATCACACTGCTGTAAGGCCATGTTACTCCTAAATTTCTATCTTGTTCAAAGAGAAGATATAAAACAAAGTTCTAAGCTAATTGACCTTAGTGTTCTCCTTTTTTTAAAAAAAAAAAAAAAAAATCGATAAAGAATCGAATCGTTAAACAGAATCAAAATTGGAATCGGAATCGTGAAAATCTTATCAATACCCATCCCTACTGCTCAATGAGTTAGTCATGAAAAGCTATTGTAGCAGTGCCTGCTATTGTCTCGCCAATGGGAATTTAATTGGATGAGAGCATATTGACCAAACAATCAACCAGATTTTGAGATCACAGTCTGATATGTCTAAGTGTCTTATCTAGCTTTTATTTTAAATATATATATAATGTTGGAAAATAATATTTTGAATATGTTTTAGCTGCAAGTCAGAGCACAATGTGTAGCCAGGCCCTGTAATTTAAGGCCATTTGCCCCTGTTCACACCATTATCATTTGAGTTCTGTTCCTCATTTGTTCAACACTGGGTTTCATTTATGCACTGCATTAACTTCCCATGTGAACTAAGAGATGAGTGGGACCAGAGGTTTGTTTGATTCAGTTTTGACAACCATGTTTCATGCGGAAACACTTGTGGGCACCAACTTTTTTTTTTCTTTTCAAAATGTCTCACTCATTCTCATCTCCTTTCTGTCTCGCTTTCTCTCTCTCTTCGCATCTGATAGGTCATACAGGAAATGGTTCTGATAGCTTCCTGAGGAAATTACACCCACTTCCTGTCTGTGTGCCTCCCCATTTGCCACCTTGTCCATTTTTTCCCCAAGTCTTTTCTCAGGCTCCTCAAGGATCAACCACTGGGGGAGTGGAGGAGCAGCAATACTGCTAGAAATCCCCGAGTCAGTGCTAATGAGGTTGAGGCCTGATGAGCAAGCCAGATAAACCATACAGCAGTACAAACACAGCAGGCAATGGCCATTAGCTGTTGGGTTATTTTTGGATGCTACCCTCATAGCATATAGAGAACAGGACACAGCCTATTGTGACCAAGTATAAGAAGGGAGCAGTGACCTATGCGTATACAATGGATTCTGTAGCCAGGTGCACCAAGTAATTGTAAACAAGTCTACATCTATCTAAATTTAGTGTTTTCAGTACAGGATGTATGTGTCTACATCAACTGATTCCTCACAAATTTCTCATATTTTTATTTAGAATGATTTCTTACTCTATCAGTTATTTACTTATTCCAACTTGAGAGCCACTTGCTCACACACCTTTTTTTCCTCTCTCACAATCTCTTGGGTGGTTCAGTTTGACTTTTAAAGCACTTTCAAAATATCAGCAAACCCTTGACCTTGTGTGAAAACCTTTTCTAATCTCTCTGATTAAGAACTTCAAATTTGACATCACCAATGGGGCTGACTAGCAGTGTGGTTTGTTGCATAAATATGAAATCTTTTACTGCAATAGTTCAACTTTTTTTTTTAAACTAAAACATGAAAAGAAAAGAAGGGATCCTAAAGTTCCCCTCAAGACAAAAGTGCATTTTGTTTATTGTTACATCACATTTGACCTCCATTGTGTTCGAGGAAGCATGCTAAAGTTTTACTCCATTAAGCGGTTTTCATTTTCAATTTCTAAGGAGACAAAACTACTGTGATCAAATCAAATGTGTAAGGATGATTTTGTGATAGCATAACTAGTTTGTAAACTCCTTGTTGTTGTGTTGTGAACTTCAAAAGTGTCAGTGCACAGTTACTAAGAGTGGACCAAAAATCATAGATTTGGGATTTTTCGCATAAGCAAGAAGTAGAGGTAGTTTAGAATTCGGGAATTGAATTGATTTCTGTGTATGTGTACAAAAATGAAATACATGTCAGACACAAGTTATTATGTAAAGCATGGATTTTAAACATCTCTTCTGAACACTGGATTCTCTTTATCATTCATTATATGTTAATAAAATGTGTCCACAGCAAATGATCAAGATTCATCCGGTGTTGCACTGCTTATCTTTCTGTGCACACTTGGCTGAACGTATACTTCCACAGGTTTATAGCGTACCTCTTGTTGCTGGCACTAGTTTTTCAAACTGCGGCATGGTTTGGGGTGACCTCTTAAGCTCTGTAAATAAATGTCTGCATAATATTATGTTAACATAATGTAGCGGTGGAGATTGCTCCTGTGGTTCAGTAAGCTGAATGTGTTTTTTCTTTGGATAATGAACCTTTTAGTTCTTGGTTTTAAAAATGTTGCCATGCCATTTCTCCTCTGCGGTGCATCATTTAAACTTATTTATAACACAGGGGTCTGACAGCCACTGCCATGTGGTTGCAGGAGTTTGATTGACAGGTGCAAGCCCCTCCAATAGCGGTATGGCTGCCGAAGATGCAGATTTTGGGGTGATGTCACAGTTTGACGACTCCACTCTTCTTGGTCATAGGAGTTGTGCTAAAAAGCTCATTGTTTTAATGTTTTGCAAGTGAATGTGGGGTTTACATGAGAGCTGATGCAAGTTTTATCATGCTGCAGCAAAACCTTGGTGACCTGGTGGAAATATAAAATGTTAAACTGTGCAAGCTGGTTGCTGCTTTTTTTTTTCTCCCATCTTTTTTTCCAATTTGAAGTGTTAGACCTCTGCATGGTCTGAGATGAAGAGGAATGCTTTGTAAAGACCAGCTGTCAGAGAACACACACACAAACACACAAGTTTACCAGCAGCTCTCTACAATAACATAGGAATGGCCCCCTCCCATATACGTGCTAGGTCCTAATGCACACACATACACACACACACAAAGGCACGTACGCTTGATGGCTATCATTAGATTGATGCCACCTGACACTTAGTTAGTACTGGAATGTGATGGAAGGGAGGGGTGGTGGGCAGCTGCCGACTTAGGAGCACCGGACCTGATCTCCGGCTTCTGGGACACTCTGTTCAAAAACTCACACCCTTCCTTTTTTCCCCTTAGCAACATCTGTATCAGACTGGAAAGACGCTTGCAGCCTAGAGCTTATGCCAGTTATCCTGTAATGTATGTGATGGGCAGAGGATCTAGTTATTGCTCAAGACCCAGACTGTATCCATCTGTTGTCTGAATTGTGCCATATGCTGGAATGCACCACTTGGCTCATTCTGGTCAGAGGAGTCCCTTCATAGTCCTAACCCTGCAATTAGCTTCCCCTCTGCCTACCCCAATTTGTCTTCCAAAGTGTGAACTTGTACTGCAGCTCCTCTGAAATCAACCAAGACATAACAATAACAAAGGCTCAGATTTCGCTGTCCTGTAATAAGGAGACTGAAATGCTGAGAATATTGTACTGTCAACTTTTTGCCCCGATCAAGTGTCTATAAAGGGTAAGTGTCCACATGAAGGTGGTCACTAGCTCTATAAAGAAGTTAAGAGTTTCACAGTCTACCTATCAGGGTGTTCAGATGAAAGTGGTGTCGGCAGCATATGGCATAAGCATAACAGGCAACCGATTGATTTTACAAAGAAAAAAAACACTAAAATATTAGAAAATTAAGAGGGTTAACCTATAATACAGGCTGAAAGCAACACAGAATCTACAAATACAGCATTGTGACTGTGCTGTACACTAGTACCAGTATTAAAAGCATTTTATGAATGTTTATATTATTTAAACATTTAGCCAATAATAATGGGGGAAACTACTATAAATAACAACTGCTATAGCTACTATACCAGTATAGTAAGTTTGTGCACTTTAAGACAGTTGTAGGCTCATTTTTTTCAGCTGAAACTCCAGTGGGGTTTAATGGTCAGAGAGTAAGTAAAGAATAAATATAAAATCTAATTCAAACAATTACTTGGTATATGTGAACTTTAGAACCTCTTACTGTACACTGAGCTCCATGGATCTTACAGGATTGCTGATGCAATTTTCTGGTGAATTGACTGGTTAGTAGACATTCATTTTGTACCTGTAAGCGCTGCATAAGTTACCATAGCAATGTACCCCGTTTTAAAAGTTGACCACTTTCATAGCACTGAAAACACAGCATTAGTAATGGAGTTACCTGGTTAAGCCCAAATCCTACTTCCTATTATGACCCTCTGGACATATACATAATACAGTAGCAACCTGTCCATAATAGCCTTTATAATAGGTATTACTACTGATTAAATAAATTAAGCTAATTATTTCTGGTTACTTTTGGTTAAACTCAATAGGAATGACCAAAATTGTTCAGGAGTTCTGGGCACTTTTTGCCAAACAGAAGTAATCAGAAGTCAATAGGAATGGCTAAGTTTGCCCAGGATTTTCTTTCTCAGTTCAGTTTCTGTTCTCACGCACCTATTGTTAAAACTTGAGTGTGTTAAGAAACGTCCACAGCATTTTATCTTTCCAGTAAATGGGTAGATATGTTTTTCCAGCACTAATCATTGTCGTCATGGTGTCAGAACTTCTTCAGTGGCATGATAAGGTATCTTTGATGGTCTCACTTTAGTATGGCGTTGGCGGTTGGGTCTATGGGTGTAAAAAAGAGGAGACGTTTCTCTCTGTGTCATGTTTGTGTATGTCCCTGCAGATGTGCGTTCATGGCCCTGGCAGGCCTGTGTCTCTCTGTTTGGCTAACCCCTCCTACGCATGTTGCTCCAACACTGGCCTTTCTCAACCTGCAGCCCACTGGAAATGGCCATGAATGAACACATTCTCTTCTCTTCTGCCTGTCTCCCAGTTTCACTTTCTGCCTGTTTGCAATCTTACCCACTGTTTCACTCCCTCACTTTACCAGAGCTCACGGTGACTTTCATGTCTTTCTCACCCCACTTATCTTCTATTGAACACATACACTGAAATCAGGCCATAAATCAAATAATGGTCATCTGCACAGTCACATTTCCTTATAAACTCTAACCACTAAGTGAGTTATTTGTTCCTACTTAACAGACAACATGCAAAACCGCATATGTGAGCAAGTTTACAATGGCACAAAAGTGTACTTAAAGTATGAAAAGACACTGAGAAACTCTGTGGACTTCATGAATCATTTTTTTTAGAAGAAACTAATATAGTGAGTTTATCAAATATCTTACAAATTACAAGTTATGTAACTACATTGATGTAATAATCCTGAGAATTTAATATTGCTATAACAGGATCTTCTTGTCTACACTGGTTAAAAAATAGTAAAGGTACAATTACCGCAGTATAAATGGCGATGCAAAGCTGAATAGCTGACACCTTTTCATAGTTTGCACTGTATACAGATTATAATAGGAAACTTGCTGTAAAGAGCACAACACTGACTGTCTTTAGTCTTGACTCTGGGCTAGAATAGAATATGAAGCTCTGTATTATTAGTCCCTCCTACACTAAATACATACAGGTACTGTGCTATTTAAACAAAATTAAATAGAAAAGAATGAATGTAAATGAGTCCTTATACTAAAGAGGTGCTATGAAACGTTCAAATATGCTTCTTGCTAACATTTGGTCATGACTTTCTCTTCTTTTTCCCCCTCCTATGTTTTTAAGATGAATCAGTTTTTAACCATTTTGTCTCTGTACTCACTGTGCCTTGTGTTCTCACCTAACACTACAGTCCAGCTTTTTAACGTGTGTTTGTGTGACTGTGTGTATGTAATTGGGTGTTCCCTGGTGGCGGCTCTGGGTCTGCAACCTTCAGAGGACTGAATACAAGGGCTGTGTGTTGTTTGTGTGTTTTGGGGAAGAGGAAATGGTTTTGGCTGTAAAAGGGTGCGGCTAATTTGATGTACTTTTTCCCATTCATCATTTTCTAAAGCAAAAATTTGAATAAACCTTTTATTTCCAATTACTTGAGCTGCATTTTTAGACCTGAAGAGCTTGTGTCCCATCTAGAGGAGAGATTTCTGCAGAGTGTTTTTACTGAACCCAACACAAGTCTGGAAAAATAAGGGACAAAATCTGGACACACTTCAGAGAATGTGATATTTTCCAATGCATGTTATACCCCAGGGAGAATTGAAGGAAGAAGTAGAATCCAAGGAAATCTCTCTAAAAAATAAAAAAGGAACAAGGTTGAAAACCAATATTTAAAGCCTGTTATCTTCAAGTCATCAGCCAGCACTGCATTGCAAACAGCAGTATAAATCACTGTGTGGACTCCAGAATTCTTCCTAAACCTATCATCAGTGAACACAGTTTGTCACAGGGTCCATAATTTCCTATTAAATAAATTAAAGGTTCACTTAAGAAAAGTGGGAAAACATGAACCCATACCGTGGGTTTAAGAGTAGATGGCCATATAGTTTCTCAGTAGATGGTTCAAAGGCCTCTATCCATAATGGTACTACATGGGAGATGCAACAAGGCATGGCTGTCTTATTCATCTATAAAGGCCCCATCAATGCTAATGTATACAAGTTTTGCAGCAGCATATGCCACCATCCATATGATGTCTTTTTCAAGAAAGGCCTTTCCTATTTCAGCAGGGCAACATTCAGTTCATGTTACAACAGCACTGGTCTATGGAGGGAAGAAACCCTGGTGCTAAACTGGACTATGTTTTCTTATTGAGTAAAAATCGTAAAACAATTCCCCTCAGTTCCCAAAAGGTTAAGTGTGGTTATAAAGGTACTCACTGTAAACTCATAAGTTCAAAATGGTTACAGCCTCACCAAAATTTGAAATTCCCCCTTGTGGGACTAATAAAGGTATATCAAATCAAACCAAGTCAAATCAAATGTAAAGAATCCCTCACTCATTATGAGCCAACCAGCTGACACACAGATGGATATGTATAAGTAGCTGCTCTCCACATTTGTGCAAACGGATAGTAAAGGTCAACTTACTAACTTAGTTCCAAAAATACAACTATATGTGATTAGCTGTCTATCAAATTGTTACCTGGGGCGCCTCTAAATGGATTTCCTAAACTTTTTGGTGCTGGACTCTAGAGATAAGTTTTTGTTCTCATGTCCATACCTATAGTAAGTTTAGAATCACGTTTAACATCTTGATCCATACTCAATAATCCAGTTAAAGTAAATCCCAGAAAGATGATTGTGTTCATCATTGTATTTTGATTGTTATGCAACAGTACTGTTTATAAGGTTGGAGAAACCTGCAGTGAGCTGAGACTGAAGAAGTCAGTGATGAAACATTCTCCCAAGTGCCTCCAGATGAACCGAATCAACTTTCTGGGAATCACCAGTTAACGAAACTTGTATATTTAAACACAAATTTCACACAGAACAGGAAGTTTTACCCCAGAACTTCTTAGAGTAAGGCAGCAGTACTAACCACTAACCACACCTATCTTGTCTAATATACTTTTTAAAAAAAAATTGTGTTACGATGGCGGCTATATTAACACAGTCTCATAAAGCATTGTCTTCTGGTCATTTAAAATTTTAAATCAAATTCAGAAATACAGTTAGCAATAGTTCCTTATAAAAGAAGTAGTAAGGACATTGGTAAGCACACCCCAGCTTTTCATTTAACAGGTATTAAATTTAAAATGAACAGATCTTCTTTAAAAACATTTATAAATTTTTATTTAATAGCACTCATTGTTAGTGAAAAATAAATAATGCATTGAATTTTTGTGACTTTCTTGGATTGTATGAATGGGATTCTACTTAAAGCAGGTCTCTGCTTCTAATACAAGGACCCCACAACTATTATGGCCCATCAGGATTGTCTCGATCTATCTCCAGAAGGCTGGTTTAGAAGCTGTGACATTTTCCCCCATCTTTCTGCTTGAACTTGTAGAACACTGGGAAAGTTCACTGTGTGTAAACTGTCATCTGGCTTTATGTCTGGCTCTGCTCAGTGGGAGCCCAGGACGTCAAAGAGATACCCTACCACTTCAAAGTATAGCACATAACTTTTGCTAATTGTTTTGTTTTCTTCCCCTCCCTGCCTCTTTCTCCATAGCAGGGTGTGTCTGGACCTCAGTGCTCTAACCCAGCCATGAGCATCATCGGGGCTGAGGATGAGGATTTTGAAAATGATCTGAATGAGGTGAGTGCAGAAAACAGTGGCATATGAAGGACTGATTGTTACTTGATCATCATATCTTAGATAAGTTATTCCATCTCCTTTTACACCTATTTATTTTTGTCTGTCTCAGTACGTGGAGGACCGGTCCAACACCTTTGACCACATAGAGCAGTTGAAGAGTCGGCCGACCCACCTGCTGGTTTTCCTGCAACATGTCATTCTGCAGTTTGACCCTGCTCCCCTGGTGAGAACTCACATTATGCAAGGTCCACTACAGCCAACAAGCTATATGAAACTGAGATAACACAAGCTTCCACAGAGCAGCTACTGTTAACAGATATTTTTACAAAGTTAGTGACGATAATGATGAGTAACTCTAAATGTAGAGTTAGTATATCACCTTTTAGATATGATCTAATCATGAAACCCATTTCATAATAGTCATCAGTTTCTGTCTGGCTTGTGTGAAACACATAAAACAGCTATTTTGATGTCCACTGTACCTCAGTGTGGATTAAGACTGTTTTACCTATGAGCCCAATTTTATTTTTCAGAGTTAATATTTGGATTTAGGATAAAGGTTAGAATTAGTTGTTGGTTGGGGTTAAATTGGAGACCATGGAATGCATAATACCGATGAGTAACCCCCACGGGAATAGTGAAAAAGGTTTGTTTGAGTGTGTATGTCAGTGCTGATCAAAGGCATGCCTGTCCTTTTCCCTTTATTCTGCATGCAGAGAACATGACCCACCCAGGTACTGTTACACCTTTCACACCCACGATGTCCTCCATCACCCCCCTGCTTTTCCCTCATGTTTGTCACGACATGAGTAGTGTAGTCTGTTTACAAAATATTTGTAATTCTGCAGCATTTAAGAAAATGTGGTTTGCATCAGTGGTTGCGTGCTCAATTTGCTTTGGGGTTATAGTGCTTCCACTAGACAAATGCAGGTTGGGGTATGTGCATGATAATCTCTGGAGGGGACAATAACTACTTTATGGGATACTGTCACTAGGATTCAACTATTAAATTGATTTCAGTTATTTTGTGTTAGACATGTAAGCACACTGAGTCAAACTGAAGTTAGGTTTTTATGTCTGGCATGCCTTTATGTGATGTAGGTGTTTGTGATCTTTAGTGGTCATGTCAAATAAAATTGTGACAGCTGTGGTCATAAATTGGCACAAGTAGTTATTTTAAAAGATTTTGGAGCTATTCAGTACTAAATAAAATTGTCTTTTTCCCAATTGTCAGCTCTGTTACCTCCATGCTGAGCTCTTCAAAAACCTCAGTGCCAAAGAGACCAAAAAGCAGTTTGGGGATTTTTACACAACCTTCTTGGACAAGGGTGCAGTAAGTAGCAGACTACTCAACATTTCTGTCTTTTTTAAAGCCGTCTCGATTATCAAAAATTGGCCCAAATGTTTACACCTTTCATAGCCAAAAAAGAGATAAAGATGTAAAGCTTGAAACATTCAATTTACTGCAGACTTCATGCAAAAAACACAGAAGTCACTCAGATAATTAAATACAAAGTATTTTATACTCTTTGTACTCTTTATCTTATCTGTCCTTATTTACCTTTTGCTGTAAATGGAGTTATAATTGCACTGTAAAAAAAAAGAAAAGACCACTAAAATGATTTCTTCCCTCAGGTTCTTTTGGCTCATGGCCTGGATGATCAAACTATCAAAGTTCTGCTTGCATGATTTGAAATATACCCATAATAACAGACTGTAGGGTTGGCTCCCTGTCTATGTATTTTTAGATCATTGATATTCCCTTAATTCTTAGCTTTAAACTTATCTTTGAGCTTCTTAACTTCAAGGTTAGTAAGACAAAAGTAGCCTTTGTATGATCAGTACAATATTGTGTTTTATTTTTCTAAAATTATGAATTTACTGAGCTGCTCAGTTCAATAAATAAGGTGAACTTATGAGAGAGGAATCCATTGTTTTTGTTTGCTTTGTCTGTACAGTATCTGTCTTGCACACCTGGCCCACATTACTGTCTGTTATATTTGCTCCTCAGAGCTCATGCACTGTACATGTCTGTCAGTTGAGTCAAACTCCCTGCCAGCCCGTACAGCCTCACAGCTTCCTGTCAAGATCGTGGGAAAGCCCTGTAGAAGGAATCATCTTCGCTCAGTCCCTCCTTTTTCAGGGTGAAAAAAGGAGGGACTGAAAAAAGGAGGTTAACCCTCTGTTAACCTATTGACGTAAAGTTGGCCCATGTGGTTATTTTCATGTCAATGACAGAGCTGACATGAGCACAGAGAATCCCCCTTTGGAGTATCTGTTTTTTCTCTTATCTATATTTCCTGTGTTAAAATGCCACCCTGTGGTGACATCTAGCTACTGCATCACAGTGTTTTACAAAACAAACCGAGAATCCATACTGTCAGTTAGTCTGAATGTTGTCTGAATCGTATCTCATTTTTCTATTTTTCACTCTGTATCTTTTTGTCATTTGCTTCACATTGCAGGTTCTGAAAGTGGCAGTACCAGCTCACGTAAACTCTGAGTTGGGTAAGTTATTTTCCAGTGATGTTTATAGATATAAGTCAGTGCATTGTTGTTTTGTTTCTCTCTAGTTTTTGACTCACTCTTTCCTTTCTCTTTTCCGTCTTCTCCCTAAGATCGATCCCGTCTAGATGTGCTCACAGATGATACCCAAAAGCGCTTCGCTCAGGACATTCAGAGCATCCAAGTTGCTGAAGTGGCCAAACAGTTGGAGGATTTCAGGTGAGAACTCTACTCAGTTTTCCCACTCAGTCTACTCAGTCTTTACATACTTTACTAAATTGGCAAGTAGTTTATAAATGCACAACAAGCATCTCACAACATGATTAGAACATCCAGGGTTAGGATTAATGGCTGATATGTGATCAGGGACATTCTTGAAACTTTGGTTAATTAATTTTTTAAAAAATTACTACAATAATAATTACACTTTTTATTAATCTAAAGGTTGGTGTTTCTCCTCACTAAAAAAAAAAGAAAGCTTCCGTTTGATGATCTGTCTTGTTATTGTCTCATTTTCAGTGAGTTACTTCAAAACAAGCTGAAAAATCATTTTCAAATTTTGGTCTCAAAAATTTCTATTGTTTGTTGTTGGAAATGAGAGTTAAAAGGTGTAACAACACCTATCTGGACACTGAGCTGCTTTAAATTACCATCTCAGTTCTTTTGCATTGTTAACCCAATAACTACAATTCGTCATTACTCAAGTAACTTGAAACAGTTTTTTAAAGTAATTAATTGGATTCAACTTCTAGGTCTAAAGCTATTTATGAATGTTAGTATTTGACAACATTCAACAGTTATGTGAATTTAACATTACCGTGCACATCCTGATTGTAGGTATGCAATTTATAAAATCTAGGCCTCCTCCATTTAGAATTGCAACAGTGACTAATACACATTAGTCACTAAAGGGAAGATTAATACAAAACTACAAGTGTTTACACATAAAGATTTCAATATGAAATCTTTATGTGTAAACACTACAAAAGGTTGTCTTGTCTTCACATTCTCTGTTAATGACACCTGTGCTTAGGTAAACAGAAATATGCAGGCCACTCTTTACCAAAATCCATATGAAGCACACTGATCTGACATTTGAGAGTAAGATGACAAAGGAAGGTTGAAGGTCATGGAGAAAAAATGAGTAGGTGATTCTATAATTTAAAAGGTTGCCTAATTTTTTGCCCATTTCTCAGTCCTAGATTTATGTGTACCTTTTTAATGAATTAGAAAAACATAATGTACTTTGCAAAAGTCTTGAACCACAAAAAAACACAGTTTGAACAATTCAAAGAAACTTGAAAGTAAGTATTTGGTATGACCACATTTATCCTTCAACACTGCGTAAACTTCTTTAAGCGACTTTCTTGTCATTTCTTTAAGTACTCTTCAGGAATGGTCCAAAGCTCTTCTTTGGATGCTATCTGCCTTTTGTTCACTTTTTCACCAAGATGAACTCACACTGCTTCAATGTTGTTGAGGTCTGACCTCTGGAGAGACCAGTCCATGACTGGTTCTATTGTATGTTTTTCTATCTGGGTGTGCTTTTACTGCACAGGTGTCGAACTCCAGGCCTCGAGGGCCGGTGTCCTGCAGGTTTTAGATGTGTCCTTGAACCAACACAGTTGATTGAAATGGCTAAATTACCTCCTCAACATGTCTTGAAGTTCTCCAGAGGCTGGTAAAGAGCTAATCATTTGATTCAGGTGTGTTGACCCAGGGTGAGATCTAAAACCTGCAGGACACCGGCCCTCGAGGCCTGGAGTCCGACACCCCTGTTTTACTGCTTTAGCAGTGTGTTTGGGGATCACTGCGATGCTGACAAATGATGCTACTGCTACTCATACACTTGCCAATCTGTATTACATGGTGGATCATCTTTTAAATCACATCTTAAAACATATTTTACTTTGGCTTTTGATTCTGTCTAGTTGGCTGGTCTAGCTTGTTGTGTTGTTTCCTATTGTTTGTTGTCCTCTTTTATTGTTTGTTTTAACTGTCTCATGCTTTTACTGACTGTGAAGAACTATGGTCAACACTGTTGTTTTAATATGTGCTATATAAATAAATTTTGATTTGATTTGATCAAAAGCTGACTGTGCTTTTCTGTTACTTTTGCACAACACTGTCTTCATTTTATCCTTTTAGTGTTAAAAGTTTGAGATGTTTTTGCTAAACTTGCTTCTCTGCTCTTTCTCTGTGTTGCCTAGGCAAAAGAGGATGATGGGTATGACCCTCAATGAGATTGAGCTAAATGACGTGGACAGCCACTATCCCACCGACCGTGTCCCAATGGAGATGAAGGAGAAGTCTGTTGCTGAGAACCTCCTAGAGAAGATGTCTGAGACACAGTGAGTTTTACTCCACTTTTCAACAAATATTTCAGGTATCCAGCCTCCACAAAGTGAAGTTCAAGTCATTTTCTGCATAGAGATTCTGCTCGATGTGCTTAAAATGCCAACGATTACTAATAATGGGTAACCACTTTACATATTACAATAATTTTTGTTAGATGTTCTTGGGAGCTATTTTCTCCGCTATTACTTTCTGCTGTGCACATGAAGATGACTGATCTGTTGGCTAAAGCTGGTAGTTTTGTATTAATCTTCCCTTATCTTGCTTCTAAACTTCCTTTAAAACTATAAAGGAAAGCGTTATCGTTAGTCGTGCACAAATCCATTTCCAAACAGAGCGTATAAAGCAGGTAATTGATGAAATTAAGCTGACAAGGGACCTGTGATTGAAACACAACAAAACAGAGCCAGAAAGACATGAGGAAGCGGAGAAGAAAAATGGAGTCAGTAGTGCCACGCTGGCAGGAAGGCTCTCCCCTGGCATTTTGCCAACTGAAGGAGGGCTGGTAGTGGTAGTGGAAGGTGGAGGGGGTAAGACAGCAGAAGAGACAAAGGAAAAGAAAGGGCCAGAGGGTTATCGATGCTGGATAGCTCCTGCCCCGAACACAGTTAGAGAAAGAAAGTAAGAGATCTAGGAGAAGTTAATCTATCCTTGACCCCGTGGCAAACCACAATGTGTTATCCTCTACAAGAAATGAGTCAGACAGAGAGGGAGAGGAGGCCAGGGAAAGGGGCAGAAGACTGTCTAACTTCATCTTGTCAAAGAGAGAAAAAAAAGATCAGCAGAAATGAAAAGAGGTGCACTGTGCACAAGCAGCACTCATCCTGTGAATATAACCACGGTGAGAGTGGAGGAGACACAAAAAGCCTGCAAAGGAGTCTCTATCAAAGATGTGATAATTCAGTTTTGACTCACTCAATTACTATCACACAGTTGGATCTTTATCTCCAGTGCACAAACGATTCATTCAGCCTCACTCCATTCAGTCCTGCTCGCTATTCCTCTCCGGCACTCCCGCACTCAGTCACCCCTCTGCACTCACCCGCACACACCTCCCTCCATTCTTGACCACAACACAGTGACCTCACCCCATCTGTTTCTTATTGGTCTCTTTGGTGAAGCGAACACGGCAACCAGTCGATGTGATTGGATTATGCAAGGAAATCCCGGGGAAACCCCTCCCATCCTTTATGTTCATCTCAAAACATCAGTATCCAATTTCCACAGTCTTGCCTGCATGTTGCATCAGACAAAAACATGGTTAAATAGACATTTCCGCTGCGCTGGAGCACTTCTGATTTTGCTTTGCAGGCGGCTGACTGAAGAGACAAATCAGGGCAGAGAATTTTTGATACTGAGGACAGCAGTTTGGTTTTTCTTTTGCAAATCGCCAAGTGTGCAGATTGAGTTTTAAAATTTCTGGAACAGGCAGAAGAGTAGCTTTTGAAGCATCTTTTGCACTTTTAATCTTTTTTTTGTTTTAGATTTTTAGTTTTTCTTTCCTTTTTTGGTGGATTCTTAGAATATGATCAATAGCTGCAGCTCTGACCCCAACAGCATAACAATCAGTTTTGAGTTGTATCAAGAAAAGCTTAATCACTTCAGATTCCACAGGCCTAAAACAGAGTTCATAGTTAGTTGAGCAAGAGAAAGAAAAAATGTTACTTAAAAGGAAGAGGTGAGTTAGATGCAGCATCAGAATTACTTTTGTTGTTTGTTTCTTTGTTTTTTCTGTCTACAATAGTGACATCGCTGACACTTGTCTCTGTTCTTTCAGATCAACAGGTGCCTTTGATGAGGATAAATGGTGAGTCAATGGTGTTGTTGTTGTGTGTATATGTATATATATATATATATATATATATATATATATATATATATATATTTTCTTCTTTGTGTAGCAGCTTTGACCTCTGCAAACCTGGGTGTGGTCCGGCCAAAAATTTGATATACTGTTTCAAAATGTATGTTGCTGTAGAAGTATGTTAGAAAATCCAATCCAAAAATATATATATTTTCTGTATTGTCACTGCACTCGTTTTTATTCTATTTGCATTAAATTTTTCTTTTAATGTCCTTATTAGACAATATATTCTCTTAGTGCATATATTTGACTAACCTTGTCGTGCATGCTTTAGTGTCTTTAGGCTACTCTCTGAGGACTCCTCGTCCTCTTCAGTTCAAATTCTTTATTGTGCGCCTTGTACTCAGGCGGCAGACTCTGAGAAACTGTGCAGTGTCTGGTAATGTGATGCACTTTTGTTCTATGCACATCCCCAGTGTCTCCTCCCTTTCCTAGCTCCTTTAATATCTCCTCAGCTCTTTGTGTGTCTTTTTTTTTCCCTTCCCACTCCCCCCTCCTCTCATGCTCCTCCTCTGGACATCTGCAATTCTCCAACTCCCTCTTTCCTTCTAGTCTTTCATGAAGTTCGTCTTTTTTTTTCTTTTTTCTTTTTTCTTTTTTTTTAAACCAAGTGTCTCAACTGTATTACTTGGAGATAGAATAAGCACACTGGTATTTTTGCTGCCATTAATGTGAGGACACATGCGTCTGTAGGGACTTTAAATATAATATATATAGATAGATATATATTCTGGGAATTTAAGCAAGTTAATTTGCTTAAAAACTATATATTATTATTAACACAAGTTTCTTGTTTCTCCACTAGCCAAACCATCTTTAATGCTGTGGTCTTGTACATGAAACACCTCGGGGTTAAAAACAGGGCAGCTGACAGTAAGAAGTCCAAAGGAGGTTTCTTCAGTAGAAAGACTAAGGTAAGGTAAACTGACAGCATCGGTATCCTATTAGAAAGCTAAATAAATGCATCAACAATCAGAACAGTGCAGGGCAATTATTGGCCTGCAGTGTTCTTCTTAAACCGTTTTGTAGTTGAATTTGTATTTTTTCAGCCTTTTGATCTGATTTTAATTTTACCTTATTTTTTAATTTTCTACCTGGTGATATTGCAGCTCAAGATTAAGGATGATATCCCAAAGGCCAAAAGCTCAAGAGTGTTTCCTGTTTTACCAAACTGGATGGGTGTGTATCATTTTTTTCCTGTGTTATAATTAATATACTAAACTATATAATATACTGACTTTTAAAATTTGCTAAGTGATGTTGATGAATAATGTGGATATGAAAATATTTTGTCCTACCCTTCTTTCCAGTTACAGTTGAGTCCAAAATTAAAGTGGATGAAGGTAGTCACTGTTCAGAATCCTCCCCTTCTGCTTTTTAACTTGTAGATTGAGAATGGTACTAATTAACCCGCAAGCATGTGTGCATGTCCTGAATCAGTACAGGAAAGCATGTGGGTGGAGCATTGTTTAATTGATGTTGTGCATTGGAGTGGTTCTTTACAAATATTATACTAGCACTGAGTCTTTAAACACTGAAAATGTCATAAGTTTTCATAAATATTTCCTAATCTAAATGGGTGTTCCTCAACTCCTTGTTGGCTAAAATCACTTGTGTGGCCCCCTAACCCATACCCATCCAAATCTCGTAGTTGATGACTTCGCACTTTAACTCAGGATTCCCCATTTGTTTTGTGTCTTGCAGAGACTTGCATTAATCTAAAAAACATTGTTGATATACTTTTTGTTTCAAACCAGTCCTTTTGTTAGCTGCAGAAGTCCTGTCTGTCTGACTTACAAAATCTGCTGTGTGCTGTTTTTTGTTTGTTTGTTTGTTTGTTGTTAAGTGAATGAGGTTCTTTGTGGTCATGGTTTTTTGTTTGTTTGTTTTTTTTTTTTCTTCGTCCTCTCAAGCAGACAGGGATAGAGGGTCAGTCGATCGCAAAGGTCCTGGCGCTAAAACCACCCCGAATGACTCTGGAGTTCCCACTATATCGTTGAATAAGAAGCAGAGTCTAATCCCTCCTGTACAACCTGCGGTAGATGTTGATTCCCCAAGCAACAACGCCACCAGCACAACTACCATAGAGTCACACAGTGATGGTAAGGTTGCTCATTGATACTGATGAATGAGATACACCACAGTTGTTTTGGTGTCCCGGTGTCCCTGTGTTTAGTATTTTATTGCACTGCCGCTGTCATGGTGTCATGACATGCTTTTTCAGGAGATTATTTGAAATGATGGTGAAACATTTATCTGGCCAGAAAGGGTTTTCAGTTTAAAACTCTTTTCTAAAATGAAAACATGTGATTTGGGCTAAATTCTAACATTCTCCTAAAAGTCACACCCTGACAGTACTAATGTACACAAGATATAACACACAGGCATTTTATGGGCACATTGTATCACTATTATATTATACCAGCCTTCAGAGTGATTTGATGTGTTCTTGTAAAATGATTTCCATTATTTATTTTGCTTAAAATGTAAGGTCAATTTTATTTAACAGAAAAATGCTAAATTTAATTTTCAATTCTTCTAGCTGTCCCAAGCAATCGTTTAGAGCTTCCAACTCTGCAAGATGACTTGCCCTCTGGGCCTGCAGGTGGGCTGATCGAGCCCATCTCGCCCATCTCACCCAGTGACATCCCGCCTGAGGAGCCTGTGGAGAAAGAAAGGTGAGAAGGACGGAGATAGTAATAACAAGTATAGTCTAGGGAGTGAGGTAATATCTGCCGTGTAATGAGTAAGAGACTATAAGCATTTCGCAGATTTAGAGATTGTAATCAGATTATAATTAGACTTTATGGGAGACGAATGACCAGGGTAAAGTGGGAGAACAAAATGTGTTTGAATTGCTGAGGCTGGGGCGAGCGTGGTAAAACTCCCCCAGCAGTCTGTCCCTGCTGTGTGCTAGCTTTTGTCATGCTGCCCATTGCTCGCTAGCTAACAGAGTCTTCAGTCTTGAGATGGACCCCGATCAGGTGAACCCAAATCCAGCCTTTTACTTCCAGCACTCTGCCTTTCCTTCCCTCATTCCCTCTCTCCTTTTTCTTTTCCATAATGGCACGTGTGCTCTTTCAAATATCTTCTGTGTTTTTTGTGTCTGCGTCCTTTGCATCTCTTGTTGATGTTTACAGCAGAGCTTTATTGCAGGTTTTGTCGCATATAGACATCAGCTGTGCAATTCTATCTTTTTTTTCTTTTGGGGGGGGGGGGGGATTGAGGTACATGTTGGCAATAAAAAGGCATATTTATCCATACTTGCATATTTGTGATCATAATAGTGCTATTGCATCAATATTGACTCTTTCTAAGTCACAGCCATTAGCCTTGTTAAGCCAAAGTAAAAGCTTTATAAGAATTTGAATATTGGCAAGTTGTTCTACTGCCAGGCTTGAGACAAAAATTTACACTATGTAATTACATTAATAGTCAAACATAGACACTACATTTAGTTCAGCGTTTTTAGTTCATTAGAGCTTTTTATTTTGTGTGCTTTTCAAGGTGTCTCCGTCTGTTGCCATGGTCAGGGCCCGTCCTTTGTCCTGCTTGTCTCCACCGTATGTGGTGTTAAATGTTGTGCCAGGCGCTTTGGCATCGTTTTTGGCATGCTATTCTGACAGAGGTTTTAAAATTAGTTTAGGATAGTATGGAGGGATGTGCTTTTTGAACATTATGGTTGTCACTGTGGCTTACAATAGTTGTGTAAAGGCGAGTGTGTAACAATGTGGTGTCCCGTGTTTTTGCAGACGGAAGACAAGGTGGGTGTCAGCGCCTTGACAGAGTCATGGACATGCTTCAGGCCTTATACTGATCGCATATCACTCAAACACAGAACACAACACTCACATGCACATGCTCACATTGAGCTTCACAGTGCTTTGCAGATACGTAACATAAACATGGTGAAACATTTTTAACCTGCTTGTGAAAGAATTAGCTGATTGTTGAGATTAGCTGGATTTTTTGTTGTTGCTGTTATGCATGTTGTGTGAAACTGGAGAACTGCTGAGATAGCTTAAAGTTGCAAAACTGAAAACTTGTTCAGTATAGTCCACAAAGTACAAGCAATGCCTGGCTAGTTTAACATACCTTTTGTAGATTGGCAGTTTAATGCAGTGTATGAAATACTTTTACTATCTAAACATATGCATGTCATATCATGCATATTTGCTTGTTATCCATTTTCTTTTTCTCTACCTTTTGCTGATGTGATTTATATTTTTGTGTAAATTCTCTATTGATTTATCTCATCCTCTTTATCATCCTAATTACCTATCTTCATATGTACATCTGCTACGTACATCTACGTACATCTGCTGTCTTTTCCTTCTACTATGTTTTCTGTTTTTTCTTTTTATTCTCTGGCCTCACTTTTCCTCTTAAAATCCACACATTTTCCTCTTTTCTTCCTGCTGCTTTCTTTTGTTTCCACCTGTCATTTCTCTTTATTCTGTCTCAAACTGACTCCTTCCTCCCACATCCTTTCCCAACTTCAACCCCTTCAGTAGGAAAGTGGCACGCAGTGAAAGTGCCCGAGTGGACCGACAGTCATCGCGACGGCGTGGCTCTTCTCGGGCCAAACAGTCTCGCTCCCGTAGCGATGTGGACCTGCAGCCACCCTCTTCCACGACAACAACACCTGCCCCGCTCACCCCCCAACACCTCCATCCGTAAGATGGGCAAACCTTCTCTTAATGCCTCTCTTCCTCGTGAGGTGCACAGCAGGGACAGACAGGATGTCAAGTTGAAGTAGGAACAGTGCTGCAGTCCTGAAATAATCAGGAAGCACATTAAAAATAAAAAATCCATTTTAAAGGCTTAAAGCCACCTGGCTCACCACTGTAAAGATCACTTAGGAGGCATATCTGTTAAATATTCATGGGAAAGAGTGCTAATTGTGTGGATGAGTGGAAATTATTTTAAAAGGCACATTTCTGTTTTCTCCTGTTGAAATTGATCACTCTGGCACTGTTACTGACTAACAGTTGCCTGACAGATAGGCTGCTTTCTAATAGTTGACCTGTGCTGTGAGCATTGGGGAGTGAAGCATTTAAACAGCACTCTCATTTACAATGATAACGAGGTTCTTTAGGGGAACGAGGTCGGTCAATATTGACCGTTTGCTAAACATTAAGTGCCCTTTTATTAGCTTAACTTACTTGCTGTTTTCGAATGTAAAGAATTTTGCAGTTTCTTCTTTGATTATATTTTTATACAGTAATAGGAAATGATGCGTTTTTCAAAGTTTAGATTTAATCTCAATTATTCTTGAATCACTTTAAAGCCAAAAAAATCTCGGTTTTATCTGAGCCATTGCCTGTTTTTTATTGGTGAATTATCACAAGCTACTGAAATCGTGTTATTCTCAGTGAACATTTACTACCTAGATTATCTAATGTTAACATGTCCCTGATATGCATTTAGAAAGACCAGCTGTTTCACAACTACTTTTGTTCCACAGCCAACAGCCTCCAGCTGTGCTGCCAGAAAGAGAGTCACATAATTTGATAACTGACTGGTCGCATTTCGTGTAAGTTGTAGTTCTTGTTCTGAAGTAAGCCCTCTTGCCCCACATTCATTCCTCAGCCCAGAAGGACTAAGTTTCGCTCCAGAGCCTGGCCACTCCCCCACCAGCCCTTTCCCGCAGGTGGAGGAGGTGGATCCACGGCTGCAGGAGTTTGAGTCTGATCCACCCAACTGGAGGGAGCTGGCCTCTCCTGAGGCTCTGTCCAGACTGACCAAGAAGGAGACCAAAATGCAGGAAGTCATCAATGGTAATTAGAGAGAGACAAACAGTTGATGAGACGACAGAGGAGTTTGTTGTATAGACTATATTTAAATTTCCTATTAATCACTCATACTTTTACTACTGTCTTTTCTCTCAGAGTTGTTTACAACAGAGCACGCACATGTGCGAATGCTGAGTGTCCTTCAGGTGATCTTTGTCAGACCATTGGAGAGAGAGGAGCTTCTGACCTCAACTGAGCTGGCCGCCGTCTTCCCCAACCTTGATGAGATCACTGAAATGCACAGTAAGGGCTGCTGCAAAGAAGCATTTGTAAACACAGCCAGACAGCTGAATATAGCACCCTTCCTTCAACGAATATGCCATTATGCAAATAACAGTCTTCCTTACTCATTAGTGAAATCACTAACTGCATGTACTACCTGCAATTGAGGGCACTGTCGTTAAAAAAGCACGATGCTAAATTTGTTCTGGCCAATAGTACCAAGTGTAGATACAAGACGAATGCATAGTGCTGCCTGAATTGCCAACACAGTGTTAGGAAAGAGAATATGCTCAGTATCTACTTATGAGTCAGTTGTCTTTTTCTAACTTTCAATTTCAGGTAACTTCTATGAGAGCCTTAAGAAACAACGTTTGGATAACAACTTCATAGTTAAATCCATCAGCACCACAGTGCTCAACAGAGTGAGTCGTCACAGTCTTTCACTTCATTTCATCATACAATATTTCTCTTTTCTCTCTGTGCATATTGTACAAAGTCAGTATGTGCCAACAAGTTCATTTTACACAATATCACTGTAAAAATACAACAAGGATTTTGGCCTTTTCTGCACTTCTTGAGTTTGACTCACTTCATTATTATTTTTTTATTTTTATTTTTTTCAACTAGCCACAACACAATCTTTAATTGTAATGTTTGTGTGTGCACGTGTGTTTCAGTTTGGTGGTACAGAGGGGGAGTGGTTCCAGAAACTGACAGCAAGGTTCTGCAGCCACCAGTCATGGGCCCTGGACCAGATCAAGACCAGGCAGAAGCGAGATCCACGCTTCAACATTTTTATACAGGTACCACATACACACAAACATATCCCCCAAGATTGAACAGAGACATACATGGACGCACTTTGCAGATGCAAAGTGCGTCTAGTCTGACTCTGTGTGTGTGTGTTGATCTCAGGAGGCGGAGAGTAAGCCCCAGTGCCGTAGGCTGCAGCTCAAGGACATCATTCCCATAGAGATGCAGAGGCTGACCAAGTACCCACTGCTGCTGGAGAATATTGCAAAGAACACAGGTGTGTATCTGTATGTGTCCCTGGCCTGTTTGTTGCTCACTTTCATGTGTCAGTATATGTGCATCGATATTGTAAAACTTTTTGCATTCTTACTTTCTTTACATTCTTACTTTTTACATTTATTCTTTCCTGATGTATAAGATAGTCAAATACATTTTTATTACACCGTGTATCATCATATTACTCAGCTATATAATGCTGTATATCTGGGTTTGAAAATGTAATCAGAAGTACCACCATCACCAGTGATTTGTGGTGTGATACATGAACGTGCACATGCATCATCCATAAGAAATTCCCTCCTGCTCAGAATCGCTTTCTCTCTCACTTGCTTTATATAATGCTCTGTTTGTTATATACATAACAGGCCAAGGAAGAGAATGGCGAAGGAAGGTGGTTTAAATGACTTTGAATCTGGCATGATTTTTGGTGCCAGATGAGGTTGTCTGAGCATTTCAGAAACTGCTGCTCTACTGTGATTTTCCTGCCCAGCCATCTCTTGGGTTTACAGAATGGTCCAAAAAAGAGAGAAATATGCATTTAGTGGTTGTTCTCTAGGCAAAAATGCCTGGTTGACGCCAGATAGGGCTGTTCAATATAACAATATATATCAGATGATGATATAAAAACGTCTATCGTTTCATTTTACGCTATTGTTTGTTTCGTGGTGTCGCAAAATAAACTGTTTACGGCAATATTTTTTCATCGTTTTGAATGGTCACTGTAGTGGCTATATTAATTTCTTAAAGTTCTCTCTTTCTCTAATATTTTATATAACCACACTACGGACAGACAAGCGCCTGTTTTTATGCATTGTGGTTAGCAACAACGACGGTAAAACCATCGCGTGTCCGCTTGTTTATGTTCCACATAAACCTTTCACAATAAAGCTCAAGATCCTGTTGAGACTTTTCAAAATAAACTGAATCACGTGAAAGTGCAGATTATTTACAGATGAGAAATAAAAAAGAGCTGCCAGGTGCTAAAAAATAAACCTTAGACTCAAACATTAGAACAGGCTTTTCCCCGCAGCACGCCGTGTAATAAATACTCACAAAGGAAACAGCGGCCTTTACAACTTATGTCTAAAAATGTATCGTTTCATGCATCGGTTAAAACACTCGACTCCAGCTACATGACGCGCAGCTGGAAACACTTCCCACAAGTCGAGCTGCCCGAGATTCACAGAATTTACAGAAAATGTTACATTTTTGTGATTTATATCGTTATCGGGACAATAGAATTCTTATATCGGGATATGAGATTTTGGTCATATCGCACAGCCCTAACGCCAGAGGTCATTGGAGAATGGCCAGGCTGCTGCAAGCTGATAGAAAAGTAAAAGTAGCCAAAATAACCATTTTACGATCAAGATATGCAAAAGAGCATCTCTGAATGCACAACTCAAGAGTATTTACAGCAACTTGTTAAATCTGTGACACAGAGAATTAAAAATGCATAGAACGGCGATGTTCTTTAAGGGACATTAAAGTAAAATAAACATATCTAATTTACAGCCTAAAGAGATTTCAGCAGGATTCCTGTCTTTCTTCGTTTGAAGGATCAGCACAGAGTTCTATTGCAGTAAATCTTTTATATTCTTCAATGCCTCCATCAAAACAACTCGTCTTCTTCACTGAAATAGGCAGCACCCTGATTGGGCATCCCCAAGAGTATCGTAGAGTATCCCCAAAAGCTAAGGAAGAAAGCCAGAGTTAACAAAGAAAGTTACTAATTGCCCTTATGATAGCTGTCATCTCTTGCTTCAAAGTATATCCCCCTTCTGCAGGGGTTGATGTATGAGCCATAACATAACACTTCTTGAGTACTTTGACTCTGTGACCAGAAAGTTGGTACCACAAGCCAATGAAAAGTTTTGGTGTTTGTTTTTTTTTGTTTTGTTTTTTCCCTAGAGAGTGTTTTGTTACACTCTTGATTTATGGCTTTTGTCTGGGCTTTGCTGTTAAAGACATATTTTTCTCATCTCTGTATTTCTTTCACTGCAGAGGACCTAACGGAGAAGGCAGCAATTGAGAAGAGTGCAGAGTGTTGCAGAAAGATCCTCAACCACGTCAACGAGGAAGTCAAAGTGATGGAAAACCTGTTGGTAAGAAATGCTCAATTCACCACTCAGCCAACAGCTGTGTTGTAACTTGGCACCAATTGAAGTTTTGTAAATGAATTTTGAGACTTCTTTAGCTCACTGCTTATAAGAGTACATCTTTTTCTGTGCTATCTTATCAAACAGACCACAGTCTGACTCCTAATCATTCTCTCTGTTCCCAGACTCTGAGGGAATACCAGCGCAAATTAGACACATCAGGACTAAAACCCAGTAATGAGCTCTATAGTGAATATAGGGTGGGTTTCTTTCAACTAAACTTGTCTTTTGCACACAGTGTTGCAATATTCCTTTTTTTTTTTTCCTCCAAGATTTTGTTGAAACATATTCATGTTATTCTCCTCCTGTCTGTACTAGAACATTGACTTGACTCAGAAGAAGATGCTTTATGAAGGCCCACTGATATGGAAAGTCACCAAAGAAAAGGCTGTTGGTAAATATGTGCTATATTACAGGCCTCTCTTTCACAGCAACAAGGTCAAACATTTCAATATATTGCAAAGTCATTTTTGAACATTGTTATTTTCAATAAATGCCTTAACGTTGTGGGGAGCTCCACATGTTCCCTCCCTGAATTTAGTTCCAATGGATTTGTCTCTTTGTGGTTGTTAGACAAATGTTCAAACCACTATGCTTTAGAAACACTTAATATCTATCATTTATTTAATACTTTTCACACTTAAATTAAAAAAGATTTTTAAAAAGAAGAAAAGATTTAGTAGAACATCATACAGATTTTATGTCTTTCACTTCTCTATTATGAACATCAAAAACAGCAAAAAAAAAACCCAAAGAAACAGACTGACATAGTGATTTATTTACTTCCCCTTTAGCATTATTTCAGTCGAATTACTGAAATTTGGCAAGTTAATGAGAATCAAATAGGCAGCATAATGGTTGGCCTGTTGCCTCGCAGCAAGAAGGTCCCACTCTTTCTGTTCCCTGTCCTTCAGAGGTGCAATGTGTGTTGCTTGCGGACTTACTGGTGCTCCTCCAGAAGCAGGATGACAAGATGGTCGTCAAATGCCACAGTAAGAGTAACATCGCTGCACAGGACGGCAAGCTGATGCTGAGCCCAATTATTAAGCTGGACTCAGTCTTTCTCCGTGATGTGGCCACAGGTTAGCAGTGCACCACAGTACAGTAGTTTGCAAGTCACTCTAATCGTAAGATCAGTCTTTGAATTGCTGTTTTCTCCTGTTGTGTCAGATCGAAAGGCTTTCTACGTGATATTTACCTGGGAAAGCGGCGCTCAGATTTATGAACTAGTGGCTCAGTCTGTTGGAGAAATGAAAAGGTGAATGCCAAAGAGAATTGTATTCATAAATCATGTTTCCTTTTGATTTCAAAACGCAGGATAATTTTCCCCCGTATTTCCATATTTTTAGTTGGACTCAAGTGATAAAGAAAGCAGTGGATGACCTGAAGAAGAGTGGCAGCACAACCAAGAAGTTGACGGTGGCTCCTGGAGTTGGAGTTGTAGGACCTCCCTTCAGTCCCATCAGGTAAGTGTGTGTGTGTGTTTGTGTTTGTTTGTGTTTGTGTGTGTGTGTGTGTTGGAAAAAGTGAGAGATATTCATATCTTGCCAAAGTTTATTTATCTAAAAATCTAATTACCTTGTTTTTACTTTTTTTTCCTCCTTTCTTTTAGTCTGAATCCCCCTATGAGCCCGCTTGAGAATGGAGCTTTGAAAAGCAGCAGTGGTGAGACCGTTGTGACTGCACACCTACAAATTTGCCATTGTTACACACTCATAAAGACATAAGCAAAATTTAAGACTTATCTCTGTCTGTAGATCAAGATAAGGACAACTTGAAAGATAAAAAGTCGACCGATCCCAGGCACAGGCTGATTGATTTCCTCTCTGACAAAGGGTTTGACTTGATAGGCCACACCAAAAATGATCAGGAGAAAGTGGCTAACAGTGCATTAGATGAAGGTGAATAGGGGTCTTCCTTGTACTTATATTCATGAACTATGAATGACTATCTTTTTGGCTTTACTTTCTTTCAAAGTAGCTTGCCTATCCTAATAAAACCAATGAATCTGTCTCCTCTGTTAGTCATGTCCCTGAAAAGGCTCCTGATCGGCAGCATCAGTCTATCAGAGGACTCACAACCTGATGAAGAAAATGAAGTAGGGCAATCAAAGGGCCCTGGGCAAGATGTGGAACAGCATCAGTTAACAGGTTTGGCCTGTTTTTTTTGTCTTTCTTTTTTCTTTTCTTTTTTTCTTATTTTTTTAAAGGAATAGTTTCATAGCGATAGATGAAGAGAAGCTCAATACCACTCATATCTGTAAGCTAAATAGAGCCATCTTAGCTTAGTCTTGGTAGTTTTATCTGTACAATTTCCCAGAATATTTTTTTTCTTAAGCAGTGACTTTCCAGAGTTGTTAACGTTAGCGGATGCAGCAAGGCTAGCTGCTTCCTATCTCCTCTTGATGAATTGTTATTAAGCATTTAATGTTGAAACCTCTGACATGTAGTTTCTTGTCCTTATTTTTCACCCTCAAAAACCCAGTGTTACCTGATTTTTTTGAGCTTTTAATTCCCTTCAAATTGTTATTAAATATTCTACATATTAATCAAAAGTATTAAAGTATTTCTAATATCACAATTTGATATCAGTATATCCATTTTAAAAGCAGGATTGCAAATCCCCTCGCGTTAAAGCAGGATTTTGTGTATATGTGTACTATTCTATTTGATGCAGTATTACAAGGAACTTACAATGTCAAAGGATTTTTGCAGTGCTAATTATTAATGGCCAGAATTTATTATTATTTAAAGACTGCTGACTCTTGACACTTTCAAACTAAATCTTTCTATCGACAGATGAAAGTCAGACCACGAACGAAGTAGCTGAGGAGACGAACCCCACGAGTACAGACAAAGAAGGTCAAAACCCAAAAGGAGACGATGAGAGCATCAGCGCGCCCTTGGTGCTGTCCCAGGAGAGGAAGGAGGAAGTGTGCAGGAGGCTAGGCAGCCTGGAGGAACAACTAAAGAGACTACAGGTGAACAGAGGGGGAGATGGAGGGGAATATTGAGAGAAAACTGTAAGCAGGGTGCAGGACGTATGACAGGGGCAGATAGAAATGTCAGCTCTAACAAAAGATTGGAACTGACTAGAAAGTGACTCAGAGCTGGGCATCAAGATTTCAGTGGGGATAACTTGAGTAAGGAGTGAGCTGTGGACAAATGGGGCCAAATGGCACAAAAGAGAAACCAGAGAATAGAAAACCATTTAACTGCTGCTGTTATTGCTTTGCTGAAAATTGCCTTGTGAAATTGGACTTCTCTAAAAATGGCTATTATGTCCAGCACTTGCAATGGGATGTGTCAGAGAAGCAGCAAGGGAGACGAAGAGAGGATGTTAAGAGGAGAAGGTTGAATTGTGTGTGTGTGTGTTTGTGTGTTCTCAGTTCCTAAGGTTATATTGATTTTGTGTGTTACAGACTGTAGAAGAGGAACACCACAAGCTGCAGGAGGCCCTTTCCAAGTTCTCACTGGAGGGGGGCAGCTTCTAGTGACCCACCTTAATGCCTCCTGCTGGCCGTTAGGTGAGAACACTAAACTAGATAGTCATGTTAAGTATTGAATTGTCATTATGATTAATGTTATAGAGCCATTTCCACTCATGAATGGACAAGGTTAAAAGAATCAGGTTTAGCTTTTGGACAGCTTTTTTTTTTTCACCCTGAAAAATATGTGCAGTGTTATAGTTAAGCTGTGTATATCTCAAGCAAAATCCATAAACAAGTTGGGGCAGCTTGTACGTGGCCTAAGAGGTGAAGCCCAAGGCAAAAACAAAAACCACTTACTGCTGGTAGTTGCGACTATTGGCCGTGAGCTAATGGCAACATTTGAAGGTGACTGATGACAGCAGCTGCATTTTTATGAGCTCTTCTCAAGCTGCATTTGAATTTTTGTGACTGTAAAGTCTAAAGAATCAAAATAAGTCTACAAAAATACTAGATAAAAAAAAAAAACAGGATTTATATTAAAAAAAAATGTTTGTTTTTTTGTTTGTTTGTTTTGTTTTCTGTGCAGGTTTTGACTGGTTCTGGTTTGGACTGAGTGACTTTCAGAAGCTTTCCTGGAAATTCCTATACCATCACACGTCTGTGACCGGACCATCGATACATTTATTTTTCTTCCCCCTCTTGCGTATGTGTGTGTGGGTGTGTATGTCAGCTGTTTGCAGCCAATCAGAAGTTTTATTTTTGTTTTGTTTTTTTTCTCCTTTTACCAATTGGCCATTTAGGGAAGGGCTTTGTGCACAGTGCAGTGGTTCAGTAATGGAACATGTGTATGTGTGCGTGCATGCTGGATAGAGGGCTATACAAAAAAAACAAAAAAAACAATCCTAAATTGGGATTTGAGGATGCTGTTAGTGAGAGGTGCCAAAGGAAATGAAGCAATATTTTGCTGTTAGTGAGTTGCTGCCTAAGAAAATATAGTGATTTGAGTCTGCTGTAACACACATACGCAAACCAGAAACATGCATGATGGAAAATAATTTACAATAATGCCAAATTCTAATGTACAGTAAAAGAGAGAGCCTTAAATGGCCAATATAGCATTAGGTCTATTGAAATACTACTACTGATATATAGTGTTATTTCTAGTCTATGCCAAAGTAAAACAGAGATGCACTTTTAATCAAAACAAGATGAACGCACACAGTTATTGCTAAATTTGTTACTTTTAGCTCTGTATTCTGTATGGTTATTAAGGCACCCCTCATTATTGAAACGATGCATGTAAGAAAGTGTGTGTGTATGTGCGTTACAAATTTTTTAATTAAGGATATATTTCTTTGGATGATTCTTACTGTAATTAGGTCACATAAAAATCATTTATAAATAGTGGCAGTATAAGTAATCTTGCTGTTAATAGTGGAGATTTGTTTGTATGTACCGCTTTTATTTATTCCCTTGAGTCCTTGTGTGTCAGTGAGCTTCTTCACCTGAGTGAAGCTGATACAATGCCAGGCCAGAAACAAAAAGCGATGTGCAACTGTCGGACAGGACAGACAAAAGCGAAGCTGGCGTGTGTGAAGCAGATCAGAGTGGAATAGAAAAGTGAAAGAACTGGGAACTGGTTTCAAGGTGGTTGCTTCTTAGAAACCTTTAACTTGATGGTCATGAGAGAGTAGAAAGTAGGAGATTGGGATTTGTGCCCCTATATTAAAAAACAAAAAAATACAGAAAAAAAAAAGAAATATATAGAGCGCTCAGTATTACTACGCTCATATCATTTCAGAAGTTTCAACTTACCTTTCGAGAGGGTTCCCAAATGCTCTTTCAAAACACTTTAGTTGGGGTTATACTTTTCAGGCGTATTATGAGATCAGATTGATTTAGTATATTGAAAATTTGAGCTAAGGTGATATTTTATTGAGCATTGACTATGGTAATATAATTTCTGATCTGTGGCGTAACTGGGGCTGTGCACACAGGACCAAAGAAGTAACAGCAAACCGCTAGATCCTCATTTGTACAACAGCTTTATTAGTGATGTGCATCATCTGTGTAGTAGTGTGTCACAAAATGTTGATGATGATGTTGGGAATGGTGGCTCAGTAATGCAGTCTGGAATCAGCAGCCGCTTTTCTTCACCCCAAACACGAAGGGATTTTAAAAGAACATTGAATAATAAAAACACTTCTTTCTTTTTTTTAAAGTTAATGTAAAGAAAATAACAAGATGAAAAACGTTAGATTATTTGGGATTAGTCATAAGACATGAACAATCTATAGGACTGGGAAGTTTAAAATTGAATGAAAAAGTTGCGCTATAGAGGATTAAGAGACGCACCGAACACGCCCCTGGTACTAAGCTGAACATATGGGGCTGATACTGACACAGCAGCAATACTGTAGCCAGATGAGGACACAAAGGAAATGCTGAAGGTCTGGAGGAAGGAAAACTGTAGACTCATTCATACAGAAGCACGTCAGGAGGCTCCTGTGGTGCATAAGAATGCACGTCAGGAGCACTTCCTGACATGCATTCTTATTGTTGTTGTTGCCACAACAACAAATGCCACCTTTGAACCTACTGAACCTCACCGGGTTTGCTCATTTTGATCACTTAAGTGTTCATAGGCTTCAAAGACTATATATGATTCTAGCATCTCTCTCCACGTATTGTTCTTTGGAAGTGTATATAAATGTAGTTTGAAGGCAAAAAAAGACAAAGACAAAAAAATAATAGCTCCCCTCTGTGTCTTAAGCTCTTTTTGTTTCTTTTTTTTAGCTACACACTCTTCTTCATAACACACTCACACCTTTTAATTGCGTAATCACTTGTTTCAACTGCACAGTTTTATCCTACATTTTGTGTATTGAGTCACTTAAGTAGGTTGGGGAGGGAGTATTTTCCACAGACGCTTTTGTAATTTTTTACTATGCATTTTCCACAATGGTGAGAGAGGCAGGACTTGCCTGTAACTTGTCTTTGCATTTTGATGATTGTGAATCAATTGGAAAAAAAAATATTCAATGCCAACCAGCTCTGTACTGTGGGTACTATACCTCAGGCTACCCACAGTGCTTTTTAAGAAAAATGTAATGTCAGTGGTAGGCATTTGGAGTCCAGCTACCACCAGCTGATTCCTTCAGTCTCCACTGGCTCAACGACTACTACAGGCACTTCTCGCGCTCTCTCCTTTGAATGCTTTTCCTCATGTATTCCATATACAAAATGTATAGAAAACTTTATTTATAGAGTGGTGCCTTGTTCTAACGATCAAGTTGTTTGCTTTATAAAAGACTCTTTAGTTGAACACAATCACTGCTGTCTGTGTACCTCAATGAGAAACATGACTAGTAAGCAGAGAAAAATCATGCCAGGATTCTGATTTTGGTGGTTTAAGGTTTGAGGGTTGTTTCTATATGTAGATTTAACTTGGGCTTCATCGCACTATTTTGTGTCCATCTCTATCTCATAGTGAGGATGTAAGCCCTCTACCAACTCAGCCGACCAGTGCCCAGTATATTAAAAAAACAAAATAGACACTGCTCCTTGCCATACTGGTGTTTGCCACCTTATCTATAAACATTGTATATGCAAGAACTATACTGTGTATTTGGGTTTGATTTTTATTGTGTAAGATGCTCTTTAATGATGTATACCTAAAGAAATTTGTGGTACGTTCTATTTTTTAATTCTTTTTTTTTTTTTTTCAATAAACTGGGGAAATTTTTTTCTGTTTTCTTATTTACAGTTGGGAGAACATCATGACAATTGTTTAGGGTTCAACCATAGTTGGGCTTCACTCCATTTGTTTTGAAATATACAGTGCATATTTAAAAACACATGAATTATAGAATATCAGGATTCCATGTAAACCCCAGTCCTTTAAATTCTAAATATTTAATTGAAAAAATGATGTGTCAAATCTCAAAGCTGATAATATTAATCTGTAATATTCAGTTAAATAATTGTGCCCAGAAAGGTATTTAAAAGGTAAAGATAATGACTTTATATGCAAGTAGCTATCTCTTTCTAAATGTTGAATTGCAAAGAATTTACAGGGTTGTTTTTTTTAATAGACAGGGAACAAGGCTGAAAAATATTAAATGGATATTAAGGCAAAGCTGTTTGAAACAATAGATTTCTGTAGTGAAAGGCACTGCATTAGTTCAGGAACACAGTTCATGACACTGCATGCACCAATTAAACAAAGCTCCGCTATAAAACAAGATCCAGAAACTCTCCACCTATGGGTCTGACCTCATTTGAGACAAAGTGTTTGTTTTTGTCTGATTAATCTAAATTTGACATTCTTTTAGTTTTTATGGGTGCACTCTGCATCAATCCAGGTATATCACTGGAAGGTTTGGATCAGCCATCAAAGAGGACAAGAACAGATTACAAAGGACTGTGAGGTCTGCAAAAAAATAAAACACACCCTAGACATGACCTCTTCCAACTATTCCCCTCCAGTAGGTGCTATAAGAAGCAGTGTCACTACTAGAATTTGGTAACACTGGGACCTTACACAGGTTGCACAGGTATTCCAACTCCTCCAGGAAGGTACAGCAATACTTGCCATTGCCAGAAAGTTTCCAGTGTCTCCCAGTAATAGTCTTAAGAGCATAAACGTTCCAAGAGACAGGCAGTTACTTTAAGAGAGCAGGAAAGGTACCTGCTCCTTTGTGCAAGCAGACTTCAGAGGGTGGCCTGAGGCATTGATGTCCTCTGGGTCCTGTGCTCACTGGAGATGATATGTATTCATATTATTAGCAGGTAATGTAGATGTTTAAATGTTAGGGATTTTAATGTTAATCAGAGTGGTGATGAGTGGGAGGAACAACAGCATGGACCCAAACTGAAATGGTCTCACCCAGTGGAAACACAAGACACACTGAAAAGAAAAACGACTGACCAAGGCTCCGAATTGTTTAATAGTAAGACAAAGCTCGAACAGTTTGTCTCCTGAGTTAATGCTTTCAGAGAGAAGAAGAAATGCAATACATTGTCCCTCTATCAACTGTTCCATTTCCACTTTTGATATTTGCAATTTTCAGTCAAGAGCAGCATTTAGTTGCTATTTGCATGTTTAACAGACTTTCAGACTTCTCTTTTTTTAACAAGGTTCTATTTTTTAAGTATTTGGATGCAGCACTTAAGCAAATGTGGGCTGGTGGAAATTTATTCAAGCATAAATCCTGCCACTGAAAAACAAGACACCAGTGTGATCTTGCAGAAGAGAAGACGGAAGCAGCGCTGTGTGTAGAATTTATTTTTTTTATCAGAATTTTATCCTTTTTTATTCCTAGATTGAATTTTGGCTTACAAAAATGGGGATGGTTGTAATATTTGTCCTCTCCAGCTTGGTGGGTGAGTCAGATTATATTTTTAATACATTCAAGTATGTGAACTTGTTTTATTTAGAAGTAGTCATTGACATCATCCATTTATTATATATTTCAGTAATCTCAGTTATGTTTTTGAAAGATTAATTATTTCAGCGTGTCATATTTCTACATATCGGTTCAGTATATATGTACTTATGTATTCATTTTTGTTTAACTCTTTTGAGTTCTGCTTCAGTGAACCACATTTCCTGTCAAAACAGATGGCTGTGCTGACAGCAAATATGATGACATTTTTGCTTCAGTCATTCTGGTTACTTATGCTATACAATTATAGATCATTTGGCATTTTTAAAACATATTTTAATACTTTGTCAGTTTTGAATATGGGTTGTGAAATTATATGCAGTCATCATTAAATAATCGGAGACCTCAATAACAAATCCTACAACATAACCTGTCTTAACTTGCGCTTTCTTCAACAGTGGGTTTTGCTTGGGGTGAGCTGATTTTAGAACCAGACAGACCCTCACTGAGTGTGCCAGTCTCTGAAAATGCTTCACTGGAATGCTGCTATAAATCACCGTCAGGGAGAGTGAATGTCCGCTGGATCCACCATTATAACAAAACTCAGCAGACGTTGTCGGATCAAACAGCTGATCAAAAAGATTCAAAATCTGGAAAAATATATTGTGCCCAATTGAACTTCCCTAAAGTAAGGCTGGAGAACCTCGGATTTTACCATTGTCTGCTGAATGATAGTGGCGACACATATTACACACATGGAACCTACCTGCGTGTCTACAGTGAGTGTGTGTGAGTGTGTGTGTGTGTGTGTGTGTGTGTGTGTGTGCATTGTTGTTGGGGCGGGGTGTCACTACTTCATAAGCCATAAATCCTGTTATCGTTAATCTGCCCAAAAGCTGTGAAAGTGGCAGCATCCATATATATTCAACTTATTTAATCTTTACATCTTCAGGATTGTTGCATTGCAGTATGCTGCACCATTCATTCACTTTAAATAGCACCAAAATTAGAATTACATTTCAGTCAATGTGCAAAGGCATTAGTCACACTGAAAGGCCACTTCACACACTAATCTCATTAAAACCAGATGGTAGATGAGGAAACATAAAATTGCCAATCTGAGGGATTATGTGTGCGATAACCTGCATTGTTAACGTGACTTAACAGTACCACCAATTGTATGTTTAACTGTGATCCTTATGCTAAATTTAACCGTTATATAACAAAACTATCAGTCTCATAATAAATCTCCCGGTAAGGCTTTTGAGTAATTATTTTGTTAGCCTGCGTTTTCATGTGCAGGCTAACAAATACGCAGCATTCACGTGTTCACACTTAAAGTAGAAAAAGATAACTCGTGTTTAAAAACCAATACATGCAACTACTAATTTGTTTGTTTGACCTCTGAACCCTTTCTGCATTCCTAGAGCCAATGGAGAAGACCATAAACCTGAGAGAAACCACCAAAAACAAGATCCTGATAGCTGAGGGATTCTTACTGTTACTGTGTGTGATGCTGCCTTCTGCCGTTCTTCTGTTCAAGGTCAGAACGTTGCATTATTATACAATGATCAGCAGCACTACTGTTGAAGCTATGCTTAATTTCAAGCATTTTCCCAAAAGAGCATTACTTTTAATGTATTATTCATGCATTAAAAAGTAATGGCAGAGCTGTGCGACTCTGGCATGGATTTTTTTTTCTTCCTTCTCAGTCAACAATGGGAATTTGCAACATTTGACTGATTTATTACTTTTGGTTTGCCCTACAGTCAAAGAAGCTTAATGAACTGGAGAAAAAGAAAGCAAAGAAAGAAGAGGAAAATATATATCAGGTCAACATGACATATTCTCAATCTCTTTCCATTACACAAGGCAAAGCAGGAGCTAAGAAATGAACACCATTTCTAGTTCTTGTTGTTGTTGATGTGTAAATCTTTCACTGATAATAGCCTTTGCATGATTTCCTTTTTCATTTTCTCAAAAACCAGGGGCTTAATCTGGATGACTGTTGTGCAACATACGATCAGATTGAACGCTCCCAAGCACAGGGCCAGTACCAGGATGTGGGCAACATTAAGGAAGAAGAGGAAGAAATCCAGCTGGAGAAACCATAAAACAAAATGAATAACAGACAGTTACGAGTGTTACATGTAAATAGCAGGCTTCTTACAACACGCTCTGATTTCAGAGTTTTGTATTCTGAAGGTTTTTATTTTTTAAGATTTTATCTGTATTTGTCAAAACAATCTTAACACAATATCCACTCGTCTGCAACCAGGATTTTAGAAATACGTGCTTATCAACATATCAACTATAAACTTTTTTCAGTTTTTTTATGATGTTTTTAAATATACTTATTTAGATTTTTAAATATATGTAGGTGTTTTGCTTTAGCTTTTTTATTCTAATTTTGCACACAGATTCCAGAAAAAAATGACGGGTCAGATTGGTTACTTATGCACCCCAGGTTGCGTTGTCGGCTTTTTAAATATTCATTGACGTGCATCTGCAACAGTTATGTGCTTTTTGCTATTTCTGTGAGTGCTGGAATAATAAAATAATGTTTAAAAAATCCATCAAATCTCTCTGTAAATTGTCTGAGTAATACAATTGCCCTCTGTGTGCAGTGAATAGGATAGGATTGTTTCTTTTAGAGGGTTGTACAATAAAGAGAGTAGGGCGGCACTTACGAAATTTTGATTTGTCCTGATTGGTTACTAAACAGAAGTAGGTTTTCATTGGCTTACATTTCTGGCGTGGGCGTGGTCTCATGGCTTCCCAGGTAGATCCGTTATAAGAAATGTGAGAGGCGGTGCATAAACAGAGTGGGCGAATATGGCGTCTAGCAAGAAGGGTAGTGGGACTAGCAGACTGGAAAGAGGTGTGAATGGAAGGCGCTCGTCCAAACACAAAGAGGGTCCACTGGGTGAGGTTTTTTTTTTTTTTTTTTTTAAATTTGGTCTACCTACTACGCTCCCTCTGTGGCTTGTCCCTTTAATAATACCCCCGCCCCCCAATTTGTACGCTGTGTCCTCCTGCTAACGTCCGTTAGCGGCTAAGTTAGCTGTCCTTTGGTAGCTGCCGCTAGGTCTGTTTTAGCAGTAAAAGTCTCGTGATTCTTGTATGACAGAAAAGGGGAGGCGCTGAGTTAACATGTGTGTGCTGTTGGTGAAATAATTGTCAAGACAAACTCTGACACTCTGTTGCTGGCATGTCTCTAGTTAGAGCATCCTTTAGACGTAGAAGCCGCCTGCACGCCATTAGTTGTCATTGTAACGTTAGCAGCCAGGTTATCTATGTAATAGACTTTAATTAACGGGACACGTACTGTATGTAGCACGTGCTCGTATTTATGTTCACTTGTCACTTTTCGTGACTCTAGCGTCGACCGCTGACACCGACCGGACCCACCTGAACAGGTACGCCAAAAACAACCACTAGAGGAGAAGACTAGATTAACCAGATTAAAGCTGCGAGCGTAACACATGCACACAAAGGGGGAGTTTATAGTTGTACTGCACTGTGCGCTAATCGATTAAGGTGGACTGATGGTGACGCTGTCACTAGTTCGACCGGTGTGACGCAAGAGCAGGGTGACACATGGTGACTAACAGCAAGCCTCTGAAAGGCAGTGGCAGACTTTCAAAGCACGCTGCTCGTAGGGACTGTGGATGTGCTATTATTACTAAACGCACTCTCGATTTTGCTCTGTTCGTCTGGTAACTAGTCTTCTGTCTCATTGTATCTAAGAACAGTCCAGCCCACCACGTTCAAAAGGCCATATTTCTGACCGCAGTCTGAATCTTATCTTTGTCTTTGCTATCTAATCAAATGGCATTGTGTGTTGTAGGCACTTATAATTGGATAGGAAACGCTTCCCTAATCTTACTTGTTATGTAAATTTCCTAACATGCTCAGGTTTTATCATCAGACTTATAATTTTCTTTTCCTATAATGCTGTGATGTTATAAAACTTACGTGAACCTATTTATGTAAAGGGTGTGGAGGCTCATTGTTGCAAGTTTCCTGTTGTTGAGTTTGGACTTGTGTGCGTGTGAAGGTGCTCTCTCTGGTAGAAAGGTCAAAACTTCCATCTCATGATACTACTGGGCTACTGCTGTGCGCTCTTCCGTTTTGCCTTTGCCCTGGACAAAGATGTCTTTCTATAGATTTAATTCTTTGAGTATGACACATCTGCAACTGTCACATCATATGTAAAGAGACCATCTTTCAGAGGTTGTGCTGTGATGGAGGGTGCCTTTTGAAAAACAGCCAATGTGTTTTTATGTGCTTGGGATTATAATTACCCACTTTTCTACAGCATTGGTCTGTTTAGGCTTGATAAAGTGGGGAAACAAATGCCAACAAGTTAGAGAAGGCTTAGACAAGATCAGTACAGTAAGTCAAACTGACTTTGAGAAGATACTTCAATATAACAACTTCGGTAGGGTTTTCTGAGTGGAAGGAATTTCAAGTGAGAATTTATAGCCAAGACAAAAGGAAAACTCTTAAGTTTATTTTCTCTCTGCCCATTTTAATACCATTAAATTATGTAAAGTTTTCATTTGCTTTTAGCTTTGCTGAAAGGCTTTCTTTTACAGATGACAGGCCTATTCACTGCAGTCACTTGACATTTGGAAAAGCACAGGTGTTACAAGCAATGACAAGAATTCCCATGGGGCAGTGAGCCGGTCCTCACAGTCAGTCCAAATCCAGATGGAATTCTACACATTCATTTTATTATTTACATCTGTTTCTCATTATAAAATGTTTTTATATCTCCTGAAAATTAACATAAAAATAAACATCCATCTGTCCATTTTCTTAACTGCTTAAGAAAATGAAAAGAGCCCTGTATTACAAAGTCAGTTCAATGTACCAAGGTATTTTTTTTTTTTTTTTTTTTTTGTCATAATCTGGATTCACTTGCTCTACCCTGGTAACAATAAAAGCAATAAAATTGTTTTAGATTGCAAAGAGGGGAAAAAAACAATCAAGGAATAATGTTGTGACTAAGAATCTGTTTCTTAGTGATGCTCATCAGGGACATAAAATTAAAAAAAAAACAAAAAACCAAATATTAGATGCTTTTTAAAAACAAAACTTAAACCCCTCCTAGTGTCTGTGCCCAAAGGTCTGAGTGATGTTCCTGGAATGTTGACACCATTTTCCAGAGAAGGTCAGTAGGTGTCGGTGATTTCATATCTGTCGTTTTCTAATCTGAAACTTAACCTGTACTTAACCTCCAGAGCAGAATACATTTACGGCATAAGTTAGGCAGATCATGCTCATATTCTCACTTAAGGCCAGTTTAGAAGCACCAATTTCAACAATATCTTTGGACTGGGAGAGAGATGCAGGCACTGGGAGAGAATGCAGCAGAGCCTTTTGTTCTGCTGCACAGTATGGTGTGTGTGTGCGTGTGTGTGTGCGTGTGTGTGTGTGTGTGTGTTCGTAAGTTTGTTTATCTCAGTATTTCTATAAGTAGGTGAAGGTTCATGTCTCCATTCACTGAGTTATGAAACTGTCATCTGTGATATCAGTCAAAAAGATCTCAGTGAGGTCATATTTTCCGCAAGAAAAATATCCTTCAAATCATGTTTTCACCATCTGTTTTTGGGTGTTCACGTGCTGTCCATGTCCTGGATTCATCCCTGAACATTAGTGTTTCTCAAGAGTTGGCGCAAACTGCATGTTTCTGATGCTTAAATTAGCACAAATGTATTAAAGGCACCTCAAATACTCAAAACTCTAACACATGGGGTCACAACACTAAAGTGTTATTGGCACTTTAGGTGTAATGCATATGAGTTAGACTAATGCTAGTGCTAAGTGGTGGAAGGTTTAGTTAATTAATCATAATGTTTTGATAATTTAACAATTTTAAAATGAATTTTGTTGGGGTAACCATTTGTGAATGTAGTTTTGTGTAGGGTTTTTTTATGTAGTTATTCCTAAAAAGTCTAATTGTTAGTTCTTGGTAGCAAGTAAACTTTGGTTTTTAATATTAAACATTTAAATAAAATAAAACAAACAAACATTTAAACAGTTAAAATATTGCTATCATATCATAATCTTATGGTTGTAGTTTGCCAATTAAGTTTAAGGTCACAGGGAGTTGCAAGCTGATCTGCCAATAGCAAAATAGCCTCGAGTTACAGGGAGAAAGTTAACTGGGCAAGGGTCGTCCCTGCTGTCTGTCCTTTTAAAAGAGGCATGGTTAGGATCAACAGAGAACACAGGGAAGAGCAGCATATTGCTTCTCGTTACAACATCTGAGAGGTAAAGAGATACATCACAAAGACAAGCGAGCAAGACAACAGAGCTGGAAATCACTTTCTCTTTCCTTTAGACAACACCAGCATCTATTTTTCTTTCTCTCTCATTCTCTCCTTTTTTCCCTCCATGCTCTCATTGTGGAAGAGAGGACACAGACATGGACAGAGCCTTGAACTCAGATGCTGGTAAACACTTTAAATTTTTTCTCTTTAAGCAATTCAGTTTTTTCCCATTACTACTTCATCCCGTCAGTTGTATGTTATGCCAATGGCAGTCGGCAGGTATTTTTATGGATGCTAAATTCACACTGTCTTTGGGCCCCACAGGGAACATTATGTGTCTGTAATGTTGTTGGTGTTGGTTGTTGTACATGACTTATTAATGCTGACTCTCATCCATCTTTAATGTGGAGAGACCAGGTACGGCTTAATGGTTGCAGTGGCCACTTGTTTTACAAAAATATGGAAAACAAGGCATGTTGAGACATTTTCAGTATTGACATGCTAGTTAGAGGAAGCCTGGAGCATTTGTGAATGCATACAAAGCGGATGTGATAAGGACAGTAGGTGAGTCATGTCTGATGGTATATTTACCATCTGTAAATGTACCGTTCCTGTAATGTTATCAGCTTGTGTGGGTGCATGTGTTTTATTATGGAAAATCCTGGCAAGATGACAAGATTATATGCCTGTGGAGAAGTTTTATCAATGCAAAACTTTGTCACAACTTTGCAAGATGGTTTCACAAAACATCACAAATTTGTAGTTGAGTCTAGCTGAAGATGAATGTGGTTTTATGCATGGTGTAATGTACCATTGTTTACGCCAACACATGGGTTGAATGCCAGCATTTGACAGGTGTTTAAATGCTTTGCAAGATACTTTCTAGTAACAGCTATCCTTTTCCCTCTGTTCTAGGCATTATCATTTGTCAAACAAAGGTGAAGTCTTTATTGGATCATTGTATGTTTGAACTCTTAATAAGATGGTACTGGTTTGCCTAACTTTATTCATTTGCATTTCATTTGCGTGTGATTTGGTCCCTGCAGTTAGATAGGGTTGTAATGTCTCCTGGCTTAATTTTCATTAAACAAGTTTCAGAGCAGCTTATGCTTATCCAAGGGTTCGTAAAGTTCAGGCCCTTTCAACATCAAGCTTATTGGCATGCTCAGATGAGAGAGTTGCACCGCCGGCTCTAATTAGGCAATGTAATTTTAATATTGGGTTTGTGCCCAAACTGGTTTGACTGCATTAGCATTGCTTTTGGGTGATTACTTGACTAGCACCACTCACTGTATCACTTTAGGTCACACTGCTGTGAATGTGTTTATGCAGAAAGATAAAAGTATATTTATAGATGTTCTTTGGTACTTCATTCTGATGTCATTGTACATAACATGACTGCTTCCTGTGTTGTCAGGCTCTGAACATTTGCAGTCCACACATAATCCACTAGCTCTTGGTCAAATCCTGAAATTGAGCAAGAGTTGTATAGATCTGCAGGTAGCTGTTGAGTTGTTTTGAGTCTTAGTCTAGGTTTACTTCATTGATCTTTACCAGGAATATGAGTAAGTAATGCTTGTGTAACATGTCAGGGTGAGTGGGACTTTGAAACTCTGGAAAACATCCACCAAATAAATGTAAATCGCCATTGTTTTCCTTTGTCTGATACACCTGGGCTTGCTTGCAAACATGGATGAGTCAATCTAAGAAGCTGTCAATTTTGAGACAAATCTAAAAAAGTGAGAGAAGTCCTACCAGTCTACAAAGCTAAAAAGTCTTGATGTTTAAGGATAGTTGTCCATATTTCTAAATAATAAACTTGTGGTTCACTGAGTTTGAGCAGCACAGCGTTTCAGAATCCCCAGAAACCATGTGATGATATTAGACCACAAAAAGTATTCCTTTCACATGGCTGAACTGGTTGGAAATTTGCCCTGAAGCTGCTTCATTAAGCTTTGGATGAATAAACATAACTATTTTAAGCTGAAAATTTTAAAAAAGAAACCCTTTTCCCACTGCAATGCTGCCCTGTTTAGTTCACTGATTTTGGTTCTGTATTTGTTTTGGTCTTTCTGTATTCCCCAGGGTCAATAAATGTAGAAACTAACATTGGTCACATAAATCACATAAATTCAGAGGGTTTTGTGTTTTTAGATAAAAGTTTTCTGCTTTTGACAAAAGCAAATTAAAACAGACACAACTGAGTGGATAGTTGACATAATATCCCAGCACATAATGACTGGTTGCTGATTTGGAAAACAAAAAAGCCTCAGCTCTGTAAAATGTGGACTTGGAATTAGGTGTATTCAGATAATGCATATTTTCCCGACTTTAAAACAATCAGGGGAGATGTTTGATGTAATTAAATAATTTATTACTAAGTGTACAACAGTTACAAAAGTTTTTATTTTTTAAACCTGATTCTTCAGAGGCTCTCTTCTAGGATATGAAGAAATTGTTTGTTTTTTTTGGTCAGAGTAGGGGAGTGAGAAGCAGATGCCAGCCAGGAAAATGTGCGTGCGTGCGTGTGTGCTATAAGTTGTCTGGCTGATAAATGTCTCTTTGCAGATGTCAGGGGGACGTGATTCCTCCCAGCAGTCTGAAATTGCCTCTCCTATTACTCTTCCTGAATGGCAGGGGATAGTAGAATAATTGTGCGATTAGGGCTCCATTATTTCTTTGACCCTTGAAACAATATTTCTCTTTGTTATCTGTTCACTTTTCAGCATGCAGAGCCTACTTCTGCTTCCCAATCAATGATGTCTCTTTGGGCATTGTTTTACCAGAATTATTTATCTGCATTTGTTCTGTATTGCTTTTTCAAAGTTGAAAATGTAAAATCCAAAGTTAAAGGATTGAGGCTAATTCTTAGAGTTGTCATTTAATTTAGCATCACTTAAGTGGTGATAATTTAATGAAAATCTATTAAGTCAAGAAACAACAAAAAAAAAAAACGTTTGTTTCCATTTCTCCCATAGGTTTCTCATGCTTTTTTTTTTTTTTTTTTTTTTTTTTGAATTGAACTTTTCTATGTGTCCAATGCCCCTTCTTTTCTTTCCTCTTTCTCAGCATGCCAGAAACCTTATACAAGTACCAGCTAGTTCCCAGGGATGTTATGGAAACTCTGATCTCAAGTGACTCAGTAGGAGAATGCCATCCTACAGTGATAATCCAACAGGGCAAAAGTGCGACATCTTTGTTATTATTGTTTTGTTTTTGTGTTTTGTTTTTTTAAATTTCACGAGAGGTGGGCACACTTGATAAACACAGTCTGCTGATGGTTGTCTACTGTATACCTCCCTTTGGGATTCGTATGCAAGTTTGTTTATGTGTTTTTGTCAGTGTATGACTAATCTGTGTTTGTTTCCCAGCAGCATGATACCAGATCTTGGTGGATTTTTGGTGTGCAGCTTTGGTTTACATCATTTAATTTCAAGCCTCGCTTAACACGTTTCAGTTCATGAGATTCCATACATTAGGATGTAGGGGCTCAGTTAATAAGACTAAGAACATTTTGTAGGATATATCCAAAAATATCCCACTTGGTACAGTTTCTACATGCTGATTACAGCTGTGGGTGTGGTGCAGAATACTGATCAGGGTGCTACTTTTTATGGTAGTTGGAGCAGATGCCAGCTTTCAGTCAGGTTTTTAGAAACGCAGCATATAAGAATACATTTGGGTGTGGAAGGATAGTGGTATTAGTAACAACAATGTTACTAATAACTAGTAACAACATTGTTACTAATAACAGGAACTGAAAATTATTGCGATTACACCCCTAAATCTTCAGTTGCGTGCCTACAAGTGAAAAGAGACATTCCCCAGTGGAATACATACTCATGTTAAAAGAATGTTGTTATTTTTACCCACAGTAAACCTGATGCTTGCATTGTTTCATTCGTGGCCTTTTCCTTTTGTTTCACTGCTTTTAGTGATGGATACCAAAGCAGTATTTGCGGCCCTGTACGGTGTGTGCGAAGAAAATGCAGCTTTCTTCTCAGGGGGAGCCAAGGGGTCACAGGGTGATGCTGCACGGCGGCTGGTGGAGGCCATGAAGCAGATTCAGGAGCACGCTCGCAATCTGGAACCTGTTATTTCTGGCTTTGCTAATGTTTACCATCACTTTGATTTTGATCCACATATACCAGCTAATGGCTATCGCTCCCTGGTCAAGGTAGGCTTTCTGATGTTTTAAGATCTTTCTGCGTGTATAAATGAACTCTTGGATGTGTGTGTTTTTTATTTAATCTCTGTGCAGCTTGGAGAAATAGTACCTCTGCTGCAATACATTCTTATCAATATTCTTTCCACACTGTGAGAAACTATTCACAGCACCTCTTTGCTTGAATATCACTTTGTTTCAAGGTCAGTCCATTTGTTTTACAGATTGATTTTATGTTACAAAGTGGGCAAGATAAATTCCTCCAGCTGCGAATATCTGCCTCTACTGTATCCACTGTACTTTATCTTGTACAGTTATTGATGAAACATCATGACCTTCGGTTACTGCAGCCCACCACAACAGAATGAGTCTAGTAGAGCAGCAAATGAATCCTGTTCTGTTTTCTGGCTTCTCTGTTTCCACATTTATAATCCTTCTCATTCCAGCAGTACCACTCTTGCTAATCTGTAACACCCAGTGAAGCAGGAAGTTTTTTTTACATGTTCTCATTTAGCCATGCTTTCACACATCCTCTCCTTTCCCTTTAGGCTTACCACACTAATCTTAATCGCAACTTAAGCACACCCAGAAGACTTGTCTCTTTAATGAGTGCACAAATGGAGACTTACCATTAGGTTTTGTTTTTTCAAATAATGTGTATTGCTGTGTATCTTCATTTCAAGAATAAATATAATTCTATAAAATTGTATCCCTTTAACACCCAGTAATATAATGTTTCCTAATACTTATATTAGTACTTAATAAAGTTTTTAAGGTTAGTGTAATGTGATTTAGAATTTGCTGAATGTCAAAGTAAACTTTATTGTGTGGCGGATGTTTTCTAATTTTAGGTATTTTATTGTCACATTTATTTTCTAGGTTGTGCGTTGCTGCCTTCTCCACATCATCCACAAGGGCCACTACATCACAGCCAACCGCCGCAGCATCTTCTTCCGAGCAACACATAATGCAGGGGAAATGGAGGCGTACTGTAATGCTCTGTGCCAGCTGCGTGCCCTGCTTTACCTGGCTCAGCGCATGCTACATGACAACAGCCACGGCAATTTGTTTTTCCAGGATGAAAGCGGGCTCAGCGAAAGTTTTGTCCGTGAATATGCATCCATGCACAAGGGTTGCTTCTATGGCCGTTGTCTGGGCTTTCAGGTGAGATGAGCTGTTTTAGCAGTCATGTTTTAATGTGACAAGGATAAGCACTGGGAACTGTGGAGTGGTGAGAGTAAGAAGAGTAAGAAAACGTGTTTTCTGCTTTAAAACTGTTATAAAAATATAGATGAGCAGCACTACTCATAGCTACAGTTCTGGTAAAGGTTATATACATTTTTCATCCATCAAATTTTTCATATTGCATTCTACACCTTTAATTTTTTTTTTTATATTTTGTGTTGTGTTAGGACTAGTTAGTTGCGGAATAGAGGTCTCAAAGATTTCTATAGTAATTTGTAAAGTATTCTTTAGTTTTGTAAAAGAAAGAACTTGTTTATGTTTGAGGCAACTGGTCTGTTACCTGGTCTGTGTATATTCCCCTGCTTTTATTTTAGAAATAGGAATTGACCCTAAAAAGAGATGTTAAGGCTATGAGAAATACAGAACGACGATCTGGTGATCTTTACAGCAGTTCCCATTTTTCTCAGTTGAGCTTAACAAGGGAGGCTGAACTCTCACAGCACAGAGGTCAAAAGCAAACTAAAGGGAAAAAATGATGAAGCTCCCTTTGAGTCTGTTCTCTATCACTTTGTAATCTCTTACAATTCTGTTATTATGAGATTTTCTCATTCTTTTTTCACTTTCTTTTGTAGTGATTCTAGTCACATTTGTGTTCTATTTCTTATGTTTAAATGTGTGGATAGTGGACTGGAATTGAAATTATTTTCTCTGTTTTTGTACATGCCTTCTCCCCTCTAGTTCACTCCAGCCATTCGCCCCTTTCTTCAGACCATCGCTATCGGCCTTGTGGCCTTTGGAGAAAACTACAAGCGGCATCAGTCAGGAATAGGTCAGCAACATCTTGTCTGCATCTGCACCCTCTCATCATCCAGCCAGATCGTTTTCATTCATAGATCGTACTCATCCAGCCCCACACCTCTTCTACATTGCTCCCTTGCCCCAGACTGTGTAACTTTTGATGTTGTGTTTGGATTGTAGATGCTCTTTCATCCCTTGGAATCTTGAGGGCTTGCTGCTGTGCTTCTTTTATATTTCAGAATGTTTTGAACATGCACATAGTTATGTACAGAGGCACCAAGAGAAGAACATGCACTGTCATAGACACACATGTATTGTGCATGTGTGTACACAGACAGAAAACTATTTAACATTCAGTAAAGAATTATCCATTTCTCATGGTTTCTTGTGCTCTCTGCTGCACCACAGTGGAAGCAGGAGGTATTGCACCATATGGTGAGTGTGCTAGACCATCACCCCTTTTATAATATTCCTCTGTAGTGGTCTGTATAACTGTGTGAAGAAACTTATTTTATTCTAAAGCTCTTACTCTGCCAAATTGTTCTGCACTTAGCACTGTAAGCTACATTAGCATTCCTGTGCCTGTACATCATCATGATAAAAGGCCTTTCCTTACTGCCCATCCTTGACCCATAATCGTGGGCAGTAAACAAACCGCTGAAAGCAAGAGAAGATTGATAATACAATTGAGTCCTTGTGTGGCTTACCATGGGCCCAGTACAGTAGACTTAAAATTCCCTGTGGCAAAAATGACTGTAGTGTTTTGACTATGTAAAATTTCACCCTTCTAAGTTTTTTTTTTTTTCTTTCTCTCCCCTGCTAGGGACCTGACACTTGAAACTTTAATGTTCATTCCCTCCTCCACTTGTTCCTGCTCTTTGTCTGTGTGTTAAATGTGGCTCCCTTACCTGTTATTTTAATCTTTTGTCCTTGCTATTTAGTTTCTGTTACATTTTTAACCCATCATTATCATAATATGCATTTGTCTTTTTTTCCATTGCCCTATCTCGGTCTCCTCCTCATCATATATGCTTCTCCCTACTTTTTTCAGGGGTAGCAGCCAGCTCTTTCTTTACCTCAGGAAAGTATGCCATTGACCCCGAGTTGAGGGGGACTGAATTTGACCGCATCACCCAGAACCTGGATGTCCATTTCTGGAAGACATTCTGGAACATCACTGAAACTGAAGTCCTGTCTGTGAGTAGACTGTTAATGTTTTTTGTGTCTGTCTGTTGACAAACACACAGAGACGCGCACTCTTGGACATCTGTAATTGAGAAGAGTTATCTTTGCTAACCAATGCACCAGGATCTGCACAGTGCTGTTTTTAATTTCGGAGCAGTATCAGATTTACTTTGCTTTCCTCTGGTAATGGTACCTTTCTATCATTATGCATTTCACCTACAGGCTGTTAGTAATAATAGAGTGGAATTCAATTTATTCAATGGGGTTCATGATTTATTCATTCAGTTTCTCTTTCCCTCCAGTGGCCTGCCTCGCTCTGAAACTTGGACTTTTTTTCCCTCATCTTCCTTTGACTTTTTTTCTCACTAAATGTCTGGGGGTTTTTGTTTTGTTTTTTTTCTGTCTGTCTCTTTTACCACAGAGTCTCGCCAGTATGACATCCACTCAAGTCAAGGTAAACCGAGCTCTTTCTGTGCCTCCTGCGACCTTTGACCTTCCCTTGGCGGCCAACCACAGAGCATCAGTAACTATAGCTCCACCATCAGCGCACATCGGCACTGCTCCTGTTCAGATGAGACTCATTTCGTATGACCTGCGTGAAGGACAGGTACTTGAATCTTTATTCAGTCCATACTGTAGTGGCATACTTGAAAATTCAATAAAATCTTTATAATCGCAAACTCTGCAAAAGTTTATAGAGCTTTTAAAGACTAATGCTGGCACTTGCTGTACACTTGTCTCTATGTCATTGTTATGTTGAGTTCTAATCTCATTCTGGATGACTGCCAGAGATGGGCTTGTAATACGGTAATGTGCTTTTCATGCCTGCGTAGTAGGTTGAGACATAACAACAAAGTCAAACTTGTGATCTGAATGACATAAACAACCTGATGAAAGACCCTGGCGCTCATCTGATCTGATTATTCTCAAAAATATTTTAAGTAGGGTTGTAACAGGTCTGAAACTGCTAAGGATACACTGCAGGCACTGCCAGTTAGCATCTGACTTAAGGGCTTCATCTGGAAGCAAGGGAGGCATCAGTCGCAGGTGTTTGATCTAAACCTTGTTGGGCTGCACACAGCCTTGGTCTGGCAAGCATTTGTGAAGTCTGTTAAAGCAAAACATATAAGGGGAACCTTCCTAACTTGGACACCACCAAGGCAAAAGAATATAGAAAAGTGCAGCTACAAATTTAAACTGTCCTTGTGTTGCACACAATACACATATGTCTCCATGGTAGAGGTTAAATGTCAGAGAAGTGGTTAGTTATTAGCTGGAGAAGACACAGATTCTTTGCTACAGTTCAACATAGTCACAATAACAAAGAACAGTACAACAAAACTAGTGGTCAGAATTTAAAAAAGCAAAAGATACAACAGCGTGAAGCCGTAATCTACCTGTAATCTAACTCTTCTTTGGAGGTGGAGGAACATTACAGTAATTGCTTAAAGAAGCTTCTTCGACATCTTTAAGAGTTCTAAACAAATGTCTGTCCTCCTCCTGAAAATCTTATGTACGCAAACACGCATTGCAACTTCTTATCTTGTGCGTGTTTTTTTTTATTTTGACAGCGAATGCGCACCTGCGGACCACTTATGTGCAGCCCTGGTTATTTAGTTTGTCATATTGCAGCCACAGAAATTCTTTTGTCCATGAAACCATAAAGCTGCACTTTCTTTTTGCCTCATAGTCTGATTTGTCATAACTTTTCCGTTTTGTGGTAAGCTTTTCTTTCGCTGTCACTTCTTCACCCTGACCTGTCTTATTTGGCTCAGCAGAACTAAAATATATTTCCTGCTGCTTTTACACAGGCGCTCAGCGATTCTCTGCGCGATCAACCTCTCACATGTTTAAGCTTGCTGCCGGAGATTTCACTTGTCATGTTTGCATAGTAAGCTAACGATTGATAAGACAATGTCAGAGGAATTGGTGCGCAAATTATCATCACTCACCAATCAGTGCTGTCGCTCTCTATACACAGTTCGCGCGACTGCAAAGTGAAAGCAAAAAACAAACGCAAATTCAAACGCGATTTCAATATGTCACATATTGACAGTGGCTCACCGATGCCAATGACATAATTACCCAGCTACATTTCCGAAAGAATGCAAAAGCACTGACATATATTTTTCCTTCCTACGATAGCCCGACGGGCAGGGCAGAGATAGATTTTGGTAGCCCGACTGGAAAAATCGCTAGCCCCGGGACGTCGGGCTAGCAATTTTGCGAGCCCTGTATCTGATTGAGGAATCACTCATCTTTGGAAAAGAGTTTATTACAGAGAAATGGCTCTTTCCAAAATAAAAGCTATACTATATGCTTCTTCTGGGCTATATTCTCAGCAGCATATTAAACATATCAGGTCCCCATAAGGAGAATCATGTGCTAATGGCTGTCTAAATGACTCGGGTAAAGTTTGCAGCATGCGTGCTTGTTGTTTTTGTCTGCTTCCACTTGTCTTTGCACTAGGATGATGTCAGCGTAAAGGTGCAGTCATATTCGTTGTGTTCCCACTAGTGCTGTCAGCGTAAATCTCGTTGAAATAACGTTAACGCCACAACACAGCAAATCTCCGTTAACGAGCTACCGCGGATCGCCCCGTGTGTGGGGCTGGACAGCCAACACGTTAACGAGCTAACTGCGCTAACACACTAGTTCCCACCCGTGTAATTGAGCATTGCTGACACATCCAACATACTGTTTTACTTTTGTCCATGACGCGCTTACCTTCAGGGTCATAAGTCACATGAAAACCAAAATAGTTCCAAACGCCAGATCTGAATGAGGGTGGGGGAGGTTCAATTTGCCATGTTGCAAGGAGAGCTTAACTTCTGTCTGGCTAGCTTGCCCTGCGCTCAGTGAATCTGGACTCCGCCTAGGCTGCACTGTCGAGCGCAGATCCACTGAGCGCTCAACACAGACAGCACCGTCAGAGGGAAAATTGATAAAATAAATTAAAAATGTTGTATTGTTCGATACATATGCGTACCGAACCGAAAGCACTGTATCGAACGGTTCAATATCGATATGAGTATCGTTGCACCCCTACTGAGCACTTAGACAAGAAGATAAGTAGACTGCCAGTGCTGGGTGCTAGGCCAGTCCACAGGTTGTTTGTGTCACCAGATGACACTTGCATCTTTCTTGGCATTATCTGTGCATGTGATGCATATTTAAGTAGCCAACTCTGGTGGTTAGGAAAGTGTACTGAAATAGGTTAGTCGTCCTCCATATGTTTTTGCTGACCTTACATATATCAGACATTAAAAAAATCTTTCAGTGAACAATTCAACAATATTTGTTGGTATTTTCCTTGTTTCTTGTTTACACACACACACACACACACACACACACACACACACACACACACACACACACACACACACACACACACACACACACACACACACACAATGTCATTACTTTCTTTCTTTCTTTTTTTTCTTTTCCCTTTGCCTCCCTTTTTCTCTTGGGAGACTCCCCCTTTATCAGAGCTGCTCTTTGTAGCCTGGCACTTAACCAGACATACAATTTCTCACATTGATCATCCAACAAACAACAGTCCTTTTTATGTCACAAAACACAAGCCCGCATCAGTCGAAACACTTTCTTAGCCTCTGTCCTTGTTTCTGTTAATTAATGGGAATTAGTATGTGTTCCTGCAGCCAGGCAAGGTTGTCAGCAAGCTGCTGCAGAACAACTGGTTAATCCACTTCTCAAAGGAACCCTGTTGCTAACATTAGAAAATTAATCAGCAATAAGACACTGTTTGGAACCACAGACACTGTAAATACTAGACCCAAATAAGAGATCTTGATTATTTGTCTTTCTGTTCATCTTCTAAGTTATTCATTCTCCTAATAAGGTTTTTTTTTTTTTTTTTTTTTTTTTGTTGAATCTCACTCTCTCAGGACAGTGAAACACTGCTGTCTCTGTCCCGCTCCGAGGGGGGTGCTATCTCTCTTTCCCTGGGGCTGAAGACCAAGCGCCTCCCCTCTTCTCCATGTCTCTTGATCCATTTCCATGGAGGAGGCTTTGTGGCACAGACCTCAAAGTCTCATGAGGTGAGAAACTACTGTTCTACTGAATTTAGCTCAGTTTCAGAAGTGTTTTACTTTGACTAGAGATTCATTATGATTACCTCTGTCTTGCGTGATAAAACTGGTTAGATTCAATGGACTGCTTTTCCTTGTATTTAATGGAGGTTTGTATAGGAGAGTATTGACGTGTTTGTAAGATTTTATAATAGAACACAGACCAAGAAAAGGTGGCACTTACCTGTCAAAGCACTAACAACAATACACCTCTAGCATTAGATACCAAGTTCAGGTTTTGAGCCTCTATCACCAAAGCTGTCATCCAGCTAATTTCATCCTCTTATCCCTTCAATCATGTTTTCTCAGACTAATTGTAATGAAAACCCAACTAATTAAAGTGTTGATGAGACAGATACTAGTTGACAGCAGAGGAGAAGAGGGGTTACCAGTCTGAGTCTCTTCCCCTGTCAATAGTGTGACATGGATTGAGAATTTAGACTAATTATTTTTATAATTATCCCCTGAAAACTTAACAGAGACTCTCTGACCTTACTCTGTGGCTTACTTACTGGTAAGGTGCTTGCAGAGCTGACCCTTGTCTGTGATTGCTTTCTGTCATCTAATTCATCCTCACTCCTTTTTGTTCTCATAAAGGAGGAACTTGTATCCTAGATTTAATTTCTGGATCACTGTTCTAGAAAAGAGAAGCACATAGACACTAGCCTTGTATATTATTACTATGTAAAAAACCCTTAAAGTATTTTTTTTTTCCCCCTTTTGATCATAAGTTTAAATTGGTGGCAGTAAATAAATTTTAACAGCAAGACTGCACATTAGTGTGGTTTGTTGATTATAAATAGGAAGTGCTTGTGTGGTCATTATGTGGCATCAAGCTACTTATAGCTGCTTTAAGACAGGGCTCTGTGAAATTGCAAAGGACATTGGCATCCTTGATCTGCAGCTGCATAGCAACCAAAGGATGAGAGGGAGCAATCAGAGAAGGGATGTGTGGGGCTGTCATGTTGAATTAACAGAGAACTGTACAACCCCGCAGAGAAAGATTACCCAGGGCACTAATGGAAGACTTGTCAGACTATCCTTCTCTCTTTTTTTCTAGGCGCTTGTTTTTTTTTCTTTTCTTATTACATCCTCCTTCTCAATCTTTTTGATATCACAAAATCATTTTTGTTCACTTTGTGTCCTTTTTCTACATCACAGTTTAGTTGTATTTGGACATCACTTTCCTCCTTTTGCCTTTTTTGATCCCTCTACCAAGACCCAGAAATGAGGAATACAAAAATGAAAAATGTTATGATGCAGTGGAGATGAGCATTTTTGCCTTCAGTCGCTCATTTAACCTCTTCTAGATCCTGTATCTCCCATCATATGGGGGAGATGAACAGTTCAACCTCAGATGAAGAAGCCTGTGGTGGTCTCAGTGCATAATGATGCTGATATCACAGGAATAAATGTACTTAGTCTATGTATTTAGTAACTTGGGCACAAACCCACATTCAGTAAATGTTGAGGTATTTGCAGATTAACTGCTATTTCTGTCTAAGAATCAGTAGGACAGCAGCTCCTCTTAATTCCTGCTTAGAGGATAGATTTGGGACCCTCTAAAATTATGTGTGTGAGGAGAGTTTCCTGAGTCATTTAAATTTATACAGCCTGGTTCCCACCCATTAAAACTCATGCACACACCTCTTCTCTGCCCAGTGGGGCATTTAGGGAAAAAAAGAAAAAAATTATAAATACTTAGCTCCTTTTATGCAGGCAAATGATGAACTGTCTGACTAGCAGACCTGCCCATTGACTCATATTGACTTGTTGTAGACTGCCAGTAATGGCTGTTGTTCTCACTCAGTAGAACGCATATACACCTTGGGAGCAGCTTTACTGATTTGCACAAGCTCACATTGCCTTTCCTGCTCAGTGCTCGGACTGCATGCACACACTTATCTGTGTCCTCACACCGAGATTTATCCTGACAGGTAGAGTTTTAAGACATCACAGCTGACTGCTGGAGCATCTACTTTTCTTTTTGTCATACTAAATCAATGAGGGATGAGACGGCACATAAACATGTACACACTGTGCTCTTCCTGCCATTGTGAATGGTGATTTGTTGCTTTCACCAACACCTATCATAGCAAACGTATAGGTGTTGGAATTTGATAAAGACAGAAGAGGAAAGGGCGAATGCTTTGCAAAAGTAATATTGTCAGAACTCATCGTGCCTTTGTCACATTTCAAGGTCACTGCCTAAGCAGAGTAAACGCTTAACCTGACTGTAACGATATAAAACAACGATCAGTATTCTGACAGCAAATCTGTATCTATGGATTTTCTTTGTATATCCACGCCACCTCCTTCTCTTTGTCCTCTCTCTTCATACTTCACAAAATAGGACATGTGGGCACCTTTGTTATTGCAGTGCAAAAAGAAGGAAAATGGATTTGACTGTGAGGGCAGCGCTCATTCTCCCTTTGTCTAGACAGTAAGCCAGAAAGCAGACAGATGACATCAGAAGAAAGCATAATTTTCATAACTTTTTGTCCTTCATTTCAAATGTTCCACACAGCAGGCTTTTCCTCAATCACTTCTCTTTTTATTTCTGTCTCCCTGCCTCTGTGTTTTATTATGGCTGCTGTTGTGTGTCATAAATTTACCAACATAAAAAAGCAGTGTTTTTCCTTTTATAAAGTCACGTCTTTGTATCCTTATCTTCTGTTTGAAACAGCCCTACCTAAAGAGTTGGTCCCAGGACCTTGGTGTTCCCATACTGTCAGTGGACTACTCTCTGGCCCCTGAGGCACCCTTCCCACGCGCCCTAGAGGAATGTTTCTATGCCTACTGCTGGGCTTTGAGAAACCACCACCTATTAGGTATATGCATCACACAGCATTGTTTATACTTGAGTGTGGCTTTGTATCTCTCGTGTATATTTTCTGTTTATTCTTTAAAGTCATGGGAATAGTATACAGCAGATTCACAAAGTACTCAAACCCTCTCATATTTTGTTCACTTTATTGTACTAAAGATTTAATTTAAAATGGATAAACAAAGCCATGGAGTCAGCTGGGAGCTTTCTGTAGATATATGCAGTAAGACTTGAGGCATAAATCAAAGTGAGGGGTACAAAGCAACTTTTAAATCTGAGTGTTCCCAGGAGTCCGGTGGCCTCAATAACTGTGAAATGAAAGAAATTAACTACCAGGAATGTTCCTAGTATTAACTTTGTGGTGACATAGACCTTCAGTGTGATTTGATAGACATATTGGTCTTTGGGCAAAACTCTGAGCCTTATACCTTTCAAAAACCAGGCACTGCTCATTACTTGCTAATACTAGCCTATGGTGAGGCATGGTGGTAGCAGCATGGGGTTATGGAGGAACTCTGTGACAGAATAAGCAATAACTTGTCAGAACTGAGGAAACGCAGCAATGATTTCAAGCATGGAAAGGCATATTCTGGACCACTCAAGGATCAAAGTATGTCCAAAAGCCCACAGTTAAACCCCAGAGAGTGGAGATACCTCAAGATAGTAGTTCATTTGATCTTCTACAAGCTACTGATTTCATGTCTGAATACTTTAAATTGTTTTAAAGGAGATTTGAGTTTTTGATTTCTGGTTTTAAAAAAGAGAAGAAAAAAATCTAAACAATTTTGTGTTAAAAGTAAAGCTGTGTGTGTGTGTGTGTGTGTGTGTGCGTGTGTGCGTGTGTGTGTTACATCTTTGTATGCAGAAGTAACAGTATGTCCCTTAGGCAGATGAAAGAGAAGAAAGTTATTAGAATTACTGAGCAGGCACGTTGAAGGGATAACACCCACCTATTTCAGCATGAAGGTTTCTGTGGAGTGCTTCTCTAAATCCTCCGCTGCGTTCACCAATTCCTTGTACCTCCTGAGAGGATTCATTTATCACTTTGAAAGTGATCATGCTGTATGCTTCTTGCACTTTACTTGCTGTTCAGTGCTATCACACCAGTTGTGATGCTCAGTATTTCGACAGAAAAAAGAAGCCATCTGGTCGGTTTGGGGGACGCTCGTCCGCTGAAGCACACTGTGTCAAATTAACAGAGATTGCAGTGCAATATGCTACTGCTGTAGTACAAGTCCTCAATATCACGGCTATGAAGTAGATAGGGAAACCCTAGTTACAAGAGCTGCCTATTACCACAGTGGTGAACAGAAAAGAGAGTTGCTGTTATACTGCCTTTTTTTTCATTTCAGTAATGTCATAGTTTTTTTTTTTTCTTTTTAGAAAAGATGTATTTAAAAAAAAAATGTTCTTGTCCCCTTCATGTTGTCTCATTTTTCAACGTTTTCCCTGTGAATTACTTTTCTTTCTATCTGTCCTTGTACCAGAAGTCTATAATTTTTATTTATTTTTCCTTACAGGATGGACTGGAGAGAAGGTGTGTCTGGCTGGTGACAGTGCAGGAGGCAACTTATGTGTGACGACATCGATGCGAGCTGCTGCTTTTGGTGTGCGAATGCCAGATGGCATCGTGGCAGCCTATCCAGCTACCCTGCTGACAGCCTACGCATCCCCTTCCCGTCTGCTAACGCTCATGGATCCCCTGCTGCCACTCAGTGTGCTCTCTAGGTGTCTCAGTGCCTACGCAGGTAGGTGTGTGTGTGTGTGTGCGTGTGTGTATTTCTGATTTTTACCTGAAGTTGAGATTTAAGTTGAATCCTATTTTTCGTTTCTGTCGAGCACATCTGTCTACTCCTTGTTATACATTACATAAACGTATTGGTCAACCACCAGGTGACAGCTTTACTCTACTGGATGTATGATACATGTTTATTGAAATAAGTTGTCAGGTGGGTAACAAACATTAAAAGATAAAAAGTCAAGTTTTCAGCTCAACACACAAACAACTCACACAAAAAAACCTAGAATTACATCACTATATTCAGGAGGCCAACAACAGCAGGGAGAAATGAGTTCTTAAATCTGCATCTTGGCAGATTAAATCTGCAGCTAGAAGGAAGAAACCTGCACTGTTGAGTAGTGATATCCGATACCAAGTAATATTCAGGGTGGTATCAACGATACTGATCCGATACCGATACTTTGTACAAAAACGTATTTTATTTATTGTATCTCAAATTATAGCGTAATAATGATTATAAGACATCAGATTACTTGTTCTTATCGCTTAATGCAGGGTTCATCATATTTAAATAAAAAAACTGAAGTTGTGCGCTATTTGAACACCTTGCCTGCCTGCAGCACTAAAGGACTCCGTGAGAGATGTCTGTCTCGCCCTAGCAGCACCTGTCCACTCCTCCTCTTCAGTTTGCCTCAACATACGCTCATCATATTCTGTGATATGATTTACTCTGAGGTGTTTGACAAGGTTAGTGATGTTGCTACAACCATACATGCCAACCCTCCCGATTTTTCCGGGAGAATCCGGAATTTCAGTGCCCCTCCCGAAAACCTCCCGGAGCCACCATTCTCCTGAATTTCTCCCGATTTTCCACCCGGACAACAAAATTGAAAAACCATATCACAGAATTCATAGCGCGGCCCAGCCAATTCCAGTCTCCAACAATGACGACAGATACTTAGTTTTAGTATTACTCTTATTTCTCTCTCTGGGTCACAAAATTTTTTTTTAACATATTTTCAGGTGGGAATGAAGCTGTGTAAACTTCAAATATCTGAGCTGACCGACACATCGTCTTCAAACCCCCGCGTTCTTTCACTACTCGGGTTAAACATGATATATAAGTCACTCTGATAACGTGAAAATATTATTGTTTGGCTTTTTCAGTGTTTTATTTGTTCGTGGGTAAATCAGTTTGGCTGAGATTAAAGTTATTAGATTAAATTAAATGTAACTTTATTAATCCATCGGGTGGGTTCCTACGGGGTTTTCACACAGCTGAATAAACGTCAAACAGAAAACTGATTAAACAGAAGCGTGAGAGTTTACGTCAGCGCCCAGTTATATTTTAGATAGCAAGGAGCAGACGGCAGCATTTCACTCCACGGAGGGAGCTCGTGACGTACTACCCGGCTTTTTTTAGACCACGAGGGCCGGGTCCTCAGGTGGAAGCAGCCTCTGAATTTGGACACCCCCGCTGTTTCCAGGCCGGCCAATAATAACGGTGACATTTAATGTATTTTATCCGATAAATAAACACTGTAAAATGTATTTATCACCCCCCACACACACACACACACACACCCCACCCCACCCCAACAGCCCTTTTTAATATCTCCCTAATTCTGAGGTCTCAAGGTTGGCAAGTATGTGGAGGTAAAATATGTCCGCACATGACTCCAATTATGCTCAGCCATTGCTGTGAGTGCGCACGCCAGCAGCTGCGAGACAGTTATACAGCCGTATTTCGCACATAACTATGAAAGGCGGAAGAGGAAGTAGTTCCTTTGAATGTAGACAATCCGAATGTTATAGTTTCTTTCCACTGTGTTCCTGTTAATGATAAACTACAAATTTGCTCTAACTTACTAAAATATCGATATTTCAATGTGAGAATCGATTCTAGAACATAAATGATTGGTATCGGAGGAATCGATATTTCAGGATCGATCCACACATCACTACAGTTGAGCTTTCTTTGTAGCTCTAACTTTTGGAGAGCTTGTTCATATACGTGCCTGGAACTTGCATAATCTTGTATTTAAAAAAAAATAAAAATGTAATAAACTAGTTATGTTTTTAATTAAAGTTATTTAATCCAAACTAAGAAGTGGAAAGGGTTAAGAGAAAAGAATATAAAAACATTATCATAAAACTTCTAACTTTTTAAAGAAAGTTAGCACTAATGAACCTTTGAACAATCTATACTGGCTCCTTTTTTTTGGGGGGGGTTAAAATATTATTCTATTCGGTTATTGTCCTAAGATACTTGTACTGCTGAAGAGCTTTAACAGCCTGGTCATAGAAATCTGTAGGAAGAATGTAGCAAGACTTTGTCCTAAAGTCTATTATCATGTCCTTGTAGTTAATCCAGTCAATAAATTTCTCCACCACTGGTCTATGGTTGGCTCTTTCATCACTGAGCAGTGACAGAATGACAAAATTATCAGTGAACTTGATATGTCTGCCCGCACTGAAAACCATTTATATATTAAAGACAGATAAAATGGTGAAAGGACACAACCCTAGAGGGAACAGGTAAAAGCTAAAAACGCATCAGGAAAAAAATGAATGACTTTGTCATTTTTAAGACCTCTCTGTTCAAAAGTTAAACTGTCACCATGCTAATCCAAAGCCAATGGTGTGGATGCTGTTTAGACTGTGAAGAGTAAAGCTAAAACCTGAGGAGAAAAACACAAATTAACAGTACTAATGTGAAAAATCAAGAATTGAGGGCAAACACTTTTTTTTTTTTTTTTTTTTCCCCCTCCCTTCCAAAATTGAAGATGTTGACTAATTTCACATATTTTACTCTTAGGATTGTTTTCCTTGTATTTGGATATCATTGTTGATTGCATGTAATAAAAATCCATTTTTTAAAAAGGACAAACAGCAACAATCCTTTCTGATATTATAAGTAGGTAATGAGTCATTAAACCAGATGGTTAATGACATGTCTGGTTTTTCATACATACATACGTGTGTGTGTGTGTGTGTGTGTGTGTGTGTGTGTGTGTGTATATGTTTTTTGTTGTTGATAAATTTTAGTTTCACAAGGCAGGAGAACTGAGGACTATGAATGACTGCAGGAATTGGCTAACAATTTGTGACAAAGAGATTGGCTATGCTGAGTCTCCTTTCAATAACTGAACTAAAACACATCATTTTTCTGTTCCTTCCTGCTGTCCTCATTGTGTATTGTTGGCTTTGCAAATAATTGTATGGCAGTATTGAACGCACTCTGTCAGCGTTTACTGGACTATTATACCTCTCTTATTATTGCTTTCCTGTCTTCTCTGTTGTTACTCATTTGTGCTTACTGAAGAATAACAAATACTTTTATCTGTTTTGTACATTTACTTCCTTCTTTTATGTCTTCTTCTCCAGGCAGTGGGCCACAGACCGAGAAGCAGGTGGAGAAGGTGAGCACGCTGAGTCTGGTGAGGAGAGACACTGCACTTCTGCTGCGAGATTTCCGACAGGGAGCCTCCAACTGGATCCACTCTCTGCTCGATTCTAGCAGAGCTCCAGCCTCCACCAGCACAGCACCAGAGGCACCAACAGAAGCCACAGGTATACAAGTAACTGTTATAGTTGTTAGTTGTCAGGTTGGAACATTAGGGGTGGTTTGAATGTATTTGATAGGCAGTTGCAGTCTGCCTGTGTCTTGGTCATACGCCCCTGCTCAGATGTGTGTGGGTGTATATCTCCCTTTTTCATTGAGCCAATTAATATAAGTGTGCCCCAAGTTCATTTACACCTCTCATGAAAGAGGTCAGTGACATGAGAACTTGTATGCAGCATCTAACTAATTATTGCTTTAGCCAAACCATTTGTGTAGTACTCCTGTATCTATATTCATATCAGTTCTCATCTTTGGGGTAGCAGAGCATTGACAGTACTTGTTAATTGTAGCCACTGTAAATCTGGTGGCGAGTTGTAATTTTCATGGTGTGCCCCTTACCTTGGTGACACCCCCACAGCTGCAAGCCCAGTCTAATGAGAGTATCATTGGTGGGTGTACATTATTAAAAGGCCATCATGGTGCTGAGATGGTTCATTATTAAAGAGATAGGAGATCGGTAGAGCTTTGTGAGACCAGCTACTAACAGCTGTGTTTTGACAGTTCAGGGTGGGCAGATGCTATCATCGTGTGACAGCACTTTTTGAATTTCCTCCACCTACTTCTCATCTCTTCCAGATATAGCTCAATTTGCATTCTAGGCTTTTAACTATTGGCTGTCAACCAGAGGACATATGATAAGTGGAAACAGTAGATGAAGTGAAAGTGATTGTGTGTCACCAGTGTTATTTTTCATGTGTCCTCCAACTGCGGTTAGTCCAAATGAACTAAATGCCCTCTTCATTCTTAATATGCTCTGATGATCTGTCAATCCTGTGTCGTTTCTGAAACTTAATTATACTATATGTTTGTTTCTCATTGGCATTCTTAATTTCAGTTGTGCATTCATCAATATGGTTCCTTCTGTCCTTGCTTCCTAGATGCAGTGAGGAAGAGCATTTCAGAGGCGAACATCTCTTCTCCTCATACAGACCCACCTGTCCCCAAGGATCTCTCGGAGTTCCCCAACAGGAAATTATCAGTGAAGAGCCAGACGTGCCAGAACTTGGGATCCCACAGCAATCCCATTCCCAGCAGTGCACCGCTGCTCTCTGAGCGTGCTGTAGGTCATGCTTGAACAGCTTGCTTTCAGCTGATGCTCTTATGCAGAAGAACCTAACAGTATTAAATGGCCAAGATCTGTTTCTTTAATAACACCTGGCTGTTAGTGGGAATCATTGTGAGAATTAAACCTGTCGTTATTTGACGATGGGTAATTTAATGATGAATGTAGCACCACTTTAGTGAAGCGAAATCCCACTAGCCTCTTGTCTTTGATCAGGATATCTCTGCTTTCAGCTTGTGTTAAAAGGATTTGGCACCCAGTTGTAGCCTTTTTAAGAGGTCGAACATTTTTGGGGCATTGAAATATTTTGGCCGTTGATCAAACAATGCTGTCTACCCTGCAGTGATGTGCATGTGTCACTTTGATGAACTCATCCGAGATTGTGTCACCCATCCCTCACAAACAGATTTGGCTTTGAAATGCTGACAGGATATCAAAAGGTTTTGGTTTTGCGAGTACTGGCAAGGTGTTGCAGATTATCCTCGTATTTTCTCACAGGCACACTGGATTAGTGGCTGGCGCAAGCAAAATTAGCAAGCAGAGGTGACGTAAGATATTAAATATGCTTTTCCTTCTGAAATGGGAATCGCTCAGCCAAGAGTCAGGCACTGAGCCAAGATTTTTCCAAGGACAAAGTGGCGTGTGTGTTTACATAACTGTGGCTCATGGCTAGGCAGTGGTGCAAGTTTCAGTCATTATGCAACTGTAATGTTTAGTAAGTTTGAGGAAACCTGCAGTCAGCTGAGATTGAAGAAGTCATTTGGACGAGTGATGAAGCAGTTCTCCCATTGAAAACTGAATCCAGATGGATAGAATCAACTTTATAGGACTTACAAAACCAACTTTTCTTGTAAAATTGTTTTAGCCTTTCTTCTTTTTTATTGATATAAAGATATCCTTTGAACTAACCTAATATTTTCTCATCCTTTATGTAGCCGGAAGATGTCAGTTTCTTCTTTGCCAAAGATGAAGATCCCTCAGTGATCACTGACCTGTCTTCAGTGGCCATACCACCCCCTGCTGGAGAGGAGGGCTCACAGCAGGAGCACCCCAGGGAATTTCCTCTTGGGTTTGAGCCACTGCGCTCAGAGCAACTAGCAGAGATGAAGGTGGAGAGCTCTCCAGTGGTCAAGGATCCTTTCTGCTCACCTCTGCTGGCCCCTGACAGCATGCTGAAAGGGCTGCCACCTGTACACATAGTGGTAAGAGGACATAAACGGTTAATTACAATGGTTTGCAGGTTACTTGTACAAATCTGTTGTTTGTGAAGTGCTACTCATTGTGTGCTAACAGTAGTCTATATTTTATAGCAAAGTGTTTTCTGTGAGAAGGTGTGTGAGATTCAACTTCAAGTATAAGTTGAGCATTATAAAGGTAGACTGGCAAAAGCACATGCTCCCATGGTAGCGGCTATGGGGTTTTCTGTGGAAGTGCAACCTCCCTCACTAGATGGAGTTTAACTGTGTGTCACATAACTGTACATATTTACTGTCTAGTTTTCTGAGCACTTTCTGAAGACTTATTGTTCACTTAAAAGTTGAGAGTTTGGGGGGCAATGGTGTCATCACTGGCTGGAATTGGAGCTTTTGATTATATTACACAATCCCTTTCGATGCATTATATACTATACATGGTACTGCAGAGGCATTAAAATGTTAACTGACAGCATACCAAAAGCTGTACGTGGTTTACAGATATTGAAGTGAAACAGTGTGATGGGAAAGAGAGGGTAGGTTAAAGTTATGTTTTTCCTTTTCTCTTTTCTTATTTTTGTTGTTGGGTTTTTGTTTTGTTTTTTAAATTCGCTGGAGTGAGTCAGCGAGAATGTAAAGAAATCGGGGACAAAAGAGACTGAGGATGCTTGGCTTCGTTTTCTTCATCCACTAATTAAGATTCATGACATGTCTGAAGGGAATCCAGATTTGCTTCTCACCATTTCTAACCCTTCTTTTCCTCTCTCTCCCCACCCTCAGGCTTGTGCACTAGACCCCATGCTGGACGACTCTGTAATGTTTGCCAAGCGTTTGAGGAACATAAACCAGCCCGTCACTCTGTGTGTGGTGGACGACTTACCCCATGGCTTTCTCAGCCTATCTCAACTCTCAAGGGAGACGAGGGAGGCTGCCAATGTCTGCGTGGAGCGAATTCGCGCTGTCTTCACACAGGACACACCCCCAGAGCCACGGAAGCACCGCAAGCTGGAACGGACCGACGTGGGTGTGTCAGCATCTTCAGGGGAAACCAGTTCTCTCTTTGTTGGCCCCATTGAGGGAGGAGAGCTAGCTGTCGGGAGAGTGGCTAAAATTGCTGATGGGGAGGGCGCAGTTGCTGTGGCAGCCCAGAATAACACTGATGCTGGTGGCATTGGGGCTTAAATAAGGCTATATAATAAAAAAGGGGGACTGCATTTCACTCGAGGAGAGAAGGAGTAAATGAAAGTCGGACAAATTTAGGCAGCGCAGTGCCTATATACAAGGCAAAGCATCCTGAAAAACAGACAGGGGGTGGGAAATGCAGTCTAGCATATCGCCCAGTGTTTGAGAGACAAAAAAACAGCAGAGGAGGAGCACTGAAATATAACTTCCTCTGCTTTACAATTCCTGCCACTTGTCTGTGCACCATTATACACCAACGCAAATCTGGCAGACAAAGTGAACACACCCACAAGAGACAGTCATGTTTTAGAATAAAATTATTTAGCAGCTACTTAGATCAAAGACCAGCACTCACCCACACACACAGCAGTCGTACTTAACAGAGTTGCTGTGAGGCAGCAAAGGCTGGGACATAAAGAGGCACAGACTATTCTCGAGACGAGGCCTGAATGGGTGATTCATATAGGCCGAGGCAGTGATTCGAGGCCCTAATCAGATAGTAGTAGGGACACTATATGCTTCAGTGTAGAGTCACCTCTATCAGAATGGCCATTTGTCCGTTAGGGAGCGACTATAAATAACACTTAATAACTCCACATTGTGTTCTCAATTACGCCAGTTTAGCAGTCAATACAGCTCACTTTGTGGATGGTAACTGTGTAGACTCTATCCAAAATAGGATTACAAAGCTAGAACAACAGCGTGAAACACTCGAAACTGGATGAATTGATTCACTTCTTTTCTCATATTTGTTGCAATTTTAAATCATTTTATGAATTCTATGCAGTAGTATTAGTTTTGTTATTTATATCAGTTTTTATTGCAGTTATGCCAGGCTTAATTGTTCTTTTCTGTTCTATATTATATAATGAACTCTTTTCATTTCTTTCCCCCCATGTTTTTCAGTGTGCTGAATATTTACCTCTGCTTTTGTGTGTGTAGCAGCAGCTGTTCTGACATCGCTGGCCTTTCCAATTAAGCTTCTGTTCTCCCCTCAGCAATATACAATGATCAGAGTAAATGTAGAAAATTACACAGGCACAGAGTGCCCTGCCTGGTGCATTTTTGTAGTGATATAATAATGCTAGTACAAAGACTGGACTGCATTAGTTTGTAGACAAGTACACTTAGGATACATCTTGGCGGTCTTTCAGTGACAATCATTGCTTTGATATTTTAAAAAAAAAAGTTTTTTCTTTTTTTCTTTTTTTTCCTTTTTTTGTTACTGCAGCAGAAAGTCCAGTTCTCAGCTATCAATACACATTTAAAATTTCACTACAGTGATTTCCTCTCAAGTTGCCCTGGTCACTGACTGTGTGCTACTGTTCACTACTTCTCTGCACAGTAGGGACTGTGTCAAAGTGCCACTTCTCTGTAGCTGTGGGATTTCCTGCCTGACAACTCTTTTTCTTTCTTTCTTTCTTTCTTTCTTTCTAAATTACAAATTGGAGGCTTTTAGGAAAAACTTAAGCAAAGGAAAGGGATTGCAGAGGTGTGCTGTAAAAGCCATTAAGACGTTTTTGACCAACTAAACGTGTCTGGTCCATCATATATATATATATATATTTTTTTTTTAGCTCCCCACTGTCAGATTTGGGCGTTTCTTTGTTTACGATAACCTGAGGACACTCCCTTTTGCATGTTGCTATCAAAACACTTTAAAGTATGCAAAAATGTCCTTTGTAGGGTCAGTCCCTCTATCACGTCCAAGTAAATATAGATGCCAACAATGCTGGCACTGTCCTGCCCTTGCCTGGTAAGAGGGCTGGGGTTGCCAGGTCTGCAGAGAGGGATGCTGTGTGATGAATTGGATTTAGCTGATGCTCAGAGAGCAAAATCCTCCCCCTGTTGAAGAGCAGGATTTTCAGTAGGAAAGTCATGCTACAGGATTATACCATACTCAGTTGTCAGCTTCAAGTACTTACTGCAGTATTTTTAGTCAGATTGATGGAGAGAACAAGGACCGAGAAGAGGAAGAAAGTTATACAGTTGCTCTTTCCGAGATGCTGGGCTGAAGCAAGTGTTTGCTTTACTAGCCGCTGTTTATGCTCACTGTGCACTTTTGCAGTAGTTGCACTGTCGCTCAGTACAAGTTTAATTTAAGCAAAGCTTGAACATGTCACCTCCCTCCCCTCTCCCCCGCTTTGTGCCTCTGTCTGTGGCTGAAATGGAGAATGGCTGCACACATAATCACAGTTGTCTGTTACGTGTTGAGAAACACGAGCTCTTTGTGTTGTATTCATATCAGACAGGAATGGCACTTCACACTCTAAACTATTCATAGTATTAATTGGCTGTTGTTGAGAGATGTGTCTCTAATGTAGTCAAGCCTCTGTGAGACAACAGTTTTTATCTGATATAATGTACACAACCTCATCCATACTGAAGTCAACACCGCACAGGACGAACAACAAAGGTGACGGGCCATTAGCAGTTTCTTGTACAAGGAATTTGAGTTAACTTGCTTTATTTTGATTTTGTTTAAATTGTGTCAAATTCTTATAGGCCTTCCTATGCCTCATATCCTTGATGACCCTCGAGCATCAGGCTAACCTGAGTGCAGGCGGTGGACCAGGGAGTCCTTGTGGTGTTCTAATCAGACATAGGCTTGCTGATTCTCATTTTTGCTTCTTTTGTTGAACTGTTTGGTGCTTTAATGCTGCCTACAACTATTAGCTGAAATATTTTGTTCAGTATTGATTCATTTAGCGCTCGGTTGATGTTGTCTTGTGTGTTGATTATTTTGTTTAATGGGCAGCTGCTGTGGTAGTTGTTTAATATAGCTGCGTTGTTGTTGTTGTTATTATTATTATTGTTATTATTAGTTCAGTCTCAAGTCGTGCAGTATACCTCTACAGTTTGACTCTATTCACTAGAGATTTTCTTTGCCTCAGGCTGTTTCCAGTGAAATGCAATGCTAAGTGCAATACTGCTACAACATGAGCCATTGGAGCAACATTTGCAGCAAACCTGTGTAGTTACACACCAGCACAATATTTTTTCTTTTCATTCCCTGCTTCCTCCATCACATTTCTTCCTCCATCACATTTTTTTTTTGGTGCAATATGTTTGACTCACTTCAAGCTTACACTTCACAGCTCATATGTAGGTTCCTTGAAGCTTGCTTCCTTTACAAACACCTCTGTGTTAAACTGACTTTAAGCACTTTGCAGAAATGTTACATGTCATTTATTTATGGATAAAGTTTCAAGTTGAACCAAAGACTAAAGCCAGTCTTGTAACAGAGATGTGCTGACATTACTGCTTAATGTTCACTGTTGAAAATGCAGGTGCTAGTCAGTGTCATAGTCTGCCTGCACTCCATATGCAAATTGCACTGCATCAGTTCTGATGTAGAATATGATTAGCCTTTAAAAAAAAGCTTGTATACATGACAAGCCATAGACTATAAAAGTGAGATGTTTTTAAGTTTATTTGTTTTGTTGCTGTTCTTTAAAAACACCGTAAGTGCAAACCCATGAATAAAAAGAATGTATATTAAATATTATGATTTATGTAGATATTTTTTACTTAAATTTGTTAATCAGATTGGTTGTAGATTGATTTTTGACTGCATTTCTTTGCAGGTTCCACGTTAGGGTGATGTGTCTGCTGCGCCAGGCTTCTTATTTACTTTGTTGATTTTTATCCAAATAAAATTCTGACATGAACCCTGCTGTTTTTGTATTTCAATTTTTTGAATTAACCTTTGTTTATCATTGATCTCACAAAAGGTTAACTAAAACTCACAGAGACTATGACATACCGGTTATAATTCAATCAGATATGATGCCTTTTTATACAAATTGAATTAGGATTCGGGATTACATTTTTGGACAACGAAATTGCTTAAATTAACTTTTCTAACATTTTGATTCAGCATAGACTTTGGAAAAGGTCAATAAGAAGTGTGACCTTTAGCTAAAAAGTGTCATCTAAAACCAAAAGTATACAGCACAGACGGCTCTCTGTATTCTCTGCAGAGAGGTGCGAAATGAAAAAGTACTCTTAAGTAGTTTTGAGGCGCTTGCCATTTGCATGAGTGTTTTCATGTGATGCCACTTCTCTCCACATTGCAGATGCAAAGACCTGCAAGCTCTCAAACTGCTGAACTTTTCTGATTGCTATAATTATTTTACAGAACAACGTGGTCATAAAGGTGATTGTGTGACTCGAACAACACAACCGCAAGTAAATATGTAAATTTGCTATATTTCATCCGCTTCAATTAGAACTGTAACAAAGTAATACTTAAGTTTGCATATAGTAATTTTATTGTAACAGCATTTTACATCCTAAAAATGCCCTATACCTAAATGATGGAACCTCCCCATCTTTTTCTCATGGGTAATTTTCCAAGTAAACTCAGCAGTAACTCGGCCCATTGAGTCACGTTGCCGCTGATTCTTCTGGTTAGTAATATCATATTTGGGGCCAGGAGACCAACCAGCATCTGTCTCAGAGCAACTTCATTAGAAGTGCGTGACCTCTAATGGAAACATGATTGTAATCAGCCATGGCATTTTGAGCGTGTGGACATGTCGCATTGACGAAGCACGAGCGGAACCGTGCGCGCGCTCGGCAGCCGCCACCCCCCTCCCTCACTCCCTCCTAAACAACCACCATCGTCCGCCATCCAGCTTCACCTGCCGGAGGGGGGGCACATGCATTGAGGCAGCCGGCGCGAGCGCGCCTGATTCCTCTCTCTCCGTCAACGCGCGCTCTCGCGCGGAGACGGGCTTCTGGGAGCTCGGAGAGCAGACGAGCGGCAGCTGAGGAGAGAGAAAGATGGAGGTGAGGGTCGGGGAGAGACTCCTGTGCCTGACCGTGCTGTCCAGCGTCCTCTGCATGGATTCAGTCCTCGGGAAATACGTGAGAGGCGTCGTCAACACAAAAGAGGTGAGCGTTTGTTTCCCCCCCTCTATCTTTAATTTGTTGCCTTGCGACAATGACCCCACCGCACGCTGACAGAAGCGAAATACACTTGAATGCGAATCCGCTCGCAGGTGTCTCTTTGGTGGACTGTTCCGTTAGACGAGGGGCCAACAGCCGATTCACGGATCAAGTTGCCTCGCATATGTGCACGGCTCTAGTGTCAGCGTGTGAAACACACTCACCTCTATTCTGCCCTAAAATCCCGCGCCATCTACGTGCGTATCATGCGTGGCGTATGTTTTACCCTCATCACGATAGTCTTCTGTATTATTGCTGCCTCTAAAGCGGCATCACGCCAGTTCAGAGCTGGAAATGAATCCTAGGAAGTGGTTACTCTTCTTTAAGTCCCATCCGTGTGTCCGGGGTTTTGTTGCCATGCTTGGATGTAAATTAGCAGCGGCTTTTCTGTTTATGATCGGAGGACCTGTCACAGGTGTGAGTCATATGGCCCGTGGCACGCGGCGGTGGTTTGCTGTTTGTTGAACCTGGGCTTAGTACCGCCTGTTAAGGGTTTGGGGGGAAGCTGTCACACACATCAGCATCGGGATCACTGTTGTCCTGACGAGATCTGCGAGTTCAAATGTTGACTCTGCAGCTGGAGCAGGTATCTCTGCGCTGCTTGGAATTTACCACCTCCTGTGTCACATCTCTGCTGGCATCCACGCGAGTTTGCTGGGATCAACTTTTACATAAATGAGCAGTAGAGTTGGGTCGTCTACCATTTTGTTGTGAGTGAAGCAATAGCCCAGTCAGAAGAAAGAAGCAACCTCCGACAAAGTTATTAATGGCTGTTTTGAACGTGATCGGGATACTTAGAATATCTGGCAAAAAGCGAAGGAGACAATGTGGAATCAGCTGTTATTGTCTAACAAACACACATCATCGAGATTATGAAGTCAAAATGCATATGCTGCCGAAGTAGTTTGTTTTTCATTGCGGGTTTGTTTTTACTTGATAAAATAATTGTTTCAGCTCAACAGGAGCGCTCTCAGCTCTTAAAGCCTCCCGTTGCCACAGTGGAGTCACTCAGTGACCAGAAGCAGGGAGGTAGGGTCCATTGTTCCACTGTGTGGCTCAGATATCTCTTTGAAAAAGGGGGTGGTGGTGTTTGGTCAGATATTTTGCTCACATCATTGTACAGTTTTACCTCACTCTTCCTAAAAAGAAGATTTAAACAGAAACACCAGGCAATTTGCATTAATAAGCTTTAATGATTCCTCTTACCTGCTGACATGCACTGCTGGCTTGTGTGCTCTTGACTGCAGTTTAAGAGGAGTTGAGCCAAACGGTGACATTGAAGTCACCATTTTTAAATCTGCAGGATGACGATGGAGATCAGAATAGATAAATTGAACAGGAGGCACTCATCCATCCATCACGGCTGGAGAGATGCCCTTGAACACAGGCTGAATGTGCACCTGCTCCAGTGGAGCTGCAGAGTGGCCAGCAATATAGGCTGCACTGGGCAACTTCCAACTGTTTGTGTGCATGTGTGTGACTGTCCAGCTGCTGAGCAGAAGGACAGCCATCTACTCTTCTAGAAAACCACAGTGAAAAAAGATTTAGTTTTTCTTTATTGCTGGCCTTGTTGTGGCAGGCTGGTAATAAAATATTATTCATGAAAAGTAAATCTCATAATTTCATGATCCACTGTAGTCTGATTTTTTTGTTCTCACAGTTAATTATTTCATCAATCAGAAGTGGACAAAATTTCATCAAAAAGGGCGATGCCAGTGAATTTCTTTTCTTTTTCTTGCTTAAAAATTATTAAAATAATTGCTGAAATTGTTGCTATTGGGTTTCTTGTTAATTTATCACCATGTACCTTTTTTGGTTTTATTGCGTTACCAGAAGAAAAAAGAAGAAGAAATATTATGAGAATAAATAAATAAATAAATAAAAGGAAAAAAACGAACGCTTGGTGTCTCCTAAAAAGTTGTGGTGCACTTTTTTTGGTTTCGTTCTGTAGCTGGTCAGATATTAGTTGAGTGCCTAAAGAAAGCAGAGCACTTTGAATGACATCCTGCAACACTGGGCTTGACATATTGATATTGCATGTGTGTGTGTCTGTGTGGTTCACTCCTCATCAGTCTTGCTTGTGCATTCCTGCCCCAAGGTCATCCACTAACTTTACTCAACATCCTGCCTCTCTTAGATACAGACGCACACACACTTCCATGCACACAATCATGTTGACTTCACACTCCTATCAGTCTGTCGCGCTCACATGCTCACTCATTGAATAAACTCTGCTTCGGTCCCTCGATGCGGTAGCTGTGTCAATGCCTGCAGAGGTGAAGGCTGAGTTTGTGCAGAGCTGCAAATTGATAAATGAAATTTGCCTCACTGGGAGAGGGATGAGCTGTTGAAAAGTGCTGGACAGCTGGAGAAATATATGGAGAGGCACACGCCTAGTTGTCCAAAGGCAGTGGTGCGGACTTGTCAACAGCTTTCTTGGGGCTGGTCGATGTGTACAATTAGTCTAAGTGGCTCATAGTGTGTGGACGCACTGATAAAATGTCCCTACTGAGGGGTGGTGGTGCTGTTAGATTAAAGGACAGGAGAAGGACGCCATTTTTAAAACCAGTTGGGAAATTTTGAGAGGGAGAAAAAGTTTGCCCTTCTTTAGCACACAATGGCACAGGACCTCTGAGTAAGGCAATAAATCCACCCTACGCGTCAGTCTGGGTCTCTTGTGTTAATGTCAATAGAAGCGCATGAGTTTGCAGCATACTGATATTAAAAATCAGCTGAAGCAAAGACTTTATTCAACCAGACTATATACAGCTGAGCTGTTTCTCAGTTACATTTTAGCGGCACACACCTGCCGTTGAACCGTGAAAGTTTAAGTGCCCGCCTTTAGCTTTGGTGTTTTAAGTACTAAAGCTGAGAAATGTTAAACGCCCAGAAATCTTGTATTTTGTCCTGCCATGAATGAAACGTCTGTTACTGACACCATCCGAGCAAATATTGCAATCCAGTTAGAAAAAGTGAATAAACTTGGTTAGTGAGCTGTAAAAATGACTTCTTTGTATTTTTCCCCAGGATGCTGGGTGTTGATTTTAGAATGGGGGGAAAAAGCCCATTGAGCAGAGGTGTGCTGATAAATATCGTTGCTAATGTTTCCAATTGTTTTGCACCATTATGCAGACTTTTAAAACAGCTGGAACTTTTCTTTTCATTGTTTGACTTACAGGCAGAACAGATAATTATAGATTTCAGTTTATTAAGGGTCATTTAATTGCAGTTAATCAAAGTAAATTTGTCTACAGCAGTTGTTAAGTAGCTAAAAAACTGTAAATTGATTTGTAGAGAAGTGTTGTTATTGAAGGAAAAGAAATGGAGCGGTGGCTGGGTCAAACTTGCTTGATTAGAAACTTTTTGAGTATTAAACTGCAATTTAAAAGCAGTGGACTCTTTCAAATTTGTTTTGATATTGATAAATCAGTAAATTAATCATTTAGTCCTAGTTTTCTGCCAACTATTGGGCATTAAAAGGTGGATGGGCTTGAGGATTCAGTGCTGAATACAGATTATTAAATAAAAAAGTCCATGAGCAGGTTTAAATGTTTGTGTTCTTCACAGTTAATTAAAATTTGTGGTTTTATAAAGAAAGGTCTTCAAACGGTTGCCTTTTGAAAATCAACAAATGGCCTTGAAACTTCTGTTTCTAAATGAAAAATCTAACACCACGTTCACCAGCATACTGCTGCCCACCGGGCTTTTTCCCGTCCTAAAAATCAGCACCTCACATCACATAACACTGACATATGTCTGGGTTGATAAAAGCAGCAGATCTGAAATGAGGGATTTTGCCAGGATTTCTTGGTTTAATAGGATCATGAAGTAAAAAGCCTCATATGTGATGTCTTACTTTAATTAATGCCGCGTCTTATCTTAAAACATGCCAGTTTTGAACTCTTGAAATTCACCCAGCAAGACTTTTAAGAGTCACTTAAAAGTCCTTTAGCTTGACTTTGAAGTAAGTTTTGGGAACTCTGTGTGGATAGTATTATCTAGTCCAACTCAATCAGTTTTCCTTTATCTCTTTTTAATGAGGACATTGTGATCAGATACAGGTGCCGTGTGTGTGTAAGTAGGTGTGGCGAGTGGGCGTTTCATGTGCTCATAAGCTGGGTTTGACGTGTATGTGTATTTTTATGTCTGCAAACCCTGCGTGTGCTCACTGAACCCCCCCCAAAAAAAAGACAAAAAAGAGAGCTGAGTGTGTTTGCATGTGTGCCTGTGCATGAGTGTGTTTAATGCATTGCAGCATTGTGTAACCCTGACTAATGAATCATTGAGAAGCCCAGCGGGCCAGGGGTGACTTGACTAGCTGATTGGTAATTAATTGTTAATGAGGCTTAGCAAGCAAACAGGGTTTTTGGTGAGAAAGAGAAAAAAGATAGAAAGCTACTGAGATGAAAGGACAAACTGTGAGGGAGGGAGAAAGAAAGGAGGAAAGAATAAGACTGCGAGAGGCTGAATTGACCAGATACTGCATCAAGGCATCGCACTTGATTAATGGGCGTACATACACACATGTACAAGTGCAACAATGCACACACACTCTGGAAGGTGGTTGAGTGACTCTGCATCACAATGCAGCGGCCTTGGGGAAATAGGAAGACTAAAAGGGGATTAAGGTAGACACCTCATCCACTGTTGCTGTTCTCCCAGGCTCATTGTCTTTTCTGGACTTCACTCACACACACACACACACTGGTGGAATAACTAATGGGAACGTAGTTGTTAACGGTTGTGGAATTGCTCAACACCTGTGTTGAATTGTCTTTGCATCCATCCAACAATATACAAGCTTGCTGATGTTGTCATGGCTCAGTTAGACTCTGTTAGCTGCTTGATTTAAAGCATCCACTGTGGAATTGCAGTGCTGGGAAAGTTAAGTAGGAAACGTAGCTGCATTTAAAAAATTATAAATAAATTGCTAAGTAAATAAATGAATACTGCACTATTCACAGAAAAATGTCATCCTTGACTCTGCATACAGTGCATGTCAGTCAGACCCCTGCCTTCTAGAAACTTGGGGGTATTGGACATAACATGATTAATAAGTCAGGCAACTTCACTGGTTATGTTTTAATAGATGTAATGAATCAGTACTAATAATGAGTATAACTGGAACGTAATATGTGCTAGTTACAGGTGAGCTTACTGTCCAACTTCCCAGAATCATCCTGAGACCTAAATCTGTCCCTAAAACACATCACCTCAGCACTTGTGGGCTTTTCATAAGAACAAATTACAAGCAATGTAATATTTTTGTCTGTAGCACATCTAGTTTGTGTTAAATATAGGTGGTCAGCAGGGGTTCAGTAATGTATAGTAATAATCCCCCAGATTTATAGTTTTATTAGTAAACAACACAGAAATGCCAATTTGCATGTAACTTAACTACTGAAATCTAAAAGCACACATGGGTAGTTGATCTGCTAGCAAGCTATTGAAAAATGTAGTTAAACTGGTTTAACTACATTCATTGTATCACATGCTGTTTAACTCTGTAGCAGCAGCAAAATATATTTTTCTTCATTTATTAATCCTGCTCATCAAATCATTGACTGATCACTTGATCAATAAGGTTGAAGGTTGTAATTATATACAGTCACCAGTCTGAAATCACTGTTTGGTGTTTTAGCCTGAAAAGTGACCAAAGCTACTCCAGTAATTAGAATAATTACCTGCTATACAAATAATATTTATTCTTTTGCGTTCAACGCTGGAGCCACATTTTCTGCTTCAGCGTGATAATACCATATACACAAAGGCAGGTCCATAGAAAGGGCTCTCTGAGTGTGTTGAGGAAATACTTGACTGGTGTGCACAGAATGCTCAGACCCATCAAACACCTTTCGGGATGAAGTGGATTGCCAATTGCAAGCCGGGCCTTATCGCTGACATCAGTGTCTGACCTCAGTAATGCTACTGCGGCAGAAAAGAACCAAATCCCTGCAGCCAGGTTCAGAAAACTTGAGTAAAGACTTTCTACAATAATATTGACTTTTATAGTGATATTCTTATGTCTACAGCTTAGGAATATTTGTTCTCAAACACATATAGATGTGATGACTGGATGTCAATGGGCTTTGTTCAGCAGTTCACATAATTTTGACTATGTACTGTGTTTTATTTTGTGTTTGGCTCCACTACTTTGTTGTTTCCCACACATAGACTTGGGGGAACCATCCAGGTCTATTAACAGTTGCCCAATAAAGGCAAATTAGCCTTTTTTCTTTTATCTATCCAAAATAATAACGTAATCAAGCCTATTTGCTCTTATTGTGAAAGTTCAGTTGCAGGTAATCAGCTAGTCCTGTCTCCTGTTTCAGGTTGTTGTTACGGCAGTCCTTCAAGTCGCTCAGCTTGCTTGTCTCTCGATCATACACTCCTACTCCAACTTTACCTTCTTGGAATGCAGCTGGTAACTGTGGTCCCGTTTCGCACTGGAGATTTGCTGTAAACTGAAGGGTGACTCTCACCAGAACGTGTAGCAGGTGGAGAGCTGAGGCTCAACGAAGCTGCAGAGCAGAACAAGGTCTGCCATCAGTACCTGGGGTTCAAGACGGTGGAATTTGAGTCTGTTCAGGGGGCTTGGACATTAGTGTGCACCCACTGCAGTCTAATTATGTGGCAAACACTGAAGTCTTTTAAGTCTATTAAGCATTTAATGGCAGTATGCCTGACCAGTAGATACTGGGTCACTCATTGATGGTTTAGTTGATGTAATGCTTAAATTTGAGATGAGAAATTTTCAGTAGGATCTTGATAACTGGAAATTCATCAACTCTGTTTTATTCTCGAGTCTTTCAGATTCATTTTTTTGTCACTTCATTAATCAGTAATTCACTTATTTGAACTTGATCCAGAAATTAGTGTGTGAAATCCCTGACTGTCCTCTTCGGTGCGAGAAGCTTATAGAGTTGGCAAGTAAGTTGAACTTAAATCCGCATCGAACCTCATTGTTTGGACTTGTATTCTACTCCCGGGTACCTGTGCAGGAAATTGAAGGACAAGTACAGAGCAAAAAAACAAAACAAGGATTGTGTGTTGCTTGATGTTTCTATGGCAGCTGCAAATGAAGGTATGCTGTGGTTGCTATGGCACTAATGGGGGAGGAGAGAGGTTTGTGTGTGCATTAAGTGATCTTTATCGAAGGGTAGGCATGTGGCACTTTGGCCATGGCATGCTGTAAAGTGTGTGACGGATGCATTCGAGCAATTCTGTGTGTGTTCGTGTAACAAAAGGGTCTTTCACAGTCCTGGCCTGTGGTGAGTTAAATTACACCCCCCACTATCTCAATAACCCAACTGGACCACCCCTCTCTCCTCTCTCCAGGGATTCATCTCTGGGTCAGTGTTTTCCTCTCCTGCCCTGGTTGTCATGGTTACTGCCTTAAGCGTCACCCAGGACGACGCACGGAGGTGGACTTGAGTCTCGGGCTTCACTGACTTTTGGAGTTTGCCATGAATTATAACCCAGAGGCTCCAGGGGCTGAAGCTGGCTGGCAGTAGCTGAAATATGGCTGCAGTTTTGTTTTGCTGTGATATATGGAGGCGGCGGAGCTAGCCATGCTACGCTGCTCTGGATGCACTTTATTTCTCAGCACAGAAATCACCGTGCTTGTTTATGTAGGGAGAAGGCAGGGCAGAGGTAATTACAGTATAATGGTGCATGGGGAGTTTTCTTGGTTGGTTGGAGATCAAGAGTTCATAACAACTAACCTCAAGGCTTGTTTTAATAAGAAAGAGGCAAACTGCGGTCTTTGAAGAGGTTGAAACGTGCAACAGGATGATACGCACACTGTGCAAGAAAATGTGCTCATGTTTTGGATCAGTGTGTTTTTAACATTTGAGGAGCACAATTGATTTTAAGGATAGTAAATATTAAGCACAACTCTGAGATCAGTGTGAAGTTTGGACACACTAACCGACTCATATAGGTGCTGTTACTGCACAATGATAAAATATTTTATCCACATTTCAGGGACTATATCTGATTTTCTGCACAGCATCTTATAGTTTAAATGAGCTTTTACCAGTGAAGCTAAATTAGTTAATTCAGTTATCATCTTATATGTTATATGCATGTGCCTGTTCCATTGTCATAGCCTCAATAATAATCAGCAACCATAGGTTAGTAAATAGCTTATACAAGTGTAACTTAACTTTTTGGCCACACCAAGTCAAGCCGAACCAAAATTTCGAGGACAGAATAGAGTAAAATAGCCTCTACGTCCTCTGATTTGTTGTCAGATAGTATTGTCAAAGAAAAGCACTTTTGATAGACCATATGCAGCATATGGACCCAGCATGATACCTGCAATTTTTTTAGTAGTGTTGCTACTTCAGTCGCATTTACCTACTCTGTATTGTCTTATCAGTGAATTTTGTACAATTCGGCGAACTGTCTTGCTGACTTGGAATCAGCTAATATTAGCCAGGGTCTGTTGACAGATTACACACTCAGGCTGAGACCTGTTCACAGACCAGTGAAAGCAAAAGATAGATAGCTTCTGCTGTTAAGTCACAGCTTTTTTTCTCTTGTTTAGGTGGTGGACATCTGCACTGGTGGTTAGTTGCAATTGCTCTACGTGCGAGTGATTTATTTATATTTTTTTCCCTCACGGGATTTACTATCCTTCTCGCTTTCAATCAAACATTCATTGTGTCACGCTGTCATGATTTCCACCATCTGGCAGCTGCACGAATGGACTGGAGTTCCTTTTGACAGTTTAAAGATGTATTTTTAGGAGAAATGAATGTGTACAAACCACTGATACAGTAGACTAATGATTAATTCATACCTTTTGTGTAGTTGCATCTTGCAATAATAATAAATAGTTGTAAAAAGGTTGGTAGGGCTTCTTGACTTCTGATTGAATTGGTTTTACTGGAAATTTTTTTTGGTAAAAGCCAAATAAGATGAGTTTTCAAGTTTATCATCAGTTCAAGACTTAATTAGGAAATCAGAACAAATTGTAATTTTATAGCAAAATTCTTGTATGGTTGCATTTTTAGAACAAATTAAAGTGTAGATTTCTTCATTGTAACTTACTGTAAACCTTTAGTGCAGCTTTTAGGATGTGATGATCAGCATGTGCTCATGTGCGTATTAGTATCTCATGATAAATTTTTGTGGGAGTTTGCGAAAGGCTTTTTGAGCCTCGTTTCTTCGACATATGTGACAGTGTATTTCTTTTATATGTTTCTTGTCAATTAAATAGACCATGGGTGACAACCTCAGAGAATATCTGGGATTGTGACATTTATAATGCAACACCTGCTGTCAAGGTTACCATATGCATCTTATATAGCTTGTAGAACCACTTTTAACAGGAATAATTTAAAGCAACCATTTTCTGTATGACTTGATAAGTCTCCCATTATTGTTGAGGAATTATGGCTCACTCTTCTTTATAAGGTTGTTTATTGAGTTCATTGGTTTTTGGGCATTTGTTTATGCACAGCTCTCTTAAGGTCCCTCCTCAGCATGATGAAAATTTGAACTTTGTCTAGAAAACACCTTTTTAATTATTTTGTTTTTCAGCAGATTTGCTGCTGTGTTTGGGGCCAAAGTCCTCTTGCATGACCCAATTGTGGTCAAGCTCCAGCTTGGCTCTAGAATACTTAAGCACACAGAAGAGTTCATGTTTAACTCAATGACTGCAAGGAACCCAGGGTCTGTGGCTGCACAGTAAGCTCATATCCTCACCTCTCCACCATTGTGCTTGACAGTTGGTGTGAGGTGCAATATGAGCAAACATCTCCACTTTGGTCTCATCTCACCAAAGACATTGTTCCATAAGTCTCATGCTTTGTTCAGATGCAACTTCACACACTTAAGCTGTGCTGCAAGGTACTTTTTAGAGAGAAGATGATTTCTGCGTGCAAAACAGGCCATTCTTGTCCAGTCTTCTGAGGCCTGTAGAGTCTGAGATGTAGCACTTGGGTTTTTTTCAGTTTCCTTAAGCATTGCATCGTCTGATCTTATGGTGGATTTGCTGGGACATCCACTCCTGGGAAGAATGATGTTTTCCACTAATGAATCATCATTCTCACTGTAGGTGGAATTCAGATTGTTTGGACCTTATAACGCTTCTTAGATTTATGTGCGGCAACTTTCCTCCTGACTTTCCTCTTTAGCATTTTGTTAACATACGCTTGAATACTCCAGACCATCAAACAACCAAAACATCTGCATTTATAGAGGTGGTCACACTTACTGATGATCAGTTAATTAAGTGCATTTGATTAGCAGCGCCTGGCTGCTCCTTGTAAATTGCAGCATGTAAATTGTTCTAATCTTTAAGATAACAGTCTTGCTTCATTTGACGTCATCTGTGGATCAGCATTAAAGCTTTTTCGTATTGTTTTTTTTTTTTTGTTGTCACAAATACAACAGAAGCTAAACTGGAAACTGTTTTAGTGCTGGAAGTAAATACTGTAATTGTAGGTAAGTACAGCTCAGTGCTTGTAACAAAAAATGTGTTGTATTGTATGTAGTTTGATTTCAAAAATGAAAATTGTAAAAAGAAAATGAGGAGCTGCTTTTGGCTGCTCATTATTTCTCATGGGGTTACTCTGTTAGATGGATCTGTATTTTTGATTTCCCATTTTTATACTGGATGCTTTTCCTGATTCAAGCCTCCTCTTTATCCGGACTTGGGACAGGGGTTAAGTCTCCTGCTGGTCTCGAGCCGGGGGTCCTAGTGTGCAAGTCGAATGTGTTAACTGCTACGTATAAATCAAAATTCACAATGTTTCTTGCCTCAATGATTTATTTATTTACATTTCAAATGCATTGTATAAACAGCGTTGTATTGTGTAACTATCAAAATTAATCTAATACCAGCAGTGTGCAATACTTTAAAAATGACATCCAGCACTAGATGTAAGCCAGAAATACTTTGACTTTGTCAGAAACGCCCAGCCTGTACCCTAAATTTAATCAGCTATTTTTGTAAACTGCAGAGGCCATTGTCTGTCATTTTGCTAGCCAAGCACTTAAGATATTGTTAATCACAGGCGACACCCTAGTGACTGTGAGGCTTTTACCACAAACCTGCAGTATTTCAAATATAAATCCAGCCTCAGTCTTTCCCCTAATGCCATTTGTACAAATGAGACTTCTACCATTTGGTGTATTAATTTTACAAGATTAGCTGTTACAACTTCTTAAGGATTTGATGTCTCATTTTAGTTTTAAAGCAGTTCATTCATTCTGGCTGCCTCAGTAGGGCCTACTCGCACTGGGCAGTCATCCAGACGGAGAAGTGTGTGTAAACAACATATAAGTGATGTGGTGTTAGTGCTGTGTTCAGCACTATGATCCATATCTACAGTGTGTGTCTACCCACAGCTGTATAGAACAATGTATAGAGAGATCACCAGTGACTGATCCACTATCCTCACACTGCTACAAGTACCTTATGTAAGCTCAGTGAAGTACACCATCAGCACTGTTATCTGGTCTCATGCTGCTAAGTTTATGGCTGAATAATATTAAGAAGAAATACTTTTTTTCTTCCTCTCCACCTCTTTCTTATTAATGTGCTCAGCAGCCCCCTAATGCCCTTTCTGCTTACCCTTTCTAGAAGTTTATGCTCTTGGCACTAGCTCTTTCATTTATACTTTTCTTTTTGTTCTTATTCCATCAACTTCTTGGTTTTTTACTGCTTTTCTGCTTTATTTTTTTCTTTTAATGCTTCTTAACTCTTCCCTGCTGTTATAACTCGCTTTCCCGGTGTTTGCTCTTACTTGTCTTTATAGCTCCATTTATGTCCTCACCATCTCTTATTTTCTTTCTTCTCTTCCCTCCGGCTCCCCTTCCTTTTATATCTTTAACTTCCATATGTCTTCTTCCCTGCAGTCTCTCTGTTCTTTAGCCGAGCTGGTGCTGTAGCTTTCAGGCAAGTTAATGTCTGTCTGGCTGTTGGTTGGTCTGTTTACTGATATATCCAAGTAATTATTGGATAAGCTTTTAAATACATTTTGGATGCAATATCAGCATTACCCAGAGAATGTACACAACTAAAAGTTTTTTGTTTTTTAACTTGTGCAACATCTAAATGTCTAATCTATTCTCCAACTTTACCTAAAGAAAATACTCAACCATTGGAGTTGACTTTATCAGTCCGTGTGGAGGAATTTTGTGGGTTGTGGGGATTCATTTATGCACGTCTCTAAGGTCACGCCGCAGCAGTTTCATGCAGTTTAGGTCTGGACTTTAACTGGGTCATTGCAACACCTTGATTCTTTTCTTTCTCAGACATCCTGCTGTGGATTTGTTGCTGTGCTTGGGGTCATTGTCCTATTTCATAACCCACTTTCAGCCAAATTTTAGCTATCAGACAGATGGCCTGACATTTGACTCTAGAATACTTTGGTATACGGAGGAGTTCATGGCTGCACAGTAAGCCCAAATCATCACCTCCACCACTGTGTTTGACAGTTAGTATGAGGTGTTTGTGCTGACATGCTGTGGCGCTGTGAATCTCCACTTTAGTCATTTTTTTTTCTTTTTAGAGAGAAAAGGCCTTTTCCTTACCTTTTTGAATTTTCATAACTTGCTTTAGATGAATCTAATGAACAAGTAAGAATTTTAATTTATCTAATACTTTTAAAATAAGCCTTAGTATTTAGTGCTAATTAGCTTATAGCTGGCATATAAAGATAATAATATGATGGGGACCATAATTTGCTAGACAAGCTCCATGTTGTATTGTGAAACAGTTGAAACTACTGATTGAATTTATGAACTCCACGGGAAAATGTTTACTGAGGTCATAGCTCAAAATGTTTCTCTGACAAGTTTAAGGCACTTCCACAGGCTTCAATCTTTAGACCTGGGAGCCTCCAAAATGGCCTCATCACTGCAGCCAACACTTTTCTAAGGTGCAGCTTTTATTTTGAAAGCAAACTATCTCCTTTTCTGGTTTGTGTTACACTTATCAAACTTTCTTCACTGCTGCGATTGTAGTTGGACAGTTCTTATGGATGAGGTTGCGTGCTCCATGCAAACTACAGATGAGGTTTTTACCAACCGGTTGGGGAAAACACATTTTTTTCCTCACAAACGTTGGTTGCCAGATGGTTGCAGACTGGTGTCTTGGCCCATGTGTGCGACTTGAGGCTTATTAACTTGATCCTATAGTGTCACAAATCCAAATTAGTAGACAATCTAAGATTGCATGGTTAGTGGTCTTTTAACTACAAAAACTCAATACAGTCTGATATTGACAGCAGCGTGAGGCAAATGCTTAGAGAACTGCCATGATGGCTGAAAAAATGAATAGTAGCATGCTGGTAAAAGTTTCATTTTACCTTGATCATATCAATTTTTTAATTAATTTTACATTTTAGCTTCTTTCTTTTCTATCTTGATTACAGGACTGGGTTTTCCTTACACGCTTCTGCTTTCTTACCGAGTTTGGGCGGTTGGATTTCCGATTTCGCTACCCAAAGGTAGGATGCCTCATGTTAAGTTTAATGTGTGTCTGTTACACATTACATTATCTGCTCTGTCTTCACGATTTTTTTTAATTGTTTAGTGTTTTCCTCTTGGCTAATTTTGTCTTTTTTCTCACCTAATAAAAACTGATACCACTGCTCTTTTCCTTCTCTCCTTCTTCCTCTGGCTGTTCCTGCTTTATCTGCTTCATCCTTTTGTTAATGCCCTAAAAGGAGGAGTCCTTTTTTTCCTTTAGAGTGTTTTGTACATCCACTCCATCTTTTCTTTCCCTTGCGTTGCTTTACTGCTTTTGCCCGCAGACTTTGGAAACAATTTTGTCATATAAATCTCATATTGTCTCACTGCCTCCTCTCTGATATCCACAACCCAGCGCAATCTCTTTCTCATTCTCCTTTTTTCTCTTTGTCTCCTCTTTGCAGTCTCGTTGCTGTCAGAACATATTGCTCTACTTTGATGACAGTTCTCAGTGGCCAGCTGTGTACAAGAGGCCCGAAAAGGTGAGACATCGACACCCTCGGCATCATGTCTTTGACGAGCTATTATCAAAGGAAAGTGCTGCTCCATTTGCTTATTCACATGTCATCGCTGGTGCTAATTTTCACATTTAAACCATTGGATCACACGTTTCTCGCTCTGCTCCGAATAAAGAAAAGTTGTCCTTAAAAGCTGACAGTCTGGGGGGAAAAGGAGTTTTTTTTTGTTTTTTGTTTTTTTTACTATTTTTTTACTATTTACTATCAGGCAGTCGTGTATTATTGATGATACTTGCAGTGATCAAGTATGGTACAATCCAAAGTTGTGAACACAAAGCAAGACACTAGGGAGCCCCGTGTGAACCGAAATGACAGAATAAGCTTCCTTCATATAAATGTCTACTTTCTGAAGGTAATAACACAACATTAAAGGCTGGTTCAAGAACATTTTTTGTTGTTCCCGTGCTTTTCCCTAACATACTGGATTATAGTGCATACTCATGAGCTTAATTTGATCACATTTACATCAGTTTTGGTGAGCAACATAACCTTGTGTTTATACTAGGAAACTGATCAAAGGCTGGGGCTCTATCTTTAAATGGTCTGTAAATCCTTTGCACTGACTGAATAGACTTTTAGCTTCAAATACCCTCAAAGCAAACAGCCTGCACTTCATTAGTGTATTAATGCTGTTTGTTTAAAAATCCAATATGCTTGAGAGAAAAGGCAAAACAATAGAAAAATGTATGTATGTGCACATATCAACCCCACATTTAGTAAAACTAAATATATAGTTTTATATATAATAATTTAATATATATATATATAGATATAGATAGATATATATAGATATATATAGATATATATATATACATATATAGACAGATAGATATAGATATAGATAGATATATATATAGATATATAGATATAGATATGTATATAGATATTAATATAGATATTATATAGTTTACCTTATCCAATGTTGATTGGTTGTTTACAATACAATGACTAAAGATTGCATAAAAATGCTGAGCCATTGAAACAGTGCTTTTTTTTAGACCACCCAATGTAAAGTTTATGCCATAGCTAAGTTAACAGTATTGTATTGGTAATTACCTAAATCTCTTTTTGATGTTTGTTGTAATAGTTAATCCACCAATATGCAGAAGCTCTCTAATTGAGAAGATTACATTAAATGACTTTTAATGCTAAAATAATAATAATTATTACTATCCACTTTTTCAAATTTACTGTTAATTAATTAATGCTTGATTAGTTTCTGACTTCTCAGAGAAGACCAGCGTGCCGGCTCAAATTTCGGCATAAAAAGGTGAACTTATATTATTTATTTGCCTAATAAATAACAATATAATTTTCAGTTTCAAATAATTTTTTGACTCATTTCTAAATATTAATGTTTTATTTTTTGTGACGAGTAGTCTAATAAGTGGTCTAATAATTTTGGACTGTATCCATGTGATGTGATAAGATATACTGTATCAAGATCTTTATATCTTAACACATCACATGTTTATTGGTTGATTACACGATAATAACTAAACATTGCACAAAAATCTGATTGTATTAGAGGGAATAGGGAACTTTTAAATATTTTGGTTCGTGCTAAACAGAAATACTCCATTTATTAAAATGCAGCATTTTGCACTGTTTTTCAACTGAGATCTGGGGAAACATTTCCAAAAAGAGGATGGAGCTGGCATGTCACAGAGAACCCAGTAATGAGGAGATGTGTTGGTGTGTGTGTAAGGAGGGTGGAAAGGATCTGGTCAGAACAGTATGCTGTGCAGTGATGTTCTGACGCTGATGTGGAAATGAAAAACAGAATTACATTCAGGGTGATAAATTCTTCATTCCTGCACGTAACGAAGTCTCAAAAAGAACTTTTCCTTGTCATGTTCAGTTCTTGTAATTTAAACACAAACAGTTTATTTTGCGACACCACAAAACAAATGATAGCATAAAATGAAACATAGACGTTTTTATATCGTCATCCGATATATATCATTATATCGAACAGCCCTATGTTAAACTGTTTTTTTATGATCCTATTTAATGCTACTGTAATTTTCTTTGTAAGTTAAGCTGTGTGACGACCACATGTAGACATTGAGGGTTCTCGGGAGGGGGCCGTGCTAACACCTGCTGCTCTCTGGCAGCAGCACCATGCTCTCACTTGTTTTAAATGCACTTTAGAGCAACACGCAGCAACACTACACTTGAGCAGCAGGAGGGAGGTATGGGGTCTTAACACACCCCCGTTCTCTGCTAGCCATTGGGGTGGGGGGGCTGGGAAGAGATGCTGGCTGTCCGATTGGCCTCCCTGCTGCTGCGGAGCCTGGGGCGGTCTGCTTGCCTCCACCCCGGAGGGAAGGGTAACATCTCTTGGGTCTGGGTGCCGTTTCCCTCTCTGGGGGCGAGGATACCTGGACCCGGGGTATAGAGTATGTTTGAGGCGTGTGATTGTGTGTACACGTCCATTTACGTTTATTCCTACGTTGGGTGAGTGCTGAGTGTTTGTATATGTGTGCATGAGGGTGGGAATGCATGTCTGTGTCTGTGTGTGCCTGTTTGTCTGTGTCTATATGTCAGGTCGGGTCTTAGACTCCACCTCTCTGGGAACTCCCAGGCCCTCCAAGTGTGGAGGCCTATCTCCCCTCACCACACTCCCTGCCAGTGACTGATGTCCTCAGGGGTCGGTGCATTGTTGGTTCTTGGTGTCCGGGGCTGGGCGCTCAGGTATGTACCAGCTCACTCCCGGTGGCTACTTGGCGGGGCCTGGCTCCTGTTGCTCGGTCAGGCCTCTTCCGGGGCGCGGAGGGCCCTCGGGCCTCCGGCCTCTATGCCTGCGGCTCGGTTCACTCTGGCACAGCTGGCTGCCGGCGGAGCCCCCTCTAGCTTCTGCCCGTGGCTACTGGGTGACCCCTCGTCTGGGGATCCTTAGCCCTTCCCATGAAGGTGGCACGGATGCCCCTCCGGTGGTCCTCCTTGGGCTCTTGCACTCTGGGGCCTCTGGATGTCTGGGGCCTGGATCTCCTCCATGCCTGCTTCATGCCCTGGGGGACAGGGCTATGGCTCTCTACATCCTCTTGCAGACCATTACATGGGGAAACCATTTGAATTCAAGCGCGCCGATCCACACAGGTGTGCACACGGGTGTTCACTGTTCGTAGACTTAAATCACACCTTTCTTGGCTGCTACTTCAAAGCACATTGTGCGCTGTCTGTCCTGCGTGCTGCACAACAACATTCAATATTTAGTATTTACTGCTGTTTACACTTAGCTAGATTAATGCGATGGTGTTGTTTAGTATGTTGCTTTGTTTTGTTTTTTTTGCTTGTTTTCTATTCTTTTTCTCTCAACAGGTGATCCCGGAGATATTTTTTCCCCCCCTTTCTCACTGTCCTTCTCCCCTTCTGTTTTTCTTTTCCTTCCTCTTTCTTTCTCCCTTTCCTATCCCTCACTCATGTCTATCCCGTCTGTAACAACTGAAAATAAAATAAAATAAATAATAAAAACAAAGGTCGATCAAATGGACCAATACGGCAATGCCATGATGATCCATTTGGCAAAATAAATCCATTGGGTATCCTTGTTGGTCTTCAGACAACAATTCTGACGGCTAAAGAACCAAATGGGACAGGCAAAAAAAAAAAAAAAAGCTGTGTGACGAGAGTGAAGGTATCTACTGTAGGAAATGTTGTGTTTGTCGCTTTGATGATGAAAAGTGGTCAGTTTGAAGTACTTTTTGACCTTTGATTTACCCTCTGTCAGTATATAATTTTACATCTGTCTTCTGTAAAAGCCTTGGGGTCCAGCAGCATGTGTGGAAATTAACCTTCTGTTTTTTATAAGTTTATAGTGTTGTTTAAACTAGGGTGAATTTCAGAGTTGTAAATGGCTATAACAGTTATTTAGGTTATGAAGTGTTTTGCGGCATATTGGAAAAATCCGTGCTAAAATGGTTTAGAACAGCCAAAAAAAAAAAAAATGACCCAAATACAGTGCATTTCTTGGCTGGTGCACTAAAGTAATTTGGTTGGTGGTGTATTCTTCTTCTCCCTGACATCTTGTGACACACAGACAGACATGTTGAGATATTTTCAGTGCACTTACAAACAGCACATCATTTCTCAGCTTTCAGTCAGTTTCTCGTGTCAGATTCTCTAAATCAAACGCTGCGGCCCTTATACGTCACACAGCTTTAACATTAATGTCAAACAGTCAGACAGGGAACAGAAATCCACTGCAGAAGAGTCAGAAAACATCAGTTTTATTTGCAGCATTCAAGCAGATCAGAAGCACGTTTTCAATCAGATTTCAACTAAAGTCACCATGAATTCTGTGCACTGAGAAATATCTCTCTGGGAGCCCAACAACTGTGGGTACATCTTGTCCTGAGGTTTACTGAAAAGCACTTCGTGGAGGAAACTTGTTTTGATATTTCTGTGTCTGCTGATGTCAGAACTGCTACCAGAAGGAAGCTGTGCTGAGGCCTGAAAACAACCAGGTCATCAACCTCACCACACGCTACACCTGGTCAGGCTGTGTGGGTAAGCGCATCACACAAACACGGATTTATATATACACGCACAGTTGCACTCTACAGCATCTTGTCCCTAAGCGAGAAACAAAGCAAATCTTTGGAAATCCAGTGCAGGGATGCTTTTCTGTATTTGAAGTTGACCACTGAGCTTGCTGTCTTGAACAGCATGTGTGTCTCTTACAGAGTATGATGTTTCTCCTTTTATCATCCGAAAGTTGAGCATATTTTTTTCGTTCCTATTGTATACTCTTCTGTAATGTAAGAGAGCAAATCGGTAAACCGAGAGGGAGTGAGAGCTAAAGGCGAGTAATGTGTTTGCATAACGTTTTACTTATTTACATTTTTCCTCTGATAATGATGCATCTCAATCAAACAGAAAGGTTCCCAAAGATCTTTCTTCACACTTTTTTTTAACCAAGCTACACAAAGTGGTGTATTACTTTAGAATGTGTGACTAACAGCATGACTCTGTTGTTGTTGCGGTTACTGGATCTTGTTGCCACATTTCAGGCTACACTGGGGTGTGAAATATGTTTATATCTTGATATTTCAGGCTCTACTATGACAGCTCAGTGTCTCTGTGAGGCAAAATGTGCTGCATTTCTGGATAATAATACGTGCATTTTTTCCCCTCCCAGGTGGAAGGGGATGGAAACGAGGAGGTCCTGAGCTGCGTGGGTGGCCGCAGCTTCCGCTCGGTGAGGGAGCGATGGTGGTATATCGCTCTCAGCAAGTGCGGGGTAAGCACTGACCTCTGACCCTCCACAGCCTTCCCTGACCCTGCTGCCTTGGTTTTCTTTAGAAAGAGCAGGTTCACCACCAGACAATGCCGTGATGACGCAACACCTTTTTAAATGGAAAAACGCAGAGAGAGCTCACAAGCAAACCCACTCCTGTGGTCACTGTGTGATTCTGTTTGTATTCTAAGACAAACGCACGTCATTACTGCCATCACCCTCCACGTCATCGTCTACTCTAGCCCCCTGACACTGAGGAAGCAGGGAGTTATATTCTTGTCTTAGATACCAATAAATTGATTGAAATGCTTTTTTTGAAAGCTCATACATTTCTGGTGCAAACAGCTGAATCAGATATTAAAATAGGAAAGCTCAGGCAAAAATATATCCAGCACACCCCGAGGAGGGCTCTGTGAAATATTGGATATTTTAAGGCTACTGTTTTTGTGCTGCTTCCCAATAAATTTTAAATCAACATGAGCATAATTTCTGTCCCAGTGTATGCTTACCCATTTGGGCATTTTGCACCAGGCTAGACTTTAAATAGTGGAAGTAAAAATATCTAAATGGGGGAAAAAAGAATTATAATCCAGTGATTTAGAGTACTTATTCAAGCTCCTAATCCAGTTAGACAGATACTCTTACAAACATTTAGAAACTGGTCTTCAGATAAAGATTATGCCACATGTTACGTTAAAGATTTGTGTGTAAAATGCCACACAGACACCCCTAAATTCCTCTCCTCAGATGTTACAACCGATCCTTTATCTGTGTATCTGTCTCTGGATTTCCGCCTGACACTCTGAAGTGTCTTATCTCTCCCTTCATACTGCTACACTTTCTGCATCAAAGCACAGAGACTCTGAGTATGCAGCCGTCTGCTTCAACTGAGTTAAACATGCCTTGTGAGGCCTCCGCTGTAGCTGACTGGCTCACTTTGGGGACATTGACGCATTGTGTTGCTTTATAATGGGATTGGTGTTGTGGTAATGATGTGCTGGGAGAAAATGACCAAAGTGCTAGCTGTGGTGTGTTGTTTGATGATACGAATCTAGGCCGGGGCACCCTGTCCAAACATTGTGAGCCTGGCTGATGATAACTCAGTGATGATATATCCTCCTTCAGTCAAGGACAAATCCCAGTGATAGCTGTGTTTTTTGTTGTTGTTTATTTATTTATTTTTTTAGAATGCAGGTAAGAGGAAGTGTTAAATATCTGCTGAATGTGTACCCCAGTATGCCTGCCTATCAATGACACAATCACCTGTACGCGAGCATGTCATGCTCCGATTCTGTGTGTAATTGTGTGTGAGCATTCCTGGCCTTGTATTTTTTGGGGGAGGGGTACGTAGGGTTGTTTTTGTGCTGCCACTTGAGAGCCCTAGCTGAAGAGGAATATGATTAGAATGGATGCTTCCTGGAGAGTATGGTTTAGTGTCACGCCAGCATCCGCTGAAAGACACGCTGCCTAATGCTGTTGGACTTGAGAATAAAGGCTCGCCTCCACTCCTGGGGAAATATGCATGCTACGTCCCGCAGCCAATTTCCACCCCTCGTCTCTCACGGCTTGCGTTCTCGCTTCCGTTTTGCTTTCACACCTCTTCATCTTTCTTACCTCTGTCGCTCACAATCTTTAGCTGTGTCTCTCTTTCAACTCTGTCACCAAGCTGTGACGCACTCCACGCCATTTCATATCTATTTACTCCTGCATCTCCTGTTCCTCTCTGTCAGCCTGTGCCTAATTGTGTTTCTCCTCTCCATCTTGCAATCTCACTGGTCTCATTTCTTTTTTTGCCTGTCGCTCATTTAATGCATTTTTCCCAGCACCCTCACTTTTATCTGCTACTCCCTGTTTCCCACTTTGTTCCTGTTTCTCTCTTCGTGTACTTTCCATCTCACTCTTTACCTGTGGAAGTGGGTCTAAATCCAAATCAGCTCCTAAGTCCTTAAAACAAGAGGACGTCTGTTCTCAATTCCCTCGCCAGCATAAACTGGTAAAATGTGAGGCTGATCTTTATTTAACATTTCCAAGCAATTTCACTTGATTAATTATAGCAGGAAACCTCAAGGCTGCAAATAATTATTATTTCATCAGGGGAGGAAAAAAAAAGACATTCATAAATAAACTTGAAGTCATCCCAGAATTTCACATGATTCATAACATCAAAACTTTTACAAAGCTTTACAAAAAAATCGTTGTTATTATACTGTTGTCATTAGACTGTTTTGAAAAGTTGGTATATTAATAAAACTTGTGATGTAGAACTAATTGGGTACCATCAATAGAAAGTGAAGAGAAAACAGAACAAATGCAAAATAATTACTTGCATTTGTACAAGCAACTGTTGTCGGAGCATTAAGCGTTGTGTACTTTCAAACACAAGTGAAGATGTAGGAGGCTTTGAATTGCTGTAATCAACTTTTTCTTTATTATTCCAAGCAGAACTACTGCTAATGAAGCAAAATTACTTCAGCAGGGAACCAAGAAAGAACTGAAATTAGCCTGGCTGTAAAGAGGCAGGGGTTAAAGAAACGGCCAGAATTTTGCAGCTGTCAGCTTGGCCGAGCGACAAATCACAGCTACTGTATTTTGTCCAGGTGCTCCTGTTCTAGACGGGGAGCCAGTTTGAACATGAAACATTGCGCTTGTTCAGAGTAATAAATAACAACAACAAAAAAATAACAGAATTATCTGACAGTGTTATGAGTCTTCTGGGAGATATATTTACCCATATAAAAAAAATCAGACTTTGTGATTTGTAGATTGTGGTAGTAGTTCTGGTGTGAACACAGAGTGCAACAGTTAAAACTGTGATTCTAGTAACATGTTCCTACAGTACACAGTGTATGCACCATCTGTGTGTGAGCTGCAACTAACGTTTACCTTAACGATTAGGCGCTAATTACTTTTTTCATCGACTATCAGCTCACGATCATCACAATTCCTGAAAGTGTAAGGTGATGCCAACACCTAAATATAAATTACATTATGTTATTTTACATTGTATAGATTAAAAAATATGTGAACAGGATCCCTCGGTGAAAAAACCTAACAAAAAAATGGGGAAAAAATGATTTTCTTTGCTGTGTCGTCTGCTATTTTACCCATCTGTCACCTTCTTCACTACAATTTAAAAATTTCATTCATATGACAAATCACCACCACAAAGGGTCATGGAGCAGTGACTCTGGCAGGGAACTTTTTAAAGGGTTTGCATGTTTTTATATTTTAAAAGCGTAAAAGATTTTGCAGCCATGATACAGAATATTTCTGTGTTTTGTCCCACACTGATACAGGAGTGTACTTTTGGCCTGAAGGTGCTTATCATGGTCTGGGCTCTGCTCCTTAGATCTATAAAAGGAAATCGTAATCTGTTAATCTGAGTTTGTTGTTGAAGCATTTCTTTGACCATCTGGCAATTTCAGTATGAGTTGTAGCACCAACTGCGAGTCAGGCCTTATCTCCCGACATCCATGCCTGACCTCACTGATACTTCAGTACCTGGCTGTGAGAAAATCCCCTGCTGCGGTCAGGTTATAAAATCCTGTGGCAGGCCTTCCTAGAAGAATGGCTGCTATTTCAGCATTATGGGAGATTTCACCTAAATTTTAATAACCACTTGAATTTACTTGTCATGCTTAGTGCTACAAGCTTGTGAAAGCAGATGTTTAATGGCCTCTGTAGCTTTAGAGAAGCAAATGATGCTTAAATAATCATAGTCATCAGGGCTAAGCTTACTTTAGTCAGGGAATTACCCAAGTAGATGCTATAATATTGCTACAGTGGTTTTGTTTTATTGGAGGCAAACGGGGACTACAAATCGGGATTTTCTCCCCAAAGATGTCACAGATCGATCATCAAATAAAGCAGCTTTAGAAACCATCTGATCTTGACTGGTTGTATGTTGGACTTGGACAAATGTTCAAAAAAGTCTTTCTGTTAATTAACTTCAATATTACCAGGCTAAGGGGTCTTCCCTTTATTTCTTGTAAGAAATAAGTCAACTCTCATTTGAAAAGTGAGGTTTTTTGAGAGTATAAGTCATGATATTGAGATCATCATACCACAAAAAGAGTTTAGTGAATGTTACTAATGATCTGGACCATGAACTTGTGTCTGTGCTTGTCTGAGTGCAGCATCCAGCATTACCAACATTTTACACCAGAGAAAAACAGCAGTGCTGGTTGGAGTCATGATTATCTGATGATGAATTGTTTTGTTCATGTAAATAACACACAAAAGATAGTCTTGGATTTTTACAGGGTTTCATTCTTGGGCCAGTGAGTATGACATCATCCATGCCTTGCTCAAGTAACATTAATTGAAAATGTTGCATACATTTCCACTGCTCTGCAAGTAATATTTAAATTTGCATTGCAGGTAAACTACTATCAAGTCCCAATTAAATTAAAGCCTAGATGACTTGAAATGTTCTAATTCTAAATTCATACTAAACTGAAGTTACTGTATTTTTAAAAACCTTAGAAACACATTCTGAATGGCATTACCTTGGCCTCCGGTATTACTTTGAAGAACCTTGGAGACATTTTTGAAAAGGATACATCTTTAAACTCACACATAAAACTGACTGTGCAAACACACTTTTTGGAGAAAAAAGGGTTTGTTGCACTCAAACGCTACCCGAACATTTACGTTCCAGAGGCACACTCTCTCAAAAGACTCAGACATCCTCTGAAAATATTGTTATCTGCAGCTTAAGGGATCACAAGTTGTATCAGACTGTTTTGATGTTGGGTGAGAACACCTTCAGTGTGCGATACATCAGTGCGGTACGTCGAAAGTGGGTGCCTTTTACACCAGAAACCACCCAGCAACCCTAAACTCATCTGTGAACCCTGTGGAGAGAATTCCTGCAGTGAAGTGCCACTTCTTCCCTCATCTCCCCTCTTTCCCGTGCATCCATTCCTCTCTCTCCCTTTTTGCATTTTCTTGTTTCCTCAGCTTCTCTTTCTCTCTACCTGTATTTTAAACTTTCTCTCTCCACATCTATCACTCTCCTTATCTCTGTCTCCTTGCTCTTTGTGTCTGTATTGATTTTGTGGCAGTGCACGCTCCACGCTTCTCGCCCTTTTTTTGATAGAGGGAGTGAGATGGAGTCTCAGGCTGCCAAATGAAATCAAAGTCTTTTCTCTCCCCCTCCCTCTCTGGTCCCTCGCTCAAGCAACAAGCGCGAACTCCATCGGCTTTGAACTTACGTCTGTGAAATGAGCTCTCTGTGCTCTGATTGTCAACCCATCTTTGTGCGCTTTCTCTTGTTCTTGCTCCCCATACGTCTTTTTTCTCACCTCCCAAATTCATTTCAATTTGATGCTTTTTGTGTTGAGAACTGACAAATAAACATTCACATTAACCCAATATTGGCTTGCCACAGGGGCATGCTAGTTTTCTTTGTAGTGTTTCTCCTGACTTAAATAAAAATCAATATTCTCTCTTTGTAATAGCTTTCATACCACTGCACTATCGGGCAGTTATATCGGATCAACATTTGAAGATATTGAGCCTAACAAATAATTAAAATCACAGTATTAATAATTGAGACCAAGAATACTCAGACTTAAGCAAGAGAAAGCTGTTGCTATGGATATGATCTTTTCATCTTTCCTGTTAATTTGAGCATCTCTGGATTTGCAGCACAGTGTCAGCAAAACAGCCCAGATTCCTTTTTCTTTCCCCATCAACTTTTTCCGTACACCTGGAGGATCCTGAGGTGCGCCGAGGCCAGCTCGAAGAATGACTAAATGACACAGTTGCATTCAGTTGTAATCAGGTATACCATACCTGTCTCCTCATAGTAAATTACCAGATATGCACCAATTGCCATTTTCTTAGTCGAGTCCAATTCCTCTGTCGATTTTTGCAGAACTCCGATTTTCTTTCTGGGAACAATGACTTGCAGTATATGCAACCAATAAATAAATAAATAAATAAATACAAAATATAATTTCCATAATAAAAGAAATAATTAAAATTCACAATTTGCCCCAAACTGGAGAAGGTTACAGAAACGTCTGTCACTTAATCAACTGAAAATAAATCGCTCTGCTCCTGGAACGAGGCACAGATAATTAACTGAAAACAAATTGCTGGACACCCACCTTTACCTGACATATTTTTCACCTTACCAAACAAAAGCAGGTGCAACATATTTATATAACAAAACAACTGTCAGGTACTTAACAACACTTTTCAATATATGCGTAACTTCACCAGGATGTTGACCCTTTTTTCACTCGTCTCTATAATTTTGCTAGTATCTGCTTTGATTCTTTGTTCATACTGAGGCTGCAGGCTTGTGGCTGGCTCCTGAGCTCTGGATGGCTTTGTCCAGTTTTCCTTTGTAACCTCTTTCAAAAAACCAATGTTCAGCTGGGCGGAAGTGATTTAAGTGCTGGAATACGTTTGTGTTCATGAACCTTTTCGTGGTGGTCCCCCATAATTTACCCCATAAACATACTTTGTTTTTATTTTCACAGTGAAAAGCCTCCATGGTAATGGCAAACCAGCATGTGGCTCTAAATATGCATGTATTTAAATATATATATTTCGGGTTTCTAAGACTTTAATTATGACAGGCGTTTGAGAGTAAACAGGAAAGGTGGGAGAGCGGGGCAAAGTAAATAGCAAATGGCACACGGTGGAACCGAACTAAGGCCTCTGCAATAGCCTTGAAGCATATGGATCACCTGCTTAACCCCGTGAGCTTGTGGATAAATATTTGACTGCGACAGTGTATGTGGTGCGCATACATGAAAGGGAGCGGCCCCTAATCTATAATTTACAACAATGCAACCATGAACTGTATTTGATAGTTATAATGATATCACTCATTAGTCTAACATTGTAATTCTTTGGAGGCATATTTGGAGAAGAAAGCTTCCAGCTAATGCTAGCAAGTTGGTTAGCTAGGTTCAGTAACAAACAATGCAACAAACAAGCTGTTAAGTAACAAACAATGCATACAAATAAAAGGCCACAATATCACTCACCTAAACGTCTTGGGCAAGTTCTTGATACAATTAGCTGCAAAGAAAGCTAAATAATTAGTCAGATAAGCACATTAAAAATGCTTCACAAGGGCCCAAGTACACAAAAACAGCCAAGGAGTTGAATTAGCCAAATGGATGTCTAACAGCCGGCTAATGTCACTCGAAATGCCCATGCCCCTAATAATGCATAACTTTAAATGGGTAAGTTATGAAAAATTCACCCACCCTGTATGGTTGCATACAGGGTAAAAAATAGCTATAGAGACCAAAATCATTTTTTGGAACTAGCTGTAAACATGTTTACTTCCCCTCTAAAGTAATTTGGTCTGTGGGAGTGGATTTGCTTTTTTGAGCCAGCCTTGAGTGACCATTTGTAAAAGCAAAATATCCCCCAAATTAATTTTTATGAAGATCATAAATAAACATAGTGCATTATTATTTTGTACAAATCCGCTAACCATCCACTGTCCACTTCTGCTGCTCTCTTATGTCTTGCAGGGAGATGGCCTGCAGCTGGAGTATGAGATGAAACTGACCAATGGCCAGTCTTTCTGGACGCAGCATTTCTCTGCTGACGAGTTTGGTAAGTGTGATTAGACTGAAAGTGAGAAATTATGGAATGAATCGCTGATGGCACAAGCCTACACCACTTAGCACGGCCAATAAAGCACCCTCAACTGAACAAATTACACAAATGACAATAATGAAGGGATGGCTGAATGAATTAATGATGCTAGATAAACTGAGAGGAAGGGATGAAAAGAATAAAAGAGGGCCAACGTAGCATTTAAATTAATTATTCCTACATCACTAATGTTTCCTCCGATCTCTCACACTCTTGCTCTATTGTAACTGCCTCTCACTTTTTCTCATTTAATCCAATATCCATATCAAGCACCCTGCTCTTTGGATTTATTGTCCCTTGTAAATTATCTGTCTTTCCCTCATACGTTCTACTTTCTTTTATTGATCTGAACACTCTGTATACCTTATTTACTCCTTCTTCCTTTGCATCTAAACCCACTCTGTATCTTGTACATTTGCCTTCTTCTCTTTCATATTTCTATTTCGTTCTTTCTCCTCAAATGTTCTCCTTTTATCACAAGTTTTCTTGAATATTTCTTCCTCCTTTCACAGGCATCTTGGAAACAGACATTACGTTCCTGATCATCTTCTCCATGGTGTTCCTTCTCTCCTGCTACTTTGCCTGTAAGTACTGCCTTTTATTTCACTCTTTTAATGTAATAGGAATTCAAAGCCCCCCAGAAATGCAATTTTTGTGTCAGATCTATTATAAAATCTACATGGTTTCTTGATGGGATGGAGTACAGTTCTCGTGTTTGTTCAGATAAGTAAAGGTGGAGCATGTGCCGTTTTCATTTTAGGCAGGGACTGAGCACGAGCATCAGGGAAGCAGGAAAGAGGAGACGGTGATAGCGAGGCTTGGTTTTCATGTAAAGGTGAACGGTTGAGTGGAGAAGGTAGCTGCAGCCTTAAGGTTACTGAAGCGAGTTTGTCACGTAAAGGTCAAAGCTGAAATAACCCTGAAGCAACTGAGAACAACAGCTCCAGGCAAAATCCCCTGCTTTCTTCTTGTTGGGCGTTTCTGTGCTATCATATGCATATCTTCCTTTTTATAAACTGGCAAGGGGGCAGAATCACTTGTATTGCACTTAATCTGTAGTTTGCTTCTCTAGACGATTACAATTAAGCATCCATTTAATGATCTTTGGACCCAATGAGGCACGCTTCAGATTAAGAATGGAAGGTTGAATCGCACAATCTTTCACAGCACTGAGAGTCAGATTTATATTTTTAAGTCTGCCTTCTAAATTAAGTTCTGGTGAGAGTTTTCTGTTAGCTCTGTTAACTCTCACTTCTTTGTCCAGCTGTGAACAAACTGATGCATGTGTTTTGTTTTGTTTTTTTACCATGTGAATGCTTTTTCTGACATCTTTCTTGGGGTCCTTACTTACACTGGGTCTTGAGATTGACTTCCTTCTGAAAATCTTCAGAGGATTTTAAATTAAACGGTCAAGATGTGGCTGAATTGACTTTTAGCTTTAATACAAGGATTTTAACAAAAGTAATGCATTAACTGTTTAGCAATTGCAGCAATTGTGTAGAGACACAAAATTGTGTCATTGTCCTTATGAACATAGAAGAAAAGCCATATAACTCAATTACCAAACAGAATGCAAGGATTTCACCCTTTATTTGACTAAAAATGACAACAAAAAAGAACAATAAAAAGAAAACATCTCAAATTCTGAAATGGGTAAATATGTGTGTTTTTAAGTATGTATTCCTATCTGAAATTTGTTGACAGAAATAAACTTCAAAAAATTGAAACAGGGTAAAAGAAAACATGGAAAAGTTGAGTAATGTTTAAAAAAAAAACAACCCTTAGTTGAATCTACACACATACACACACTGTTGTAACAGATTGGCTGTTTTACCTTTGGTAGCTGAAACTATTTTTCCTGCAGTTTTTTTCTTCCTCTTTGATGTTGCCTTTACTAAAGCCAAAAATGTGTCCAAACAACAGATGTAGATTTTTTATTTGGCACAAGCTGCTCGAGTTGCACAGTGGGCTCGGTGTTTGAGTTTTTCCTCCATGATGTTACCATGGCGCAGGCTGGACGGGGCGGGCTCACATGACGATGCTCTCAGTACTGTTTTAAAGGGGATGGTAAATACCGGCTGGAGTATTAACAGAGTTCGAAAAAAGCAACAAGAAAAACTAAACAAACTCAGAAATAACCAACGTGGGCAAGATTACGTCGATTAGAGGTTCTGACTGTCGGTTTCAATTCTCTTTGGATTAATCCCCCTCCTCCACTTGAGTCTCTGGTGGAAATCACTGCATACTCTCAGAAACACTTCTGAGCACTGTTTGTTGCTGCATCCATAAAATGCAAGTTGCAATACTACTACGCAGAAAAAAAGCACTTGTAAACAAGATCCAGAAATGCCTTAGCTTCTCTGGGCTCAGCTCATTAAAGGCTGACTGAGGAGAAGCGAAAAACTGTTTTCAAGCCTGAATAGTCAAAAATGTAATATCTTTTTAGAATTCATGGACGCTTTGTCCGATAGGGTACAGAGGAGAGGGCACTTGTTAACGGCACACAGTTCAAAAGACGATGAGGGTAAAAAGGAAACGTGGGATGGGTAACTTGCACATCTGTATGCAGCATTAATACTGAACCGCACATGGAGATTTTGGAGCAGCATGTCCTGTCATTGAGATTAAGGCTTTGTTCTTTAGGGGAGGCCTTGCTTTATTATCACCACATTCTATACATATTACAGCAACATGTCTCTGTTTTAAAAAACAGGAACAGAAAACTCGAGAGACATGCACTCGCAGGGGGGGGAAGAGCCCAATAACAGTGTTTGCAAAAGCTTCAAAGAGCTATAAATGAATATGAAGTTTTTGGGAAGTTTTTGTCTCTTTAAAAGATATAATTAGAGCACCTGCAAAAGTCCCAGGAGGATTCAGCAACACTTGGCTGGCTAAGCCTGCTGTAATACAGGAGAGCTAAAAGAGTGTGATCGTTTATGACCCTACTTCTCTCTATAAATTTTCCCCCCAGGCCACTGCTGTTTGCCGGAGTGTTTTGGTAGTAAAATAGGCTGCTTAAATACACATTAAGAATATTTCCTCTCGGATTATGTGGCGTGAACAGAGAAGATGTATAAGGCGTCATCTGGAGATGTGCATCGTGAGATGGATGCATACTAATGATCGCTCCCGCCCATTTATCTGGCCCGTTCCCTTGTTCTTGCTCTTTTCTTCTGCCTCCCAGTCTCTGTACCTCTCCCGCTCTCCTTCGCCATCTGTCAGTGTATCCTCATCCTTTTTATCTTTCCCCCAGCACACACACCTCTGTCACCTTTATCTCTTGTTATTTTATTTATTTATTTATTTGTTTTTTACCTGTAGACAATCTGAAGGGAAGACAGCTTCTTCACACAACCTACAAAATGTTTATGACGGCAGCAGGTGTGGAAGGTGAGAGCTTCTGTCCTGAACAGACACGCACACTGACAGAACACACACACTCGAGATGACTGAGCCTCTTGCACGGTTGCAGCATCTCACACCTTAATCCCCACTTCAAGAGCGCAGATATTATCGCACTTATTAGCCTCTGAATAGGACCTACTGCAAACAGTCGCCCTGTGTTACAGTGTTTAGTGGAGCATGCTGTTACTGATGAACCCCCTCCCCGCTCTCCTCATCCTGTCCTCTTCTCTTTCTTCACCCCCTTATCTCACTTTCTTCTTTCTTGCCTGCATGTCCTCTGTCTAAATCCCTTCTCGATTCTCGTGCCACCCCTGAATTCGCTTTCACCCTCTCCTCCCACTTCTCTCAAGGATTTTGCTCCTTTTATAAATTCCTTCTTCTTTTCTGTCTTGCTTCCCTTCTCTCCTCCCTCATTATCATCTGCCTGTCACCTTTGTTCTGTGTATTTTCTTAACTCCCACATCTCTTCCTCTTAATGCCTTTTCTCCTCTTCTGTAACGCCTGCTCACCCATCTCTTTTCCCTCTTTTCTTCCTTCTGGTGGGTTTTTTTTTTTGTTTTGTTTTAAATTTCTCTCCCCCCTGCATCCTTTCCACTTGGCAGTGCTCAGCCTGCTGTTCCATTGTGTCTACTGGGGCCTGTATGCTAGAGAAGGAGTTGGCAATGGCAGCCTCAAAATACTTGGTGAGTTCCTCTCCTGCATCGATCACTGACTCAATGACTGACACTAACTCTGCACTGGAAAATCGCTCACTGCCTGAGCAGAATGAATGATAGGATGCTGATGGGTGCGTGTGCAGCTGAAGAAATGTAATAGGTGGTTCAGCGTGCACAGGCTGGATCGGGTGTGATTGTTCGTGACTGTGTGCGCGAGCAAAAATGTGTGCGGTGACCTGATTTTATCGTTCCCCTCTGATATCTCAGATTCGGAAACCACAACCTAATTACCCCTTCTGTCTCCTCTCTCTCATTTTCTGTCTCTCCCTCCACCTCTGTGACCATCTCCAGGGAAATTACTGTTCTCCGTCAGTTTCTTGGTGTTCCTTCTGATGCTCATATTGTTGGGCAAAGGTTTCACTGTCACCAGGTGGGCGCTTTGTCTGTGTGTACATGTATTATCTCACTACACTGCAGTGTTGTGCGCGTGTGTGTCTGTTTATACAAGCCTGTCACATTTTGTGGGTATTTTTATGTTGAGAATGTCACTCACTGTCAGCACTTACCGTCACCATGATGACTTGACGATGCCGGGTGACAGGAGTCAAAAAGTCAGTTAGGATGCTCCGTCTAATAATGTGGGCGAGCGCCTGATGTGTGTGAAGGGATGTCATGGATAAATGATGTTATGGTGCGAACTTTCTGATGCTGAAGCATTACCTTTGGCTCGCAGAGCCGGCTGACAGGTTTTTTGTTTGCTCACTGGTTTCTGGCAAGAGTTAGCAGACATTTGCTTGGGACAGGCAGTTAGACAGCACAATGGATTATTCAAGAGTGCTTTTCTTCACTGGAATGTCAGCATTTATCCATCTTCCACATGCCTGGACAAATGCCCTGCTCATCCAACTGTCATTGGTCTTGCCTGTTTTCGAATGCTGGATTCAAACTCCAGTTATCAAACGTGAGAAACATGCCAGTTTTTACTTGACATCAGTTTCTGAGTTAGCTTCATGTGTGAAGAAAAAGTCATGCAGCTATACGATCACCTCTGTTTATAAGGTATTTTTCAGAATCTTGATTTTATTTTTCTGGCAAGTCATCATCTAAACATGTGTCAAAGTTTGAAGATTAGTTTTGCTTTGGCTTGGCACAAATTAAATCTCTTTTTTTCATACAGAACTCACAGCAAAAACTTAGCTTGCAAGATTTTTAAGCTGGCTTTTTTGACTCTAGGATTAGATCCTCCTCTGGGTTCAGAAGATTTCTAGACGTATTAAACTCTCTTAAAACCCCAGTGAATAAACCGAACTGCTTCACGGCTAAGCATGAAGCAGAGCTATTTATCTGCAGCGTTTAACTAGTTGACAATTTGCAGATAACTACTAAACAACTTTGATTTCTTTTTTCTTTTCTTTTTTGGTTGAGCGTAATGATGAATTAGCTGTGCAAAAAGATCTTTGAAATGCTGATGAAGGCTTAACGCTGAAATGCTTATTTGTTGACAGCTACAAATAGAGAAGCATTAATTTCTGTTTTTGCTCCATCCATAAGCCCGCAGCTGTTTTAAATATATAAATAGCAGAGAGTTTAATGCTCACATATCTTTTTGCTGTGTAGTTGTGAATAGCTGCTTTTTGATTAAGCTGTCTGCTTGAGTGTAAAGAAGCAAATGCAGGATTTTGTGTTTCTGTGTGCGTGTGTGTGTTTTGTATCTTAGCTTTCCTTTGTGTCTCTTAAAGTGTGTCATTGTATTTTCTTCTTATCTTCCTCCAACTTGTGTGTAACCTCTGACCCTGTGGTTTATCCTTGCATATCACAGGGCGAGGATCAGTCACAGTGGATCTGTGAAACTGAGCATCTACATGACGGTTTACACAATCACCTACGTCATCCTCTTCATCTATGAGGCGGAGGTACTGTTTACACAATCACCAACACTGCTGGAAGGGACTGGAAGTTTATTTTTAATATCGATTTTATCTATACATATATTTCTAGTCAGCAGTATAGCATCATATCTTTAGAGCCATTTACTGTGCCCAGAAATAATCATGCTGACTTTTTCCACTATGTAAGATTGACAGGCTTGTGATAATGTGAGTAGGTGTGCAGGAAAGTAGCTTGGCAGCTATAGTGTGGATTGTTGGCAAAATTTGGACGCCATGCAGTCGACTGGCATAACTCTGAAGTTCTTATTGTTTTAATTTGTCCAATAATTCTTTGGTAACAAAATGCCTGTGAAACTGTACTGGAGCATCAGCTGTGTTTTTGTTTTTATCGCCAATTAGTTTGAGCAGACTGGGACATTTAACTAAGATAGTAAGCAAAATCTTAATCCTGCTAAACATTAGCACATCTTCACCCCTGTGAAGCTGTAAAATGCTCAGTAATGAAAAAAATAATCTTAATTGTTAATGATGCTGATACAGTATGACCATAAACATGTGTGATTCATTTTTAGTTTTCAAAAGATTGCTGTACAAATACATAATTGAAGGCTACGTGTGAGAATATTGTTGATGTTATTTACTTAAGCCTGAGCCTGTTCGGTCACTATTTGTTATATAGGTGGGGATCCTATATTCATTTTTTTGCACGGTCTGTTTACTATGTGGTGACTGGATAGATAAATATTAATTATCAAAATTGTGGTCAGGCCCTGTGATAGACTGGGCACCTGTTGAGGCTGTACCTTGCCTCTCACTCTGACATCTGGGATAGACTTCAGGCCCCGGGAGACCCCGAATTGGAGAAAGTTGAAGGAAAATGTATGGATGGGTAGAAAATTGTTCTAAATTAATTGAATATTGATTAATTTGCTAATTCAACTATAGCTCCAGAGTCAAAATGAATTAATAATTATGCCAATTAATGCCAAGCATTTCAAGGTTTCAGCTTGTCAAATGTGTGGATTTCATGCTTCTTATAATGCTTTGGTTTTGAAGTCTTCAGTGGATAGAATGAAATAGTTGGATTTTTTTTTGCACGGATCAATTAATTAAAGCAAGATTGATTGCTTCAATGGAACTGAAAGAATAATCAAGACTGAAAATATCCTTTAGTGCCAGTCCTGTGAACAGTGGCGATCAAAGCTTTCAGTTCAAATACGAAAACATTCCGATCACTTTGCCCTTCAGGTGTGACATGAAAACAGCGTCTGAATTACATCCGGGATGATTGGGTACAAGATTTCTGACACACCTAAACTCGATACAGCATCTGCACTTGTGTTATTGCTGTCTTTGGCTTTTTTAATAATCTCATAAATATTCATAGAAGAGTTGGGCCCATAGATCAGCGTGGGCCGTAATGGCTTTTCCTGTCAAGTTATTCATTACATTGATACATTACTAATTATGAAAATGCATCAAGTTGATTGTAAAAACAAAATGCTGAAATTCATTGATGAGTTACAAATTTTCTATCTTGACAGAAACAACCAGACAGTTCCCAAGTGCAACCACAACATTTATGGTTCCTTATGCCAGTGCATATAATGCACTCAAGCTCAGATCAAGAACCTTTAAAGTTTTCCTTGACAGGGACGTCAGACTTTGTAGTCAGCCTCCACTCATTAATTCTTATGCCTCTCTAGGTTCCAGCTTCGATGAGCTTATGAATTTATAACAGACTCGTTGCATACATCTCTGCATACTGTAAAGCCTGCAGCAACGTGACATGTAAACATGGTAAATGCAGGGACGGTGGATTACAGTGTTTGAGCACAGCACGGTGATGATACATTTGGCACAGTGTAGTGGAAGCTCACTGATAACTCTCACAATACAATATGTGGATCTGAAGCAGTATAATTTCTCTGGTGCCTGCCCTCTTATATGGTCGCTGCTATTAAAGAGCTCAAAACTCCAGGGAGCTCCTGCTAAAAATAAGCTTAACTAGGTTACAATTGGAACTGAAAGGAAAACTTGTACACTGTTTCTTGGGTTGCAGTCAGGAATCTGCCAGGCCCTCTGAAATCAAAGCAGGGCTGTGTTCTAAGTGTTATAGCTGTCTGTTACCATATCTGAATGTGTGAAAGCATTTAGTGTGACTCTTTCCAGGTGTCTGAATGAGTGAAAACAATGTTGAATTATTTCTAATCATTCCTACTGGCGATTCAGGAGGAAGTATCAAAAGTGTTTGTACTTCAAAGTTTTATTTGTGCTTTAAGAGCGAAGTCGTGGCCATAAAAGTGGGATTTTGTCACAGTTAAGTTCTGCCTGAATTTCCTTTTCACCCTTAAATCATAGACAGACAACTTCAAGCTGTTGTGGAAAACCTGTTCACAAAATTCATGCACAGCACAACCACACGTGTCCCTGCAGGTTAAAATCTAAATCTTTGCATCTTCTTTTCTCATTCTTAAATTTATACAAATATTGTGTACCCTTTTAGATATTTGCAATACAGAATGTGACTTTCTGGTGTGCTGGGGAGGTTTCAAGCAGGTCCACACTAACTACTCAGATCTATGCATTATGCAATATGAGTAACCCTGGATGGCCCATGCTATCCTGTCACTGGACTGTGAAATGCAATCTAGTATCAGCAGATTCAAGCACATGCCCCAAATACACACATACAAAGCCGTGCACACAAATACCAGTGACCTAGTTGTAAAGTATCGGTGTCAAAGACTCACACTGAATGCTACAAGCAGAGCTTTGCCTCGGTCATCACAGTGGATCTACTGAACCATGAGCTATCCATCTTAGTAATTAAAGCACCAGCTTCAGTATAAAGCTTCTTCCCTCCTTTTGTGTAAAATATTTTGTACTTGTTTTAATGTGTGTGTGGTAATTTTGCCATTATCATTTCCTCCTGCCAGTTCTTTGACCCAGGTGAAGTGCTGTACGCCTACGACAGCCCTGCAGGATACGGACTCATGGGCCTGCAGCTGGTTGCGTATGTGTGGTTTTGCTACGCCGTGCTGGTCTCCCTGAAACACTACCCCGAGAAGCAGCCCTTCTACGTCCCTTTCTTCACCACATACACACTATGGTGAGACCTGCACTGCTCTCTGCGCTTAATAGCACCAGAGATGGTACTGGGGTTTTGATTGCACAAGTATAAAAAAAAAATACACATTTCTCTGCTTGAGGACTCTCGATTTGAATAATTTATGCTGTTCTGTGGGAAGAAAAAGTGCATGAGAAAGTTCATGTTTGAGCTATCTGGGAATAAAAAGGTGTTTACACATCTTCTCTGCAGTAGTGTGCGGCCAAACACTTTTACCTCACATGGTTGCAGTGTATCATTGTTTCTGACTGCATGATTGCTAGACAATACTGTGTGTTTTTCTGAGTTGGTGAGATATCTTCTATTAAAATAATTTATGCTTCTTTATATGTGTGCCAGATATTCAGTGCTTTGTACTGGATCAGCTACATACTTCTACACAATCCTGAGAAAAAAAAAATCTTGAAATTACACTGCTTAGTATCTCTCGCCGTCACCCACTTAAATATAACAGCAGAGGCTTGAAATGAAGAGTAGATTACAAAGACTAATATTATCTATGTATTTCTCCCTCATTGCAACCACAATCTCCCGCCTCATTATCCACATCTCTGCTCTTTCCATCTTTATCTCTCTATATGCTTTAAATCTTCTGCTCTCATTGCATTTTTTTTCTCTCCCACCATCAGACCACATTCTTGTAGTTTTTTGGGGGTCTTTATGTCTAATGTGTTCACTTTTCTTCCTCAGGTTTTTTGCTGTCCCTGTTATGGCTCTGATTGCCAACTTTGGGATTCCTCGTTGGGCTCGGGAGAAGATCGTCAACGGCATTCAGCTCGGGATCCATCTCTACGCTCACATCGTCTTTCTTGTTCGTATCGATCGCACACTCACATGCAGACAAGTTCATATTATTTAAGTCACTTTTTCCGTTGTCAGTCATAAATTATTTCTTACTTAACTTCCTCATGCTGGTTGTCTTTTACACACATCATTATCTTCCTTTTTCTCACCTTCGACACGTTATTATTTATTAATGAGCCCAGCTCAGGCAAATTTCCATTCGCATGCCTGCTCACTACATTCCTCTTCTCACTTGGATCTGGATGCGTGAAAGCTGCTATATACCCTGATTTTAAACTGTGTATATATGTGTGTGCATGTTTATTTTATATGCACATCTGTGTCATTTTCTAATCTGTTCGCCTTTTAGGTTATCACACGGCCTTCAGCTGCCAATAAGAACTTCCCATATCATGTACGGACATCCCAAATCGGGATTCTGCTGTCCAGTCCGAAAGGCGGTGAGGGGGCGGAGAGTTTTCCTCATCATGCCTATGGAAATAGCTCCTTCCTGGGAGACTCGCAACCCAACTTCACCGAACTTTTCTCCATCCAATCAGTAAGTGTAAACTGCAAGTGTTTATGTATATTTGAATTTATAATTGATATTCTGGACTGAAATTAGATATAATACTTTTTAATTTTTGGAAATTGAAGACCCAGAAAACAAGGTGCTTTTATCAGAGTTACTGCACATGTACTTACATACTATATAGAATATAACTGGATCAGTTGTTTCGTAATCCTTTTCAAATGTGCACATTTCTGTGAAAAGTGAAATTACCTCATTGCCTCGCCCTAAAAAATTTCCATTAGCTTAATAATAAAATAACTAAGGGAAAATGTTCACAGGGATTATTTCTTCCCAGAAACTTTCATAGTTTCCTAAATGTGACAGGCGAGTGACAGTGAACACAGACTGATATTAAAACACTTTAGCACAGTGAAATAATAATTAAATAGGAACTTTGACCAGATTTGACCAGAAGTATTTTTTAGTCAGATGCATTTAAAAAAAAAAAAAACATCAAGCCCCTGACATTTAGGTGGTGCAACATGTCTACAAACTGCAGTCCTCTCCTGAGCCACTTTAACTTCTGCTACCTTAGGGGGCAACTGAACAGCCACTGTAAGTACTGATGGTGTTTTCAGCATTTCTTGAACCTGAGTATTGATAATATCTGTGACAGCCTTAAGGATTTGTCTGTGGCTGTGGCAGTAGTGGTCCCTCGCTGTTGGTTTGTATCTTTGCCTTTCCCACAGAACAATTTAAATGTGTGTGGTTGAACATTGAAGAGGTCCTGGATTAAAAGCATTCTGCTGCTTGCTCCTATATTGTCCAGGTTCTCAGCTGCATGGATGTATGGATTATCATCAGTCTTCATTTAAGTTGCTGATAGGAAGCTTGTTTTTCTGCCCCTACGAGGTTGTGGTGTGCAGGTTTCAAGTTGAGTAGCAATTTTCTTAGAATAATTCCTCCTCTTGAAGCCTTTGACTGTGAAAGTTGAGACCTGATAGATGAGTGCCATGAACAAACTCCAGGTTGGTATATCCACACCTTGGATTTCTCTGGCAAGCCTGATTTGTTAGTGGAAACCAGCCAAGTTTCCAGTCTTTGGTTGATATTTGATGGATGCCGTGTCACTCAGGCTGTTGTAAGCGACTCTTCTCAAGCCCTTCACTGGTTTCTTGTGATGGATGGTATCTGAAAGTTTCAGCTTCAATTAGAGCATGTAGCCTTTTCTTTCCTTCAGCACCAGCCATCTAAACCAACTAGATAATCTGGCATTGTAGTCAAGACACATTTTGAGTGTGGTCCCACTTGCATTTCATCCACTGGACCACTAATTCTCCTGTGCTTTCCAGTTTTATCTCCATACCTGTGTACTACAGACACCTCTATTAGGATTCATGCTTTCTGGAGTAACTGAGGAGGTATTCTGCCCCCTCAGGCACCTGTCAGGCCCACTAAGCAGGAAGATGGTTGGGTAGATCTGGGGTATTCATCACCGTGGGCTGCACTGGCCTGTGAGCCAGAGCCCAATAGCTGTAGTTACTGTGAACAATTACACTTCCATCAGAGGCCTAGAGACCTGGTAGACATTCAGAGAGTACAAGGTGTTACACACTCTTTCCAAAACACATTTTATACCTTTTTGTTTTCCACGGGTGTTCTTTCTCTTCAAGGAGAAATACTAGGTCAGACTAAAGACCCTCAGTGCACTATTTATGTGTCTTCTGGTGTTATCATCCTGTTATTAGTAGTCATTAAAGGCCACTGTTCCAGTCAGGTAAACCTGTATGTGTTTAATTTCCCTCAAAGTATCTTGGGCATTTGCTGCCATAGTTGGTTTACTGATTGGTGTCTGCAAAGTCCTAATTTATGGCCAAGACAGCCTATGTAGAGGATCAGACCATGACAAATGTGAAACTCTCTTCTTCTTTTTTCCAGGAACCGGTAAAGACGGTGGAGGAGACAGTGGCCCGTAAAGGGCCAGATGTGCAGAGAAATAGCGAACAGAAGATCGTCACCACTGCTGCTGACTTAACGTCGATATTGCCCTCACCTCCGCCTCCAATACCCCCGCGCCCGGCCACACGATCACCCCCACTCCCACCCCGGCTTCCATCCTTTACAGAGTATTTCACCATGCAGAGTGGAGGAGGAGCAGGATTTGGAACAAAGGCATGAGATGGAGAGAAAGGCAGGACAGAGGAAGTTGGTCAGTAGGGCGGGGGGAGCATGAAAGCAAGGACAGAATGACAATAAAAATAGAAATAGTGACAATAACTTAAGAAATATAGTGGAATTCAAAGTATTACACTTATGACAGAAAAGGTCAGCCGAAAAAAAAGAAATGAAAATGTTTGGAAGGACGAAGAAGAGATCATCAGAAAAGTGAATCCCTAAACGGTCGCTTTTCACCTTTGAATGGAAATGATCAGAATGGAGGAGTGAGGGGAAATGGCTGAGGCACAAGTGCAGAGCTTGTTAAAGAATAAAGAAGCAATAAATATTTGATGTTGACCAGTAAAAGGCACACAGGGAGAAAGATGACAAAGTGGATGTAGCCAGAGCAAAAAATGATAGCTGTGCACAAAGCGGAAATGAACAAAATTCTTGAAATAGTTTTCATTCAAAAATTCATGAGGCATTGATGGTGTGCCTGAAAGAGTTTGTAAATAGCTAAACCCGGTGAGTGCTACCAATCTACATAGTTTTATTTTATTTTTTGAAGAAAGAAAGATTTATTTTTGTTTTTTCCACATCATTAAATTGTAGTTGGTGCTGTGACCATAGAGAAACATCATGCCATTACATGTTCTGGGTTAATCTAAAAAAGGATTTTTTTTTTATTTTTGACACTGTTTGATAAAGCATAGATACATTTACTCTATACGAAATCTGTTCGGTTTATTTATATTCTTATATGCCTCCATTGCAGCTGGCTATACTGGATTGATATGCTGATGTGTAACTGTAAATGTCACGTTTACTGTGGGCACTCCTAGGTACAGTGCTTGTAAAAACACGCATGTTTGTATTGTATTTCCTGTCTTAAAAACACTGATTATATGTACTCAACATGACCACACAATATTTGCATATTGTGTGTATTGAACTCTTTCATTTTGTAAATGCATACAATAAGCTTCAGTATATTTCGACTGGATAAACTCTGTTGTTACTCCAGTCAAAAGCGTCTTGCGCTGTTTGAGACACAATATAAAACAAATGTTATATTGTTTTTTGTTTTTTTTTCTTTGGTTGAATTTTCACTAGAGTACAGAATATGCCTGTTGAAAAAAAAAAAAAAGTCATTTCTGTGTATGTAGACGTTGGTGAATGTACTGATGCAATACAGCACAAGGACAGGGGTGATTTTCAAGTTACTGGAATTACTCTAGTATACCTTTTTGTCAATTTTTCTTTTTGCCTCTCTTTGGCTTGCTTACATCTGACACATCCATGACTTAAAAGCTGGAGGCTGCCTTTTTTTATAGAATACAAGTAACTTCATTCTCACCTCTGTCTCAATCCTGAAACACGAATATTATATTTGTCGGGTTCTCGCGCCTGAATAAGTTACCCAGTGTGAGAAGCCGAACAAATATTACTAGTTTTGTATCCCCTAATATTGAGCTATAACAAGAAAAAACAACAAAAAAAAAACCCTTGTAGATGAACTGTGAAACAGATACCGTGTACATTTTGTCTGTCCTGCATGGAGCACTTTAATGTTCCTGGTCTTAGTCTGTTTATTCGTGATGATGTCACCTTATAAGACTGCTTTGAAACCTGTATTCCTACAACATCGAGTACTATTCCACATGCATACACCTGTAAATACAGTCCAAAAACGCCATCAACTGTCCAAACGTTTGAAGTTAACGTTTCATGCTTAGTCAGTGTAACGCAACACTGAGTCTCACATGCTGGTAAGAATTATGTAAGGGTGTCATTGAGACTGAGTACACTTGACAAATTCAGTGTTTTTTTAATCTCGACTTTTCATTCATTTCTGGCTTATAAAATCTGTGGCTCTGCTAATTATCCACAGATGTGTCACTGGCAATCTTTCTGTAATGGAGTTTAGGCAACGTTAGGACTGTGGTGTGTACCTTGTAAGAGTGTAATCAGAGGTGTAACTTGGTCTGTGCAGCTGAATGATACTTGAATTGGAGTATTAGCTGTTATTTCTGATTATGTTTCTGATTTGTATTTGGCATGTCTGACATTTTGTCAGATGTTGACCATTGTTATGGTTGCCATGACTTGACTGATAAGAAACTGGGTGATACTCGATATACTTACTGAAATGTATCCCTGCTTCAACCTTGTTTATAATGACTTTTAATTACAGAAATGACACAAAGAACTGGGAACAGAGCGCAAAGAAAAGAGATTGTGTATGCATGACAGAAAACAGCACAGCTTTTAGGCTACTCAGAGTGATCTGGTTAAGAGCACATCACTAAAGCACCGTCAAATGCATTTTAATGGTGTCAAATAATAATTCTAAATAAGCTGTACATATACACTTTTTGCCAAAATAATAAAAAAAATCTTTGGTTTTATTAGAGGCTTTGCCTGGCTTTGTGTTATATGGCTCCTGTGTTACGATCCAGTTAGGACAAGGGCACGTGTCCAAAGGAGTAAATCTAATATCTGTAAATCAAATTTAGAATCTGTTCTCATTACAAGTCCATTAAAGTAAAACACCACAGGGACAGACTCCAGCCTGCTCACAATCTGATGTAGGCTAGCCTAATTGTTTCGCAGTCACTGCCAATATCCTGTTTGGTGACCCCTGAGGTACAGAGCCACAACAAAATGCCAGTGTCTGTGTTTGAGTTTCAGGTAGAGACACAACCTTTCAATATGACTAATGTAACAGTCTTCAGAGAAAAAATGAAAAAATATAATGCTTGGTAATGAGCAGTGTGATAGATAGCAATGTTGCTTCCCAGCAAGAAGGTGCCTGGTTTAAAGCCATGTTAGAGTAACCGGTGACTGAGTGGTTATCTGTCTCTTTGTGTTAGCTCTGCAATAGACTGGCAGCCTGTCCAGCCCAGCTGTGATCCTGAATTGGATAAGAGGATGGATTTTTTTTCTTCAGTTTAAAAATACACAGCTATTGCTGGAGCCATGGTTAATGTTATTAGTTACACATGTGCTTCCACACTGAGTCATTCACTGCTCCCTAAATGATAAACACTGTATACCAAAAGGTGCACTTTTATAGTCTAGTAAGCAATAAACTGACAATTTGAGCACATGAATCACCGCTGTTATTGTTCCCAGAAAAAGTGTAATTTTCACTGGTGACATGTGACACATTGTATTAGGGATTTGTCAGTATGAAGTAGTGTATATGCAAAGGCACTAATATCAGGATGGTGGAGGGAAGATGCAGGCCATTATTTTGTAAATTTAGGTCTTAGATGTGAGACTGGCTGCCACTTTAGTAGGTACATTTGACTAGTTATCGTTTTGGACCCTGTTTTGTCTTCAGAACTCCATTAATTTATTGTGACATGGATCCAACAAGGTGCTTGACACAATCCTGAGAGATTTGGTCCTTATTGACATAATATCACAGAGTTCCTGAAGAACCCAAAGATGCTCTGTTGGATTGAGGTCTGGTGACTGTTCAGGCAATTTGAGTGCAGTGAACTAATTTCTATTTTCAAGAAACCAGTTTGAGGAAATGCATTGTGATGCTATCCTGCTGGAAGCATCCACCAGCAGACGGGTACATCGTGCTCATAAAGGGCGAGCAACAATACTCAGATTGTGACATGTAAATTACACTGTTTGTGCCAAATTCTGACCTTCCCATCAAAATGTTGCAACAGAAATCAAGACCAGGACATCTTTTGTTACTTAGTTTTAGTGAGTCTGTGCAAATTGTAGCCTTGGCTTCCTGTTTCTGACAGCAGTGCACCTGGTGTGAACTTCTGCTGCTATAGTCCATCTGCTTCAAGGTTCAACATGTTGTGCATTCAGAGTTGTTCTGATCATGGTGGTCCAGGAAAATCAGAGTAGATCAGCAGTTTCTGAAATACTCAGACCAGCCCCTCTGCCATGAATGAATTGAGCTTCTGCCACACATTATCTGATTAGATATTTGCAACAGTGAGTCGCTGAACAGGTGTACCTAACAAGATGGCTAGTGATTGTACAGTTGTGCTTTATATAAATGAAATTTGAACATGTCCATAATTCCTTGTGTTAGTTCCGCTGTCCATCCGGTGTTGACTAATTTTATATATGGCGTGTCTACCATTGTCTGTACTGTTGCATGTCAATAGACGTGACTCAGGTGGCTGAATCACTGCTTCAACCTTGTCTATACTGACATTAACTACAAGACTGGAAAACGATTAGTGAAGAGAACTTAGAGACAACGTACTGTCCAGAAATCCTCCTTTAAACTGGAATTACACCAATTTGCACATGAGGGCAACCCTGTATAACCCTGCCACATGTATTATATTTGAAGTTTAGAGACTTTTACATCATCACTGCGATCCTTATCCTGAAAAACATAAACTGCGCAAAAATAACAGATGTAGCAAAAAGTATATATATTAAAACTCATATATGTAAATTGCTAGTTTTAATTTCAGTTTTTTGTTAGAAGGATCAGTCAACACTCTGAATTTTCTGGCAATTATTTAATTGTTCAGGCTTTACAGGGTTAAAACCAGTCATATGTAAATGACATTACTTGCCTTGTTACAGTGCACTGTACTACTGGTAAACTGATTGCTGCTGTTCATGGGGTTACTTTAACATGCATCGCGCACCTAAACAGTACTGCAGGACAAACATACCCTAACGCTGCAGTGCCCATACCAAGCAGGACAATGAGCTCTGGCACACCGCAAAAAGTGCAACAGCTCAGGGGACTTGACAAAGAGTTCAAGGGGTTGACCCAGCCTCCAAACTCCCCAGATCCCAGTCCAATCGAACATCCGTGGAATGCGCCATTACAAATCCCATTCCACGGAGGCTCCACTGTGCAACCCACAGGACTCACAATCATCTACTGCCATTCACCACAGAACTCTCCCAGAGGTCCCATGCCCCAGCAGGTCAGAGCTATTTTGCCAGCTCGAGGAGAGCCGTGTAATGTAATTCAGGAGGTTTTAATGTTGTGGTTGATTGGTGTATATGTCACAAGGAGCGCTATGCATCCTGTAACGCCTTCAGAAAATTGATGACGTGTCCAAAAATAATAGTAACATTGCTTGTGCTTGAAAACAACCAATTTATAAGAGTCATACTCTGTTATAAACAGGAGATATGGAATATGCAGTTATAGAGTAGCACAATTTTGATCATTACTTTGACTCTTTTAAAATTATAACCACAATCACCACACAAGAAAAGCAGTTTATTTGTGAACCTATTTATGAATGCTCAACAGCATGAATCTGGATTCATTAACAATCAAAGGAAAACCAAACATTTCTTGCTTATCTTAAGAAATAATATTTATTAATACACAATCAGAAATACTTTACAGAGCTGTGGCTTCTTTTGGTAAAGAACTGCATCAGTGTCTTTAAGCCACAGTCTGCAGAATATGCAAGTGGCTCTTCAGGAGCATTTCAGTACCCCACAATCACCCTTCGGCAATCTTTGATCCATCTCCATGGTGGCAACTACGGCTTTGTGTCTAACTGTTGTGCCCTGTCCTCTCTGTAGCCTTTGAGGAGCTGGTTGATAAGAGTCAGTTCATTTTCCTTTTTTGCAGGATAAAGGGGTGGGAAAGGGTTGCCTTTGTACTCCAGAACAGCCATCTTAGCTCTGTCCAGGTTCTGTCTGTTGGGGATGCGTGCCAGCCGTGTGTAGCTGTTTGAGTGGTTCTCAAACCGTGGAGCCAGGACCTTGAAGAGCTTTGGGACCAGATCCTTCTCCTGAAGAGAGGAAGCATACTTAAAATAAGCTTCACATCAACTGTTTTATATTCAGAGCTACACGGTTATTATCTTTACAAAGTGAAGAAGAGCTGCAGACACATACCGTCAGCCAAAAACTGGCCATTTTCATCGCCTTCTCATCAGTGTCTCCCTTTTTGGCATAGTCTACCAGCTAAAGGGAAAAAAAAGAAAAGATAAAAGAAAACATCGAAAGTCAGACGCATGTCAAAGAAAATGAATTAAAGACCTCTTTCAAAAAATATAAGGTTTTGAAACCTTGTTAAGAAGTTCGTACCATGTTTCATACCATATGCTAGAAGTCATGAACAAATAAAACAAATTTAAAAAACAAAACAAAAACAGCTACTATTGCAGTATGCTAATTAAAATGAAAATCACAAATTCAGGCAGTCAGGATTTCACACATATACCGAATATTAGGGCAGGGCTCATGTTATCTGTGTGTACTTGTTTTGTTTCAGTTAAGTGTGAGAATCTGCTGCTTTTTCTGTCATTTACAGTTGCGTGAGTTTCGTCATCTCATCCGTGTCTTACACTGATCCACATGAAAGCAGAGAGCAAAGAAGTGATGATTAATTTGACTTGACAACTTGTGATGTTGCCCTGAGAGAGGGGAAAAACAAACCTTTCTTACAAGTGTTATTCTATTTAATTGTTATATTTGTATTAACATGTTTTGATTCACTTTAATAGCTGAAACTTGCTAATTCTCAGTGTGGTACAGGCTCTGTATATTTTGTCAGGATCCTCTAAAACACTCAGTTTTGCGAGTGCGGAGCCAAGACGTGTGGCGAAGACCAATTTACATATTCACAGATGTCTGCATACTGAATAAGGCAAAGTTTTAGAGTTAGAACAATTTTAATGCAATAAAGGGTTATTTTTATATGAAAAACAACTTCTAAACAGGGATGAGCAAAACTATTTCAACTTCCTTCTAATAACACTCAGTAGGAGTCTACACAGTGCAGACATGCACACATATTAATATGCATAACCGGTTACTATCAACTGAATGGTTAAATCCAAGTATATCAATTTTTAACACAAAATGTTTAAGTAGCAAACTGCTCAGTGACATACTATATGCACAAATTTCCCACACAGGGGTTCTCCATTACCGCAATATGATGAAACTTGAGTTTGCTTCACACACATCTAAACCCAATTTAAACTACACACCAGGACTCACTAAGCACTATTCGTGTTCAATGCAAATAAAGGATCCCTATAAGATAAAAGGCAGTTAGAGACATGTCTCTAATCCAGTGGAAGGTGCGACATGAGAAAGCCTAACCCTAACCACAGTGGGGAACAGATGTTTTGAGAGGCATGTGCACACCTCATCCCATGCTGCTGTAGGGCAGGCGTGTGCAGAAACACTAATATGTGCCCCTTTGGGAGTGGATACACCTGTTAGTCAATATTCCACAGCACCAGTGATCCGCTACCTGCTCTTGCTGTGGAAGTATTTTTTATACTCTTTTTGTTATTCTGGGGGGTGGGTGGGGTATTCTCACAAATCATATCAAGACATTTGGAGCCAGAAAGAAGTGGAAAGGTAAAAGCTACAATCAGTTTTGGCAAAATGGCCAAGAAAGCTGCAGAAATTGCAGTCAAAACATAACATAGCAGTGGTATTATAAATATTTTAAGTAGCCAAGAAGTACTGTTTTGATAGTAGGTACAATAGTACAGAGATTACTTTTTTTGCTTACAAAAAAGGTCACTTATTTAATATATAAATTACTTATAAAACTCCTTTAATATTGTCTATATACAGCCTATTTACCAATAGAAGCATAGGAAACATACAAACAATCGCAAGCAATCGTTTTTTAGCAAGACATCAACACTGGGCAGAAATTCAGAGAAGTTACTGTTGGGGTTTTCTAGTTACTAGAAAACCCCAACAGAAGTTACTAGTTTGCTTTTCGCTTTATGCTTGTCTTGCATTGCTTCCACATTACAGCAGAACTTCACTCGGCTCAGATCTCAGTCAGACGGTGCAGGCTTATGAATGAATGAATGTGTATTTTCACAATCTGCAGTGGAAACAATAAGCTGTGAAAACCACCAAGCGTTCATTTCATTGATTGGTTGGAAGAACGTGTCTGTTTCAGCTGACCGGAGAGTGACCCGAGTGCTGCACTGGCCAATATGAACAGATTAATTAAAACGTTGTTTATATTAATTGTTATGTTAGTAACATTAGTGAGCTGCTGTGGGTGTAACTATCCTCTTAAGATGCGAGTCCACGTGTTTCTACCTAATAACTGTACTGGCCTTATTAGAAAGGCATCCCCGCAGATTAAATAATAATGTTATTAATAATTACTCATATTGAATTTGGCTAATTAGAACTACTCAGATACTGTTAGATTTCACCGTTTCTAAGCATACTGGTTCCTCACATGGTCACCTTTTCGGCGTAGAAGCGGACTTCATCTGCTCGGGCCAGCGTGGTTTCTATCCTCTCGTGTCGGACCAGTCCTGTCAAAATGTTGCGCAGCATGTCGATCCTGGACCGCGGGCCCAAACCCATCCTCCGGGCCATCCGGCCGTGGGAGATCAACATTTGCAACGTGGGGCGCATTTTGTCGGATAGCTTCGCCTACGAGAGCCCGCGTCAGACGAAATAAAACTTAAAAAGCAAAGACACGTTTAGAATATAATCTACCTAAACCACTGTTTATACGCAAAATAGAGCAGGTTACCTAAATGTTAGAAATATTCCGGAGGTCACATATATCAACGATATATGTGCTAGAGTTGACATTGGTGGTACGTCGGCTAATACGTCCGACTGGGTCGCGAAATTGCTAGAAGATAGTTCCGCTTAACACCGCCGCTACCTCACGGTCTATTGCTACAACTGGGGTCCTTTTTAAAAAACACCTTCTCTATATGTTTTTGTTTGTTTGGTTAAAAAGTATTGTTATACTGTTGTTGCGTGTGTGCATGTAAACTGTGTAAACTGATGAATGTTACGAAACTATTCATATCTAGATAACTCTTAGCCTCCCACGACCCAAAAGGTTATGATCCAGTCTCAAAATTTCGACTTATTCCTGTTTCAAAATTGCTGAACTTTTTTCAGATGCCACCCCAAAAAGGTTGTTTCAGTGGTAGAAAGGTTTTTTTAAATGATAAACTATCAGAGCATTATTAACCCAAGAGTTTGCAGGCTGATTTTAAAAGGGTTAGCTGGACTGAACTAGACTCATTCACCACTGAGTCAAGACAGAAGTAGAGTACAGATACACCTGAAAGGGCTGTATCTGAGTGTTGTGTGGTATAGATGTATAATAGAAGGTTTTGACAATGACAACTACTTAATAATAGTAGTTTGCTTTAAAGAGGAACAAATATTGTTCTTTGTATAGAAGAATTATTTTGAAATGTACAGGTTTTTGTATCACAGATTTTCCTGTTTGAAAGGCATAAGATACTGTTTGAAAGGCATAAGAACCAATAAATGATGTGACTGATTGACACGAGAAGGAGTTACTGACCAGTCTATGCTTTCAACAAATGCTAATATGAAAGCTTTGACATAGTAATGAATAAACCTCCCAAGACATGACTCGTGGATTTAATAGGACCAATGGGAATTTGGAGAATTTCTATCACAAAAATACAGATTGAATCCATGCATCCATTCTCTTCTGCTTATCCTTTTAAGGGTCGGGGAGCAAAGTTTGCTGGTATGCATAACCAGCTGCATACATTAAATAGGTGATAGTGGTTTAGGTTAAAGAAATGGTCCCGGTCTCTGTGCATTACTTTGATATAAATGCCAGGATTTGTTTTGTCAGTACATCCATAAGCCCCAAAGGCACAACACTCTGAGAGCAAGGTAAGCGACCGATATTTGAATGAGTTTCAAATCTATCTAGCTATCTAGCTATGAAACTATATGTATGAAACTTTTACAGCCATACCTTCTATATAGGACGCAAGCACAGCAAAATGTACTTCACTAATCACTAATCACTAACCTTGACTTGGCTGTAGCCTGTTGCACTCCAGATGGCCATGTTCACAACAGTAGCTGCAGAATGTTTCCTAACCCACATAATTTTTTTTTTTTGATAAACCAACAAAAAATGTTGTTTCAAGCAAACAAGAAAAGACCAATCATTTGTTAGAATATGCATTGGATTTGTTCTTTTATGTAATTGCAAGGCAGAGTAATATTTAGTTAATTAACTTTCTTCTTGACTAAAGATGATTATCAAAATTATTGCTTATAATTAAATATTATAAATGAGCTATTTGTTTGACAGCATAAATGTAAATATTAAAATGAAAAAAGATATTAATAAGATGTGAAAATAAAGAACTGCATCCTGCTTTATGTGGAATTCCCAAAGTTACTCTGGTATAGGTTAAATTACATTAAAGTATTCCTACTTTTAAAAAATGTAACAGCTGGAATTAGTCATGATAAATATTAATGACTTTTTTTTTTAGTAGCAGGACTGCAGGATTGTTAATTGTCACACAGCAGTTAGAAATCAGCAGCAAACCTCTGTATTACTGATACATTGATTATTCAAATCTAAATTTCTGAATTTCTGAATGGGTCTGAATTAATTTGAGTCATCCATTATGCTGCAATCATTTTTGCTATAAGAATAGTTACATGTTGTCCTATATTTGATTTCTCACTGCTGCATATTTCTTTTATGGTTGAGTTCTGAACTCGGCCTTGAGTAAAGGTGTTATGTGAACAATCCATATGTTGCAGCCATATGGGGTTAGATTTAGAAGCCTTACAAGTCTGGAATGGACCACCCGTGTCTGGTTTACACCTCACTATCAATTTGTGTGTTTTAGTTGACTGGCTATCACAGGATAAAGACTGAAGTGACGTAAAAGGATACAATGTCAGCCATGAAATCTCTGGTTTTCATTTTGCTAATTGAAGTTGCTTGCAAGTGCAGACGGTGTCTTGTGCACTGTGCATGTTTCTATAGTGCAACAAATGAATTACTATTTCTGTGTCCACAGATGATGTTGATGGGTATGAGTGTGAGCCCTACTCCCAGCCCCAATCAAGCGTCTTCTGTGGTTTCTCCCTGGTCAATGAGAACTGATGCAACTGATGGGAAAAAGGAACAGAAAATCAATTGTCTGTCTTTTGCATGGAGTTGTGTATGGGAGATCATCATACTGGAGCCACTGAGGGTAATGAGGAGTTTGTTAGTGTTTTCCATATAATCCAACAAGCCTTCTGTGAAAGTTTGGCACTTGTGAATGACATCAGGCTGCTCAAGCTCAGCTGCCATAGTCAACCAGTATGTGCAGCCTGTGGCTCTGCCCGCTGGCTGTGCCTTTTCTGGGACCACTTGCAAAGTCTCTATTATCCCCAATGTTCTTTTGTATTTGCTGCAGCTGCTGACAGGCTTCAGTGTGCAGAAATTCCCATCCTGTCTGAAGATTACTGTCACATTGCATACCCCAATGTAGTTGACTACACCATATTCTGTAAAGGATACCTGGATGAAGGCAGGCTCCTGCCAGATATGTTTCTGCTTTTCTGACAACATACGTTCAAACTGGACCAACCACTTGTTTTAATTACTTTAAAGTGCTGAGGGCTGAGCATTGCATTGCAAAAGTTCAGAGTTCAAGTATCAAGATTCACTGCATGTAAGTCCAAGTTTTTCTCTCAAGGTGACTCTGGAGGTGCTGATTTCTGCAAAGTTGTGCTGCAAGATGTTGTATATTGGGGATATAGACATGCTGAGAAAAGCTATCCTACACCAAGGCATCATGTTAGTGCTTCCAAACACCCCATCCCCTGTGCCAAACATGACTCTGTTCAGTGTAATGATCCTACAACATCCTGACTGATGTTGTTCATTTTCTATGTCTGTGTTATGATTGAGTGGCTGCACAACACAAAGGCCATGCATTAACTGTGTATAAATTGGACTGGTTCCAAAAACAAACAGTTTGTTTACACTTGTGTTTTCAGTTGCCCTGGATGACGACAAGATCGTCGGAGGGGTTGAGTGCACACCTCACTCTGAGCCCCATCAGGTGTCTCTGAACTCTGGCTACCACTTCTGTGGTGGCTCCCTGGTCAATCAGAACTGGGTTGTGTCTGCTGCTCACTGCTACAAATCGTAAGTATATTTCTATAAGATCTATAAGATTACAGGTCTGATTTTCAGACCAGAGTTGTGCAAAATTAATTTTTATTGGGAGTTTTATACTAATTTCCTGTTTTTCAAATGTTTTCAGTCGTATCCAGGTGCGTCTGGGAGAGCACGACATTAAGGTCAATGAGGGATCTGAGCAGTTCATCGACTCCTCCCGTGTCATCCGCCATCCACAGTATGATTCCTGGAATATTGACAATGACATCATGCTGATCCAGCTGAGCCAGCCTGCCTCCCTCAACAGTTACGTGCAGCCTGTGGCTCTGCCCAGGAGCTGTGCTCCCGCTGGCACCATGTGCAGCGTCTCTGGATAGGGCAACACCATGAGCTCTAGTGAGTAACTTCTGCACGTTAGCAGTTTAAAGTTAAACATGTTTCATGACATTTGGTTACATCAGCATGAATCGTTGTTCATCCATACTCTGTTTCAAACATTGCAGCTGCTAATCGGGACAGACTGCAGTGCCTGGACATCCCCATCCTGTCCCACAGTGACTGTAATAACTCCTACCCTGGCATGATCACTGACTCCATGTTCTGCGCTGGATACCTGGAGGGAGGCAAGGACTCTTGCCAGGTATGTAATAAGTCAAACCTGCAATTGTCCCCTTCTCGAATAGTAAACCTTTCTTAAAATTCCACAAGAGTGGATGTATCCCACAATGAGAACAACACATTTCATTTATATTTAATTAGATTTAAATAATTATTTCTTGACATCCATCTTTGTTTTTTTTTAACTTTGTTTTCAGGGTGACTCTGGTGGTCCTGTTGTGTGCAACGGTGAGCTGCAGGGTATTGTGTCCTGGGGCTACGGATGTGGTGAGAGGGACCACCCCGGTGTCTATACCAAGGTAAAACTATATGCTTTCTTTAATTTAAACAGTTACGTCATATTCAATTCACATTGTGTGGCTTCAGTTAAACTTCATCATCCTGTCTACAATAACAAATCTCAATCTGTCTCCATTCACAGGTCTGCATCTTCAACAACTGGATTCAGCAAACTATGGCCAGCTATTAAGTCTGATCCTTTGATCACCACTCTGCTTGGCTGCATTTTTTAAAACCAGTTTAACTCTGCTCTACTGTAGAGTTCTGAATAACATGCAGTCAACTAAATCAATAAAATCATACAAATTGAGTACTGTTTTGTCATTTGTTTTACAATATATACATTTAATCAATAAAGAACTAACATAGACATGATAGCCAACAGCTATTTAAGATGTAGCAGACAGTCATTCACAGCATTGTTCATATAAATGTAAGGCACACACAGAAAGTTATACACCTTGACTTTCATTAGTTTTACCTGATTATCTGCAAATTGTTTGACAAAAAAAATAAAAAAATAAAATCAGTGCCAGAGATGCCAGCAGGATCAACAAACTAATCCGCAAGGCTGGAAGCATCATTGGTCAGAATTTGGAGGTCACTGAGTCAGTGAGGGACAGGCGGACACTGAACAAACTGGCCTCCATCATGGACAACCCATTCCACTCACTCCATTTCACACTTCTGAGGTGGCAGATCTCCTTCTCCATCAGACTGATTCAACCTCACTGCAATAAAGAACACTTTGGGAAATCATTCCTACCGTTCTCTGTAAAGCTGTATAACAACTCTTTACTCTGTGATAGGTGATCACACCTGCCAGGCATAAGATCCCAAACATATTTTGTATTCTACTTTCATGCAGCTGTTTTTCTTACATTTATAGTATAAATATTATTTATTAATGGAATTTGTATGTCTCTCTTACACAATATCAGTCTAAACTTTACTGTTTTTAACTAACTTAATTTTTACTGTTCTTTTTATTTTATATCGCTGTTGTAAATGTATTAATTTCCACTCTCTCTCATACTATAAGACCCTTACTGGGCATGTGCGGTTGGATCACCTGACACTAACTGTAGCACATTGTCTAACCCCCTATCTTCTACCACCAATTGTGGTCTACAGTCCAGAGCAATCCATTTTGCAAGAGAATTTGTAAGTTGTCTGATGTTGACTTACTAATTTTGCCCTGAAGTCAGTCTTGATGCATTCTCAATCATCCAGGAAAGTAAATCGCCATCTTACAATGCTGTGATTGCAGCCATTCCCCAAACTCTCTGTGAATGGTACTCATGGCCATTGATCAGTGGTCTTTGATCAGTGGGTTTTGGTCAGTGGTTGTTGATCAATGGTCATGAGAATTTGCATAATTATGATTAAGGAACTGACCTCCCAGCCCATTGTTCCCTCAGTGGGCTGGTTTCAGTCATTATGCAGATGTACTGTTTATAAGGTTGGGGAAACCTGCAGTCAGCTGAGACTGAAGAAGTCACTCGGATGAGTGACGAAACGTTTCTCCCACAAAACGCTACGTCCAGATGAACTGAATCAACTTTTGGAGACCTGAAGTCAGTCATTTCATCAAGTTTGGGCTGCCAACACCTTTTTTGGTACTCGGACTGAGACTGCTAGTGCTAACAGCTCCCACAGTTTCGGTCCTTGCTGTTTTGTATTTAGATGGTACCCCAAGGTTGAAGTGCTTTGGTGGTATGCAAACTAGTTTTTAAACAGTTTGCACAAAACCACGCTTTTATCAAGGCTTCTGTCAGGTAGTCCTTTCGAAATGAACTTTGCCTTCGATCAGTCCTAGCAACGGGCTTTCTTCTGATTGTTGCTTTGATGTGAGCATCAGTGTAATCTATACCAGGAAATTGTGCATTAACAAAAGTTCCCCTTTGCTTGGAATGCAAAAGCTGTGTCCAAATTCAGAGGCTGCATCCTCCTGAGGCCGATTACATCACACAGCGACATGACAAAGGCTGCCCAAATTCGAAGACTCCTCCAAATGCGGCTGACAAATGCGTCCTTTATTTCCCCAGATTTGAAGGATGGATTGGGTGTATCCTTCGCGGCTCAACCTTCTCCCCATCAGCTTTTGCAGTTTTACCAGCTCTGATGGAGTTAAAATGACAAACTTGTGCTTTTGTTTGTCTAAAGCAGCGAGACAGCCTCTTGATTCTTTAGTAGACAAGAAACCATGTCCAGCGTTGAATTCCATCATGTGGAAACATCCTGTATGAGTGGCTCTTTGTGTTGCCCCAGTCTTGTTTGCTACTGGTGTAGTTCCTCCATATTAGCAGGGCTGTCTGTAATGCATCGAATTTTGCTTGCTTTTCAAGCTGTTGAATTTTACTTGAAATAGTCATTCAGCACCCCTCTGACCACCACCAGGCAACGGGTGAAGTGTCTTGCCCAAGGACAGCGGACTGTCGGAGCCGGGGCTCGAACCAGCAACCTTCTGATAACAAGATGAACTGCCAACTCTTGAGCCACGATCGCCCCTTCACAGATTCATATTTACTGTAAGAAATCCTACTTTAGGTAAGAAGGTTTTTAATTTGCTGCTCACAGCACTTCAGTGTCCAATGTGAATTTAGTTTTCAAGTGCTGTCAAACACACAGATGTGAGATAGTGCGTTCCAGATATCTAAATATAGAGATTATATTTACCTTTGTCGAAGTCTGACCAGAGACACACTAATTTCAAACAATAGGGGCTGACTTATTAGTCTATTGTTTTATGAAAATCTACATTTAAATTTGTATTTTATTATTTGTTATTATATCATGCTCCACTGTCAGTGCATAAAAGTCTGGGCATAGGGAAAAAGTGACCCTTAAGTGCTTATTGAAGTGAAACAGTTCAGGTCTGCGAGGCTACAGAAACAACCACAAAAAACTATTTAAGAAATAAAATAATCCCATTTTCAAACATTCCTTTGAAATTTTCTTCATTTGCTAAGAAGAAAGCTATCCCTTTTCACTATTCTGCTCATTACTGTCATCATATATTGGCAGGATTGAAATGAACTTTTCCCAGTATTACAAAAAATTGCAATAAGTTACTAGCAGTTAAAATATAGATGAATACAATGATACAAAAGAGTAATCTATTTATGTGCATGATTTACATCAAGATGTTTCTAAAAAATAAGCCATCTCTATTCAAACAAATCACCAACCCCAACGAGCCACACAAGAGATTGGCTCTTTGCTGACCAATAGGATTGCTCAGAGAGCTGGGCAGCTCTCCTGTGGATATAAATGAGAGCTCCAGGTGAAGCCCTCTCATCGACAGAATCACTCAGCAATCATGAGGTCTCTGGTCTTTGTTCTGCTCATTGGAGCTGCTTGTGAGTGTGAAGTTTTATCTGAGCAGATTGTCTTCCTCTCTGACTGGCAGATGTTTTTCTTATTAGACTAAAACTTCATCCAACATAACTTTAGCTGCTCATGGCTGCAGCTTCACAATGATTCTAATCAAATACAATGTACTTTGGGCTGGAAATCAAACAGCATAGATGTTTCATTCCTGATGTAAAAGTGTAGGAGTAAACAGTTTGTTTATACTTGTGTTTTCAGTTGCCCTGGATGACGACAAGATCGTCGGAGGGTTTGAGTGCACACCTTACTCTGAGCCCCATCAGGTGTCTCTGAACTCTGGCTACCACTTCTGTGGTGGCTCCCTGATCAATCAGAACTGGGTTGTGTCTGCTGCTCACTGCTACGAGTCGTAAGTATCTTTCAGCAAGATTTTAAATCTTATTTACATAAGGGAGTCATCCGCATTATTATTTGGTAGTTTCTGAGTGTTCGAATCTATTCTTTCTGTTTTTCAAATGTTTTCAGTCGTATCCAGGTGCGTCTGGGAGAGCACGACATTAAGGTCAATGAGGGAACTGAGCAGTTCATCGACTCCTCCCGTGTCATCCGCCATCCACAGTATGATTCCTGGAATATTGACAACGACATCATGCTGATCCAGCTGAGCCAACCTGCCTCAATCAACAGTTATGTGCAGCCTGTGGGTCTGCCCAGTAGCTGTGCTCCCGCTGGCACCATGTGCAGGGTCTCTGGATGGGGCAACACCATGAGCTCTAGTGAGTAACTTCTGCACGTTAGCAGTTTAAAGTTAAAAATGTTTCATGACATTTGGTTACATCAGCACGAATCTTTTTTCATCCATACTCTGTTTCAAACATTGCAGCTGCTAATCGGGACAGACTGCAGTGCCTGAACATCCCCATCCTGTCCTACAGTGATTGTAATAACTCCTACCCTGGCATGATCACTGACTCCATGTTCTGCGCTGGATACCTGGAGGGAGGCAAGGACTCTTGCCAGGTATGTAATAAGTCAAACCTGCAACTGTCTCCTTCTCGAATAGTAAACCTTTCTTAAAATGCCACAAGAGTGGATGTATCCCACAATGACAACAACACATTTAACTTATATTTAATTAGATTTAAATAATTATTTCTTGGCATCCATCTTTGTTTTCTTTACTTTTATTTTCAGGGTGACTCTGGTGGCCCTGTTGTGTGCAACGGTGAGCTGCAGGGTATTGTGTCCTGGGGCTACGGATGTGCTGAGAGGGACCACCCCGGTGTTTATACCAAGGTAAAGCTAAATAATTTCTTGAATGTAAATGGCTATCTTAAACTAAGTTCTTATTGTAGAACGTTCATCATCCCATCGTCCTCTTTTTAATAACAAACCTTGATCTGTTTCCATTCACAGGTCTGCATCTTCAACGACTGGATTCAGCAAACCATGGCCAGCTATTAAGTCTGATCCTTCAACTTCTTTCCTACTCTGCTGCAATTCTTCTATCATTTTAACTCCATTGTTATTGTTGAGTTCTAAACAACTTGCAGTCAGAATCCACCTAAATCAAATAAATAAATAAAGTTATTCACCTTGACTTCCATTTTTTTGCCTTCTGTGTTCCTACAAAACTGTTTTTTGATATTTAAAATAGTAAAACAAACATTTTACAACCACATCCTGGAATTTAAGAAGTTGGAGAAAAGCAGTTACTTTGTACATAAATCATCTGAACTGCTGAAATCTTCTCTCTTCTTCAATTTTCCACTGCTGCTGCTGTTTAGAAAGGGATTGATATAATAATCAATAATCTGGGACTGGTAATAACAAATTACATATTTATATATTGTTTTCCAATTATACAACAGTCTATGTATCCATAAATAGAATTTTGATCTAATTTTGACCAGTGACTGTCTCTGAGTTTTTATATTTGGTAAGTTCATGTAATCTGCTTCAAACCTTTTCTGTGGACAAAAGTATGACTGAATCTGAGGCCATCTGGATATAGGGTGGGCTCCTTTTAAGGGTCTTTTTACTCCTTTCTAACATGCAATGGCAATTGATTGGCAGAGCCTGTTACCACTGTCACAAGACATCCTCATCAGTCACTCTTATGGTGTAACTTTACACGTGGCCAGAGTTAGAATTAAGACAGAAACCAGCTGTAGTGCATGTACATTCTAGCGAGCACTGCACAGTAATTTATAACAATAACATCTTATTTACAACAGTAAACCTACTATTAAACCTATTCCTAATACCTAAACAGTACCTTTTCAAAGCTAGGTTAAGAAACTTTATGCAAAAGTATCCCTGCATTAATTCAATTGTTATCTGCTGAAGTAATTATCCATGTGAGGGATAAATCATCATCACTAGTACACTGAATAAACCTATAATCCCTAACCGTATCCTCCTGAGACCCAGGGGAAAAAAAAGTATTTTGATTTTGATTTTTTTCAGATAAATCAAGTGTTGGGATGGTAAAAAACACATTACAAAAACAAAATTGTTTTTAACTAATTTTATTTAAATTTTACAACATGTGCACTTCAGTGCACAAGGGGACTTCATTGATCACGAATGTGAAACTAACAAAATTCAAGAGCTATTTAAGAAAATTAAATGCTCCACTGAAATTTTTGTAAGCAGGATATTAAAACTTATTTATATAACAATATCATAAAAATGTAGATCATGGGTCAACTTAGAAGTCACTGACACTTCATTAGCTGTAAGCCATTGGTTCAGGAACAAGTGATTGCACTGGGCTTTCTATTTCACAAAAGTCAATTCATTTATGATATCTGAGGAAGTACTGTAATTTTTTTTATTTGGAGACACAAAGGAACATTTGGCACTTCCCACATCTCACATATGTTTTACTGTTGCACCCAACCATTCTACAACTGAAATGCCTTGGACTGTTAACCATTTCAGGCAAGTGGAGTGAACCATATTTTGTTACACTCTCATCTGGTTGGGGCTTCCTTTTCTTGATTTTTGGAGAGAACTCTTCATTACTGGTATTATTCAGGTCTTGTTCACATGTTTGTCCCTGGTTTCTCAGCCAAGAGGAGCTTGAACTCCAGATACTGTGAGTTCTTTTGGCACATTGAGATCATTGACAACTTTCAGCAAAGACGTGATCTTGTAGAAACAATCAGGTGTCATGGATTCAGCTATAATTGCGACTCTTGTTTTTTTTTACTTTACTGGAAAACATTTCTGCATTTTACCCATATTTTATTTTTAACTCAAAATCAAAAATTCCAGATTCTCCTACATGTTGGTTTTGGACCAGATAGGACGACAGATTTCAGGTGGCTCTGTGTTTTTCTCTATTACATCTGCCACTGCATCTCGATAATCTTTGTGTGGCTCCTCCTGGGTTCTCACCCTCTCCTATCTGGCTCACATGACTCTCATCTTCTGAAAAATCTATGTTTGAATCTCCCTCAATTATTCTGTTAAGAATTCTCTCTGCCTTTGTCAAAGAGTTGTCTACTAGGAAAAAGTGAAATAAATATAAGTACAAAGTCCCGACGTGCACTAGAGTACACATTAATAAATTAGTCATTTCCTCTGTGAAACTAAATAAGCTTAATTCTTAAAAAACCCTCAAATTATTTACTAGATGTTTATTTTTGAAAATTAATCAAAATCTGATTTTAAAAAACATTTTAAATGTAAATATCATGCTTACCTTTCTTTCTCCCATAAAATGTGCTTGTGGGCATGCCAGCCATTTTGAAAAGGTGGGAAAAAGACAATTGGCAAGGCCACACCCCCACACATGTGATATCATTTAAAAGGTACTGTTGTCCTCTCTAAGAAACATCAGGACTTAGAAGAGTGGCAAGTAGAGTATGAGAGGTACAAGCAAAAACTAAATGTGTACTACAGTGCACAAAAATGAATTACTGGGTCTCAGGAGGGTATGGTGTCAGAATGTGTGATTTCTGGCTTTTAAAAAATGTTGCCACTGTACTTTTTTTGGACATCACACAGTACATGACATGATTATAAGTCAAAAAAATATATATATAGTCATACTGCCTCTGTTTTCTAGATAACTTTGCTTGATTTTTTTCAGGATATATTCTCATCTTTAAAATTATAACAAATTATTTCAGTAAGAACCTTTTAAAAAAAATGAAATTATACTTGCAAACAGTCTGTCAGCTTCATAAAATAACCTCAGTTCAGTTTTTTCATGGGGCAAAAAATACATTCCCAGAAAAGTCTAAAAGACAAAATGTATAATGAAAGCTGTCATGGCGCTTTTATCTTTAAAAGAAACAAACAACAAAAGCCAACAAAAAATCAAATCAAAACAAAACAAAACAAAAGTAATTAAAGTCATCTAAAACCAAACAGGCCTAATATAAAAAAAATAAGTCACTAAAGTCTGGATGTTAACATAAGATGTTCTATAAATCTAACAAGAAAAAACAGCACACAATTAAAAATAATATGATGTTCTTTCTTTAAATTTTTTAAAAAATATAAATATAAACCTACCGTACAGTAATTCACTACTTCTGTATTAATTTGTACTTTATCAGCTCACCTGGAGTTGCTGATTGTCTGGATATTTTTCAGACTGTGGTATTTCATTATTTACTTTAAAGTGAGGTATTTCACACCCACAAAGAATAATTTATACATATAATATTCACTATCAACTTATTTTTTTCTCATGGCAGCCTCAATGTCCATTTGTGACTTTAGTTTCTAGGTCATAGGTGCTGAGAAGTGAACAGCTGTGAGATACCGTGTTCCATTCATCCATTTCTCCTGCTTATCCAGTCACAAATATCTAAATATAGGAGTTATATTTACCTCTATAACCTGACCAAACACATGCGCCCAAATTTCTGAGAACACAAGCTAACTTTTTATTTCATGTTTTTTTTTTTTAAACCAAAATCTAAGTGTATAAGTGTGTTTTGGTACATTGGAAAGCCACACGAGTACAATATACATATTATTAGGATTTTTTCTATTTAGGTGCATGATTTATATCAAGATTTTAAAAAGAAAGCCATTCCTATGTAAATCTGGTCTCCAGCCCAACGACCCACCAAAGAGATTGGCTCCTCGCTGACCAATAGGATTGCTCAGAGAGCTGGGCAGCTCTCTCTGTGGATATAAATGAGAGCTCCAGGTGAAGTCCTCTCATCTAACGGATCACTCAGCAATCATGAGGTCTCTGGTCTTCGTTCTGCTCATTGGAGCTGCTTGTGAGTGTGAAGTTTTAAGGCTTTTCTTAGATCACACCTTTATTCACCATAGCTTTATTATCTCAAATTTATTATGTTTCAGTGGCCAATCAAATAGGTTTGATTTATGCATTTGACTGAAAATCAAACAGCATAGATGTTTCTCTCCTGATGTAAAAGTGTAGGAGTAAACAGTTTGTTTACACTTGTGTTTTCAGTTGCCCTGGATGACGACAAGATCGTCGGAGGGTTTGAGTGCACACCTCACTCTGAGCCCCATCAGGTGTCTCTGAACTCTGGCTACCACTTCTGTGGTGGCTCCCTGGTCAATCAGAACTGGGTTGTGTCTGCTGCTCACTGCTACAAATCGTAAGTATCTTTCAGTAAGATTTTAAATCTTATTTAAGTAAGTGAGTGATCCACAATTAATATTTGTTGGTAGTTTCTGAGTGTTTGAATCTATTCTCCTGTTTTTCAAATGTTTTCAGTCGTATCCAGGTGCGTCTGGGAGAGCACGACATTTCGGTCAATGAGGGATCTGAACAGTTCATCGACTCCTCCCGTGTCATCCGCCATCCACAGTATGATTCCTGGAATATTGACAATGACATTATGCTGATCCAGCTGAGCCAGCCTGCCTCCCTCAACAGTTACGTGCAGCCTGTGGCTCTGCCCAGGAGCTGTGCTCCCGCTGGCACCATGTGCAGGGTCTCTGGATGGGGCAACACCATGAGCTCTAGTGAGTAACTTCTGCACGTTAGTAGTTTAAAGTTAAACATGTTTCATTAGGGTGGCTGTAGCTCAGGAGGTAGAGCAGGTCACCTACTGATCGGAAGGTTGGTGGTTCGATCCTTGGCTCCTCCAGTCTGCATGTCAAGTATCCTTGGGCAAGATACTAACCCCAAGTTGCTCTCCGATGCGTCCATCGGAGTATGAATGTGTGTGAATGTAGTTAGATAGCACTAAGTATAGATAAAGTGCTTGTGAGAATGGGTGTGATTGGGTGAATGTGGCATGTTGTATAGAGCGCTTTGAGTACTCCGAGAGAGTAGAAAAGCGCTATATAAGAATCAGTCCATGACATTTGGTTACATCAGCATGAATCGTTGTTCATCCATACTCTGTTTCAAACATTGCAGCTGCTGATCAGGACAGACTGCAGTGCCTGAACATCCCCATCCTGTCCTACAGTGACTGTAATAACTCCTACCCTGGCATGATCACTGACTCCATGTTCTGCGCTGGATACCTGGAGGGAGGCAAGGACTCTTGCCAGGTATGTAATAAGTCAAACCTGCAACTGTCTCCTTCTCGAATAGTAAACCTTTCTTAAAATGCCACAAGAGTGGATGTATCCCACAATGACAACAACACATTTAACTTATATTTAATTAGATTTAAATAATTATTTCTTGACATCCATCTTTGTTTGTTTTACTTTGTTTTCAGGGTGACTCTGGTGGCCCTGTTGTGTGCAACGGTGAGCTGCAGGGTATTGTGTCCTGGGGCTACGGATGTGCTGAGAGGGACCACCCCGGTGTTTATACCAAGGTAAAGCTAAATAATTTCTTGAATGTAAATAGCTATCTTAAACTAAGTTCTTATTGTAGAACGTTCATCATCCCATCGTCCTCTTTTTAATAACAAACCTTGATCTGTTTCCATTCACAGGTCTGCATCTTCAACGACTGGATTCAGCAAACCATGGCCAGCTATTAAGTCTGATCCTTCAACTTCTTTCCTACTCTGCTGCAATTCTTCTATCATTTTAACTCCATTGTTGTTGTCGAGTTCTAAACAACTTGCAGTCAGAATCCACCTAAATCAAATAAATAAATAAAGTTATTCACCTTGACTTCCATTTTTTGCCTTCTGTTTTCCTACAAAACTGTTTTTTGATATTTAAAATAGTAAAACAAACATTTTACAACCACATCCTGGAATTTAGGAAGTAGGAGAAAAGCAGTTACTTTGTACAGAAATCATCTGAACTGCTGTTACCACCGTTGCAAGACATCATCATCAGTCACTCTTACTGTGTAACTTTACACGTGGCCAGAGTTCAGAATTAAGACAGAAACCAGCTGTAGTGCATGTTCATTCTAGCGAGCACTGCACAGTAATCTGTAACAATAACATCTTATTTACAACAGTAAACCTACTATTAAACCTATTCCTAATACCTAAACAGTACCTTTTCAAAGCAAGGTTAAGAAACTTTATGCAAACTTTATATAGCTTTCCCCAGTTCTGCAAGCTGATCATTCTCGTTTACCTGCCCCACCATCCCTCCCTCCTTGTTCTCCATTCTTTAACTTCTTCACTTTTATTCAGTACATGGGGATCTGCTAGGCCCGGGAGCCATCGCCAGTCCACTTCGAGGCCTTCCCCAAACCGCAGCTCAATTCATGTCAAAGCATTCACTTTTACCCACTAAAACACTCTCAAACCTAAAATGAGGACTTGGGCCCAGCTAGTGAAATAACAAACATTGATCTGTTTCCTTTCACAGGTCTGCATCTTCAATGACTGGATCGAGCAAAACATGGCGAGTTATTAAGTCTGATCCTTCCATCATCACCTTACTCCATTTAGTTTTTTACCAGTTTAACTCTACTCTGTTGTAGAGTTCTGGTGCAGTCAGTTTTGATGTAAATCAATAAAATCATACAGACTGAGTTCTGCTTGTTTTGCCATTTCTTTGCCATTTATATATTTGGCAACAAATATTTCAAAAAGGACTTATGATCATCATCATATTTACAGTGTAGCACTTTAGAGAGTCAGTTTAGAGAGATACTAATATTTACTATTGAGTTTCCTTTGATGCATTTTAGTTGTTTATTTAGTTAGTTTGATATTTAAAAGAAATTGGTCAAATTTGAATCCAAATTATTATTATTACGTTATAATTACAACACCAAATCCACACTGGCATGTTGTGTAGTTTTGGACCCAAATTCATTTGAGGTAGACAGAAAAACAAAAAGCCGACCTTTTATTTGGTGATTTAAAAAGTCTAAAAAGACAGATACTGTTAGAGGCATAGAACAGAAATCCAATAGCTTGCAGAAAAATTTAGAGGAAGAATAAATGGAAGAAAAGACTATATAGTATAGGGAATGAGGCATAGTAGAAAACAATGACAAGACAAGCAGACAAATAGGAAGTCATAACAACCCCCCTCCCCCAACACACACACACACACACACACACACACACACACACACACACACACACACACACACACACACACACACACCAAGCAAAACAAACAAAAAAACAATACACAAGACACTTACAGATACAAAAAACTGAGGAAGCAAGAATAATTCATTTCATTTCATTTCTTTATTTATTTCACACATGGTTCAACAGTGTTTCGAATCATTAACGTTATGACAAAAACCAAAATGAAAAAGGTAACAGTAACTCAACTTGAAGCAGATAGGCTACAGCAGCAGGAACAAAAATACTGGGTGTCACACCTGTCAGCTATTAACAGGAACCCGAGGCTACAGTGCACTCTGGCTCACCATAACTGAACACAAGATTGTAAAAATGTTGCCTGTTCTGATGAGTCGATTTCTGCTGCAAAATTGAGATTTTGAAGTCAACATTTGGCACAAACAACATGAAAGCATGGATTCAATTCAATTCAATTTTATTTATATAGCGCCAGATCACAACAAAAGTCGCCTCAAGGCATGGATCCATGCTGTCTTGTATTAGAGGTTTAACCTGGTGGTGGTGTAATGGTGTGGGGGTTTTTCCTGGCACACTTTGAGCCCTTTAGTGCATTTGTTACCATTAAAATCAATCTAGTCTTAGCAAGATGTAATTAATGAAGTGGCTGGAATTCTAAACTTAGGAGTCCAGAGTCAAAAACATAACCAGTCAAATGGACCATGACAGTTGAAAGGTTTCTCCCTCTTCTTCGTAAACACACAGAGAGGCATCTAAATGCTGATTTCACACTTTATTCACACTTTTTAAATTTGTTCTAAAACCCTCTGAGTATTTTAGTAAATATGCCAAGAACTTCATCTGCAATACAGAGTCAGATTCTCACACATCATTGAAGGATGGATGCTTGCTTTGGTTGTTGCACATTAATGATTCCATTTCATTTTCCTGCATTTGAATTGTGAATAAGTTAATTATAAATGAATGTGCAAAATGATTTTTAAAAATGACTTTGAATTTTACATTCTGCCATTAATATACTAATCAGTCTTCGTCTCATATTCCATTTAATCTTCTCATGTCTGTGACACAACAATCCTGGAAAGAGCACTAATTTCTGTGAAGAGCGCATTAGAAATATTCCTGTACAACTGTCCACTGGTTTTGGAGTGACGGTGTGTCTGATCTGACACAATCATCAACTCAGCACAAGTGAATGATGGCTGTCTTTTCTCTGCTTCTGCTGACCTTTCATAGACAAATTGTGTGTGTGTGGATGAATTGTGTCAAACAAGCCAGTTTAAAAAGTAGAGTTAACTACATTGCTTGTTTTTTAACCTTCAGGTACTTTTCTTTTGATGCTTTTAGACCATCAATAAAAACCTTTTAATAGCAGCACACATTGCCTCAGTTCTTTAAAAATTACAAATCATTTTTTAAAAAAGAAAACACTTAGCACTAAATTTTAGAGCTATATAGAGCAAATGCTCTAAAAGGAGTCAGGAACGACTCTGAACATTCCACTTTTGACTGAAAGGTGAGTGAAACGATCTGTCAGGGGTCTGTGACCCAGCTTTTTGAGTTTATTTTGTATTTTTGATTTCTTATGTTATATTGGAAATATGTTAAGTTCTTGTGTTGTGTTATTAGTAAGGATTTATCCATCCGCTTATCCTTTTTCAGGGTCGCGGGGGGCGCTGGAGCCTATCCCAGCTGTCATAGGGCGAGAGGCAGGGTACACCCTGGACATGTCGCCAGTCTGTCGCAGGGCCAAAAACTTTCGATCTTACGTGCTGCACAATAATTTTCAATATTTAGTATTTACTGTTATATTCACATAGGGGGTGGTGGGTGTGGGAGTAAAACTTCTGACAAAACCGCATCAAAAGCATGCATAAATAAGTTGAATATTAAAACTGTTTCCATTGTTGAATGAAGCAACTTTATGTGTTGAGTTTTGCATCAGTCACTGATGATTGTAAAAGGGTAGCCACACTTTGACACAATAATTACATTTTTTGAATATGAGACATTACAGAAATGTCTTATAGTAAGACATTTGCCAAAGTGGCAGAAACATTACAAATAAATACAAACATATTGATGCAGAATAGCTGATTTTATTTATTGTGCCCTCAGATTGGTTTTTCCTTGTGACTCTGTCTTAGCCTGCTGCTTTTCTTTCTGACACTACCCACAACCACCCCACACACACACACACACACACACACACACACACACACACACACACACACACGCGCGCGCGCACACTCACACACACACATCAAGGCCATTCACTCAACCACGCACACACACATACCCACCTGCTAACGACACACAAAGACCCCCACCCCCCTTCCCAAGTGAAGCCAAGCAGATGCCCCACGGAATCAGCAGCAAAACTGTGATGCAGCCAGATGGGCCCGCGATCCACCAGTGGAGCCCCATCCCAGGCTGTAGCTTGCCAACAATGAGTGACCTATGAGAGAAGCTTAAACAGGCGTTAAATGTGGGGAGATAAGCGGTTTGGATGAACACTTAGCACCAAGCAGTAAGAACAGAATGCAGAGATACAGACGGGGTCAACATAACCAGGCAAGAGAGGAGGAGCAGGAACAGTTGGAGCACACAGACTATTGCAATATGAGTCAGAGTGTGCCTAGGTGTCTTCTGGGCATTTGCCAGACACCATGAGACTGCTGACTCTGCTGCTGATGGTTGGATTTGCTGGTGAAAATACAAACATACACACATACATACAATGTACATATCTCTGTTGTAATGACACAGATTTGAAATGAAATTCACTTCAACTGTTGTGCGACAGTGGCAGTTACTCGGAAAGATGGCAGGAGTGTGAACGTCACCATACATGGCCTCACTGAACTATGACTACATCAGTGATGGTGTGCTCATCAACAAGCAGCGGGTGCTCTCTGTTGCCCACTGTTGGTACAAGTAAGTACTCAGTGTTGGAAACATGAGTTTGTGCATTACTTACTTTATTAAAAAAATAGATAAACTAAATAACTACATTAAAAAGATCATGTTGGTATATGACAAATTTTTGGATCTTAGATAATCTGTTTTAAGGATTTTGTTTTTCTTGTTTAATCTGCCTGTACAGAGAAGCTGAAGAATGACATCATCACCTGGCTCCCTCAGTGAGTGAAAGAAAGGATCGGTCATGTCTGCGATTTACTTTTACACGACACAGTTTAATATTTCCATTCACTGATGAAATACTTCAGACAAACAGCTGAGGCTTATTTTATATTTCTGTATGTGCAGGTACGACTATCAGACTCTAGATTACGACATCACACTGGCCAAACTCTACCAGCCCTCGGAGGTGATTGAGGCTGTTGTACCGATCCCATCGCCCACGTGCTGGGCAAAAAAAATAATAAATGAAACTTCTTAGTACACACACATTTTTGATTGGTCTGTTTATATTTAATGAAAAAAAAAAACTTGAAGACCAAAAATGCATCAGTTACAGGTTACTGCATTTATAATCAGTTACAGATGTATATAAAGCTCCTTCACATTATTCTGACCGCCTTTTAATGTATCACTTTATGTCTGAATAAATTCAGCATTTATCATTACCTGTACAGTTTTGATGGTAATCTTTCTACGTCAGATATAGTAACACTTACATATCACTTTCAATATAGCTCACATCTGAACTGCCTGAAGTCACACAAACTGTGCATGTTTCTCATGCATCTTTCCGAGTTACTCTGTTCACTAGAGAATGACCTAAACAGCAATAACCTGTACATAATAACGTTCTCTATTATTCTTAGATTGAAATGTTCCTCTGTGATGCATCTTTGCTCTTGCCCTTCCAGAGAAAGGGTCTTTCTGTGACTCTGTCTTGGAGGTACTTGATACAGCTTGCTTAGCAATATCCTGCAGCACCTTAACACTCACACATACTCAAAGACCCTTATTTGCAGTGACGGGGAGAGAGAAATAAATGTTCAAAAAGTCTGGTTAAAGTACACATGCAGCATGTCTTCTGCATGTAGGTCAAATATCATATCTGAAGAAACTGTGAAACACTTTTATGTAAAACTGAATGACTGTAATGTTATTTATCTGCTGTTTTCAAAGGGTTACAACTGTGTTATCAATATAGAGGCCCTTCTCTACTCTTATAACATTTACAAGAACAAACTTAGGTTACAGATTAAAGAAAGAGGTAGGGTTTTTCCTATTATTTAATAAAAATCACATTGTCAATTATTAAGCCTCTCCTTAATTTCTGTTACGATCTAATGTGACACTATATTTAGGAATTAGTACTGAACCTACCGTGTTGCTAATGGCAGTGCAATTATCAAACAGTAGGAGGCCACAGTGGGCAATTTTTCTGTTAGTCCCAAACACTCCGCTCATTTTCAGCAGTGCAGCATGCACATGGTAGTTTGCAGCATTAAATATTATTTTTTACATTCAACAAAGGCTGATTTCTTGGATGAAATCAAGTCTACTGACTCTACGTGTTGTTTGTCACTCAGGATGACATTGTTCTCTTCATCTCTCCCTGAGCGTACTTGTCTTTTCTGAGCCCTGGTCTGCTCATCTCCTTTTCCTTATGTCTTCTCTCCATTACAGGGATGTTGGGTCCGAGCCAGGGTACTCCACCTATACACAATCAAACAGAGATTTCACGTGAAATGCACAATATTCACGAGAAGTCTAGCGGGTTAAGGTGACTTACGTTATTCATGTAAGTGTATAGAATCTCATCTCCAACTTCTGATAAAATGCTAAAACAATAACACCTAAAGCTAATAAATAAGAGCACCTAAGGTGAATTCAAAACAAATCAATTTACAGTTTTGACCTGAGAAAAATGATCTCGGTGCTACCATTATTATCCTAATGTACTGCAATGCGTCAAAAATGAAACTATTTTTTAACAGTATGAGTTCAATTTTCTAATTTCCTGTCATGACAAGGTGAGCATGTCTGAGATGTAGAATAAAAATCATAAAGAAAAGCAAGTAAAGCTTATTAAGCAAACAAATATATCCCATTGAAGACCTGAAGAGGCCTATTTTTCTCTGCAGTGCAGCTGTGTGTCTTTCATGTGTTTTTCATTTTTAGAACCTAATGAGAAACACCCATAAAAAAACATGTGGTTCAAAGCGTTGAATGATTTCCGTATGTTTCTAACTGTTTTCCAGTCTTGTGCATCAGGTGAAATTTCTTTAGTTTGTGTTAAGATGGAAGGTCCTCTGCATGTTTGCTCGCATTACTGTATGTAAATGGCCTGTATTTATATAGCGCTTTTCTAGTCCCTAAGGACCCCAAAGCACTTTACACATCCAGTCATCCACCCATTCACACACACATTCACACACTGGTGATGGCAAGCTACATTGTAGCCACAGCCACCCAGACGGTATCTGAAAGAAATTTAAGAAGCACGCATACAGCTGCAGCATTAGCATAACAACATAGGTAATTCACACTTCTGTATTAACTTGTTGCACATTATACTTTTTTAAACATGATTAAGGAAGCATTATTCTTATTTCACCTCACCAATCATGCAGCAAGTATTCAGACAAGTCAAATTAGCAATACCACGCTGCACTGACAATGTTATTGAAATAGTCAATTATTATCATTATCAGCTCCTTACGCATGATAAATGGCCTGTATTTGTATAACACTTTTCTAGTCTAATCCACCCATTCACACACTGGTGATGGCAAGCTACATTGTAGCCACAGCCACCCTGGGGCGCACTGACAGAGGCGAGGCTGCCAAACACTGGCGCCACCGGGCCGGGCCCTCTGACCACCACCAGTAGGCAACGGGTGAAGTGTCTTGCCCAAGGACACAACGACCGAGACTGTCCAAGCTGGGACTTAAACCGGCAACCTTCCGATTACAAGGCGAACTCCAAACTCTTGAGCCAAACTCTCATCGCCCAGCAAAAGAACACGAAAAAAGGTTGTAACAACTATGACTTACTGTCGACAGCTGTCTGAGAGGAGGAAGGAAAGTTTGCTTCTCTCAGGTGTTCCACGCTGTTTTACAAACACATAAACATACCAGTAAATTAACTGCTTCACATGAACCATCCTGTCATTATGACTACTAACTGCACTACATGCATACATACAAAATTGCATTAAAAAAAAACAACTCGTTTATTGCTGAAATTTAAGTGGAGACAGGAGTCAATCACCTGTGAGAGAAAGGGCGTGGTCTCAGCTCACCAGCGTATTCCTCTTCACTGCTGCGTAAACCCTCCGTTCGACAACTAAATAAAGACAGAAAAATATATTTTATCACCTGAGTTGTTTTTTTGATTTGTTTTTTTAATTTGATAAATCATTGTGTAAATAATGTATTTTCCATTAACCTAAGCTAATGATCCTAGATAGAACAACCATCAAGAATAACCTAACAAGCAAAAACAGAAACATTTGGATTTTTAAAAATTACCTCTGGGCTTTAATGCGTATTTAGAAAGCACAGAAACATTTCAATTATTTTAATAGTCTCAATATCTGTATCTAGATTCAGTAACTTAAGATTAATATGAATCTTCAGGCTTGCAGGTCGCCAAACCATTTTTAATCATTTTATGATTCCTCTAATTAAATATTGTTTGCCAAATAACAATTAAATCTTCCTTTCAAAAACAAAATGAGAAAATAACATTAAAACCTGTGTAGTTTGTAAAATGATTTCATCAAAGCCATCAGTTGTCACAGAAGCAGCTTTTTACTTCTCTGGTAGAAGACTACCAGGTGACTATAAATAAAGCTAGAATGTCATGAATCTTAATTGAGTAGCAGGAAGATGCTTTTTCTAGCATACAAGCAGAGAACCTTGATGTAATACTACTGCGATCTCACCTGCAAGGTTATTAAAGTAAACTAGAATCAAACTAAGAACTAAAACTAGGTGTGAAAAAACATTGTAAAAATTGTAACATTGGGGGGAAAAAAAGAAAAAAGTAAAATTAAGGTAGAAATATAAAGGTAATATCTTTAGTTTTAGTATCTCTTAGGTTGGTAAAAATGTAATTAAAACTTGCCTGGTGAGGCAATTTGCAATAAATGATTGGACATGGTTTGTAAGGCTACTACTTTCCACTACTTAAAAAAAAAGTTTTTATTGTAATACCTATAATGATTTTCCTAAATCTTGATTTAAGATCATAATTTAGGATCATAATTTAATAATTATGAGACTAAAGACATAAAGAGACTAAAAAAAAACTAAATTAAAACTTTTAAATGAAAACATTTTTTTGTTTTCAAACAATAACTCAACTAAAACTTGACGATCCACTCTGGACAGAGATAGAAACTAACCTGAACTAAAAAAGAAATGGAATGAAAATAAAAACTAATTACAAAATACAAAACTATAACAACTCTGCTCACCTGTTTGTCTGTTTTCTGTACCTTTGCGTTTCACTGCTACTTTGAGGCTGCAGGAGAGAACAAACACAGTGACTGTACAGGCGTCGGCTATTGCGCATATGCACACGGCAGTTGGTTAATCTTTTCATTACTGTGCATGAATTAACTTTTTTTTTTTAAGTTTAGTCTCTTGGAGGACTGGACAAATGCAACATCTCACATTTTCAAGCGTGAGATGTAACCAACCATAACCATAACCAAGAAGAATATGCAACTAACCTGAATGCCAGCAAGAACTTACCGAATAAGAGTTGGAGTGTTTGGGCAGTGTCTTAATTTCAGACGTCTGAGACTGGACGGAGGGAGAGGGACAGCGTGGCATTGTATTACTTTTAGGGGGTAAAGGTGGAACGCTAATGTGAGAGCTGGGAACCTGGAAGTCCAAACTGGAAAACTGGAAAATAAATAAATACAAATAATAATAAATAAAAAAAATATCACTCAATAGAGAGAACTTATTTTAAAGTGGCAGAAATGCGAATGAGGATGCATGGTGCACACAAGGTGCCTGGATTTTTACTGTATAACAACTATTTAAACACAGAACTACAAATGTCTATTTGTAGAGTCAAAAAGATGTGAAGGTGGTTTTATGAATCTATACTTGGGCAATGTTGCTTTCAAGTAATGTGACTATATATACCATCCTATAACTAGTATTGACATTAAGCAGAAGGTACATTGCAGTCTAATGAGTTTGCATGTACTTATTTTATTAACCAAAGATTACTGACTAATTTAATTTTGTCCAAACAATGACGTCGAATGAAAACTACATGACAAAGTTGACCTGCTAGAGGCTATACATGCAAACAATTATTTTCTCTTAACCTGATGGCAGGCCATACTATGGCTGTTGATGGCAGACCAAAAACTCAATTTGCTAGCACAGCACAGCTAAAATTAAACAACATGGAACACAGAAATGTATTTACACACCTTCCTCAGGGCAGCTATTTCCTTTACCATTTCTTCAATGTCCACATGATCCTCTTCGTCATCGTCATCATCGCCCTCCTCCACCAGCACCTGATCGCTGACTGGCACGTACGGCTCCAGGAGGATGGACTGTGTTCCTCTGATGTCGCAGCGGCAGTATGGGCAGGTTTGGCCAGCTGACTTCTGCTAGATGAATATCAACAACCCATCATCGGAAGAGGAAAAGAGAACGTTCACGTGAATGTGAAGAAACACCCATTCTCTTCAGCAGATTAATATCGTTTAAATTGTACAGTATGTAGTGGAATATGTTGAACATGTCATAAAAGACAAAGGCCTCTGGCTGTTTGAAAGATAAAGATAGTGGAAAATACCACGTTCAACAGACACTGTAGATTGTGGTTTTCCACCTCAACATAAAAGGGAATCGTTGTAACATTCTGCTTTTGCTTCCGCTACTATAGCACAGAGCCTTTGTGTTTTTCCAGGTTTTGATGTGACCTCGATTTGTTAATATGATTACACAGACTGCTCGCCATACTATGTTATCTATTTTTGTACGCTGGTATGTCTCTAGTTTTAACAGTGATTAATGTTTATAGGGAACCTCACTACAAAATAGTTCTTTTCATTACATTAGTTCAAACATACGTTAAATCTAACTGCCCGGAAGTCTTTTGTTGTGTCAGATGATCGTCATTAAAATCCCTACTTACAAATTTTTCACAAAAGAAATAAGGCATAAATTTCACTATAGCTGTGTTTATGACTAACAGAAACACCTTTAACCTCTCATGAACAGTATGCCAAGATAATAGTTCATGCATCTTGCACACAGCAATGCATACTCGGCAGGAGTTTTTTTTCTAGATGTTTATCAGCAGCTCATGGCCAAATTATTGGGCCGTACTCCAGATATTACAGAACGAATGAGTTAGCAACATGCAACAGGACAGAAATGAGAGGACATGTAGGACATTTCCTTGAAACAGTGATGCTGTTTGCCATCTTGGAGATTACATAATCGATATGATGAGACCAAGATAAAGAGACGTCTGACTTAAAAACTTCATGTTTACATTTCCAAACAACAAATCAATCGAGATCCTATCAATAAAAAAATTCAGGGCCACTGTAAAAGCATTCCTACTACAGAAATATGATGCATGTAGTCTATAAATGTTCTGTTTCAAACTCTTACTGAATTTAGCATACACGTTCTGATATTTGGTATGCTGCTGCAATGCTGATTTTGTTTTTGGGTTATGTTCCTTACACCTTACATGTCTATGTAAAGTAAACTTACTGTTAAAAAGAAAGTTTGCTTAACCTTAATCTCATAAAACTTACAACTTTTCCGTTGTGGTGTGGCATCCATGAAGCTTTTTGAACTTTCTTTTCAAGTTAGTCTCTTTTTCTCTCTCTCCCTTTCTCTGCCTTTCTCCTTCTCACATTACATGCGCACACTTTTTCTCATAGTGAATGTAACCGATGCAGCTTCAGGAGGATGTGAGGCTAAGCTCACACAGGAAGTCCTGAGCCAAATGTCAGGACATGTTGCTCTGCACCTTCAAACAAACAAACAAAACAAAACACCTACTGAATAGGTGGAGGGCTTCTAGCTGGGATTGTCTGAGTAAAAGTACTAGCCAGAGACCATGAAGCTATAATATGACAGCTGCAACTTTAATTCTGATTGGACGTCTTCTTTGTCACTCTGTAACTCGAAAGAGGAAGCAGGAAGTTGGGGAAGCCCCCCTGGAAGAGCACAAACGAAGTGCATACAGGACATGCTGTACACATGATGACTGAATTTTCTTTGGCTGAGAAATTTCTGTCATCTAAAGAGGTCAAATGTAAAGTGTATTGAAACATCAATATCACATGATATTCTGTACATTGTCCTCAGATTTTCACGTTTATATTATAGTGAATAGGCTATGAGCTACTTTGTATTATCTCTATTATATACAAATAAATAATGGTGACATTATGAGAGGATGATTCCTGAGTGTCATGCCTTGGCTATCAATAGGTAATCTAAAAATAGCTCAACAGAGCACATATTACAGGTGCTTTATAAGCATTGGTGCACTCGATATTGCCTGAGCTCGACTATAATTTTTCATGTAAACAAAAAAAAAAAAAAGAAAAAAAGAAAAGTGGAAGAGAAAAATCACTGACATGTAGAAGTGTGATAATTCCATATTATTTTTTGGAGATAATATATGAACACTGGGGGGAAAAATGAATCAAGATAGTTTTTCAGAGTTAAAATAACTTCTTGACAATCCTACATTTTAATAAAGTGTTTGCATGAGAAATCTTTTTTTTGCACCAACCCCAAACCACATTCAAATAACCCGCATTGTTACAGTACAGCAGGACTGCAACCAACGACCAACCCATGGCCTAAAAAACTATATCTAGTTCAGCCAGCCCAGACTGTTTCACCCCAATGAACACACAACAACGGTTACAGTAACTGTCTGTCTCCCTTCAACGTCTCTGTATGAGTGGGATATATTTGAACATGCGTCTGTGAATTTGAATGGATTTAAATAGGTTACAGATTTGAAACCTTTGAGTCCATGGATGAGGATTCATACCTGCCAGCCTGTGAGGCAGGTTTGGCACAGGAGATGGCCACAGGGCTGAATCCGGGTGTCTTTATCCCTCTCTGTGCATATCTTACATAGCTGGTAGGTGCTGCCGATCTCACAGTAAAGCTCATACTGTTCCTGTTTGGTGGTTGTATTTAGCCAGAGAGACAAGACAACATCTCAGGATATTATCTGTTTTGTCTTGGCAAAGGTTCAAGATGCTGCAGTTAGTGCACTTTAAATAGATAATGATGTATAAATTGCAGCCACTCACTTCTGTAACTTTAACTTTTCCTCTGCTGGCTGGTTCACACAAGCTTTTCAAGTCAGGGTTCACATCCCGGCCATCTGGGTACAAGTAGCTGCAGGCACAGAAAAGCACAGAGCTTAGAGAAAAAACACATAAACAAAAGAAGTAATTCAGAGAAATGTACATGTTTGTCCTAACCAGCCCTGATTGAAGCCTTGAATCAGAGCTTGGTAAAGAGGTATGTCCTCCGGGATAGTCTGGATGATGGCACCATCAAATGTCACGTGGCCAATAGCCCACTCCCCCATTTTTGTACAGCTCAGACGAAAGATATAGCTGGGAGGAAAAGGAAAACATGTAGCTCACACAGAAAATGAAAAATAACCACATTAAGAGACATTGAGGTTTTCCAGAAATATCAGCAGAAGATTTTACACAATTTTCAAATGGTGTTATGCAAATTAAATTCCTCTCATTCTTAGCTATAATAACAATAAAAAAATTGCACTGCATGATACTTTTGGCCATGGCTAATGTTTGTTTGCAGGAACATTTCTTGAATAACCCCCCAGAAAACTAAAGGTATAATATTGGAGCTATAAATGAAAAGCTTCTCTTATTTATATATATATTTAGAATCTTGAGACCTTTTTCATATTTTCATATTTTTTGAATATTTTCTGAGTGATGCATGAATCCTCACCTCCCAGGTCTGTGCAGGTAGTGTTCCAGACGAGCTATAACCTGGTCATAGGTGAGGAAGGCCATGTAGCCTGGATGAGTCACGGCCAGCTGGTTCCAGTTCATTAAAAGAGTCCTCCACGGCTAAAAGAGATGAGGGAAGAGGATTTGATCTTGGATACTGCATGCCTTAATCTTTTGCAGTGCCTTGTTAGTGACACCGTCCGGTCATCTCCTCTAAAAGGGCAACTGATCTGTTTAGTGTTTGGATTTCTTCTTATTGAACAAACATGAGCTTTAGTGGTGCTGTACAGTTTTCTTATTTCATCTATCGTGCGAAGCTACAGTAACTAGCTACTGGTAACAAACCATTCTCCGACAAGCAAGAATGCAAATAGACATATTTCCTACACCATCTGGTTCTTAAAGTAACAAAACTTTCACCTTACCTGAAACAGTCGTGTGAAAACATCAAACTCAAACACAGAGATGTGATCGTTGCAAGTTAAGTCAATGGTTGACTTCAGAGCCATAGATTCCATCCCTTCCTCAAATGGATGTACATTTCTCAGCTGTTCTTTAAAGGTATTCCACTGCACTATACACCTGTCAGAACACATGCTTAACGTTTGGTAGATGTAAACATACACATAAGACGGTGTTAAGAAATGTTTCAATACTAACTTGTCGCCAAATGACTCCCTCCAAAAGTCCTCAGCTGCAGATAACGCCACCCTGTATTTGTCACCCTGAAAACATCCGCCTGGAAAAAAGGCCTTCAGCTCCCACAGCATGTGACTGAACAACAAAGTCAGCTTGGTCAAATTTTTCCTGAGAATGAAAGATGTCACAGACTTTAAGCTCTGGCTGCAGAAAGTTGCTCTGAATGGCATTTATAGTTTTGCTCCACAGTGTTTGAGTAATCATGCAATACAATCTTCTTCTAGGCAGAAACCCTTGTGTTTGTGATTCTCAAGTATACACAGTGTTCCTTTTTAAAATGAGTTTTCCTAATGCTTTATGTAATTGCATTAAGTACCAATAGATATCTGAACTTTTAGCACTGGTGCACAAATATAGGCACTGTTATATACTACCTTTCTGTTTCAGTTGCAAGAAATACAGACACTTTCCATAGATACAAACACACAAACAGAATCAAACACACTCAACAGGTAGTCCACCTTGCAAACAGGATGCTGCCTGCTGCATGCTTGTCTGTAAATACCACAAAATGTTCCATTGGCCAGTGTGTCACTTTAGGCCAGTCTCAATAGTCTTCTCAGGCACGTCAAAGGCTTTCTATAAATATAATTGATATTTTTGATAGTTTTGTTTTTTATGCTACACATATTTATAACTTTTAGTTTAGTTAACAAAAAACTCTCTCTTTTTGCTAGAAGCAACTTGGTGCAACTCTCAAATGGGAGTATATTAAAAAAAATAAAAAAACAACAGCAATAACACCTCCCCACCACATACACACACATACACATGTTACATTCAAACATGTCATAATGTCCTCCACGTGTTTTATGCAGCACAACATGTATAAAAATGTGTTAAAAAGCTAGTGCATGTACTACTGCTGAACTTTGAAAACACAGAAGCTACGGACATTTAAATATGCTTTCACTTTGTACATGTGGGCATCTGTAGTTCTGTTTACTTTATTTACTTTACAATAAATACAATGAACAAGTAGAGGAGGGCTTTAATTTATGTTTCCATATTTATTGTCTATATTGACTAAAAAGCACTACTGTCTGCTTCAGCTCTCTGTGCACTAATCCCAATCAATAATTAGAGTATTTAAACTTACTAAGGAAACTAAATTTCGTAACACAAAGCATTTCCTCTTTTCTAACACTTTTATGATGCAACTCTGGAGGCAATCATAACTGTTGAAATATTTAAAATTCTTTAGAAATCTGCTATTGTGGAAAGTGGTTATAGACTTTCCACCTCAATGAGAAAAAGAAAACCCTCTATGGTGTTAAATAGAGTACTCAAGAGTAATAGTAGAGGAGGAGGCGGGAGGAAATGTGTAAGCCACATCTCTCACTCTGGCTGGGCCTTTGTACTTAAAAATATCATTCAAAAGACAGAAACACTACAATGAATAGAACTATAAACACATCAGCTAACATTGCGCTTTAATTCCTTTTATTATGAGATATAATAATTTGCATTATAGTAATTTGGTGTCATTTGTAGCTGAACATTGTTGGCATGTTCCTCACCAGCTTGAGCGTGACCTCAAACAGTTTGATGTGAAGTTCCTTGTTACTGTTGCTTTCTTTCTTTCTTTTTTGCATCACGCAGCAAAACAGAATTACTTCAAGTAATCTCTGGGTCAGTAACCACTTTGAACTCTGCCAGCACCAAACAAGATGTTCCATGGTGCAAGATTTCAGATTTAATTGACAAGTATGTAAGTGAAAGAGAGCCGCTTGCATCGAACACTATGGGAATATTTCTCCAATTTGAAACAATTCTGCATGTTAATATTGAGAATCATAATCATATAGCTATTATCAGTGTTTCTTGCTTTTTCAAAGAATACAGATTCGTGTTTAAAACCATTTGCAACATCCAAACTATGTGGTAACTGCTACTTGTTTTATAATATAAATTCTGCCATAATTCAGAGGAAGACTATTATAAATCTGCTCCACTTCAGAAATTTGATAGTTGTGTGTAGTTTTACAAAACACTATGTGAGGCCCATTCCTCAGTCAAAATGACAGTGCACAAATATTTAAAAAAAATAGATATATAACTGACAGACGTAAATGCATCATAAGTAAGTAGCTAGAGCTCTTTAGATATAATGTGGCTTGAGGGCGATCGTGGCTCAAGAGTTGGGAGTTTGCCTTGTAATCGGAAGGTTGCCGGTTCGAGCCCCGACTTAGACAGTCTCGGTCGTTGTGTCCTTGGGCGAGACACTTCACCTCGCCTCTGTCAGTGCGCCCCAGGGTGGCTGTGGCTACAATGTAGCTTGCCATCACCAGTGTGTGAATGGGTGGATGACTGGTTGTGTAAAGTGCTTTGGGGTCCTTAGGGACTAGTAAAGCTCTATACAAATACAGGCCATTTACCATTTACCATGCGTAAGGAGCTGATAATACTTATAATTGACTATTTCAATAACATTGTCAGTGCAAATTATTGCTAATTTGACTTGTCTGAATACTTGCTGCATGATTGGTGAAATAAGAATAATGCTTTCTTAAACATGTAAAAAGTATAATGTGCAACAAGTTAATACAGAAGTGTGAATTACCTATGTTGTTATGCTAATGCTGCAGCTGTATGTGTGCTTCTTAAATTTCTTTCAGATACCGTCAAAGTTGTCAGCGTTTCGCTTATGATAATCTTCCAACCGCTAAAGCTTCCACTGTTGGTTTCTGTCGTCTCAAATAATAATTAGATCTCACTTCTGTTTTTAATTTTTAACAGGCAGAACTTTCATGTAAAGAGCTGCTATTTCAGCTTCCAACAGTCAAATACTTTAAAAGCCGACTGAAAATTTGCTTATTTGTATGAGCTATAGCAGTACAATCCAAAAAAAAAAAAAAACAAATGATGAGAATATAAAAGAGATTTGTTCTGATGTCTAAACCACAATATGTATAACAATTTGTGAACTTGCCACATGACTGACCATGCAGGATTTGTGGTATGAGGGCCATCTGTTGTACATGCTTGAGATTCTTGAAGATGACGACATAAAACTGTAAATATGGGTTATGTGATTTTCATATTCTACGGGAAAATCATCTTTGAAAACAGCTGCTGGCTGTGAAATTTTAGCAGAACTGAGCGTACATTGTGCAGCATGCAGTGGACTCTATAGAGTAGAAGTGAGGGATAAGAATGATATCTAAACTGTAATTTTGATGTTGATATAATTATTTGTATATTAACTTTGTCTTTTAACATGCTAAATAAAGATTTTTTCAATGTATAATATAGCCGAGCTATTTCAGTTAGTAGATCAGTGTCACCTCAAGCAGTTTTGTGGTTTGAACTGACTATGGTCAGGTGGAACCTTTCTGTGTCTATTTTTTACTGTGCGCCCCAGTTACTTTTCACCGGTTAAAGGTTTACATGCAAGCGTAACTAATGGTGCTAAGTTGGTTGCAGGAGTGGGGGCTGCTCTCTATATTAACCCTGTGATGGAGTAGTGACCCGTCCAGGACATTTTCCAATGACATTTGGGACAGGTTGGAGCTACAACCCTGAGTTGGATAAGCATTAAAAAATGATTTATGGATAATTATCTAAATTCCAGGATTGTGCATAAAGAAATAATCGTATTGCAAACTGGAAATTATACTGCACAGAAACATAGAAAACTGTGCTGGAGAACTGGTTTCAAAGACTAGACACTCTGACGTGCTGTTTGCTGAACTCTACCCGCTTTCTTTTGTCACAGTGAAAATCGTTGTCTAGATATAAGTGTTTTGTCTACATGTATTTCCAATAAATGTAACAGACAGTGTTGGATAATTATTAGGTAAATTTGATTCAATAACAAGATGAAAATAGTTGTTAAAAAATAAAGAAAAAAGTAATTAACAGTCAAATCAAAATGTTGGTTACTTAAAAAAATGGTTCAGCATCCCTATATATTCTTTCCTGTACATACTCTCTGTACTCATGCTCTGTTGCTTTGTGGTTCTTTTGCCAAACAGGAATATTTAAAAATTTGGCAGGACAGGAGAGATAATGGAAGATTTTTTAGTGCAAAACCATAAAGGGTAGGATTGCTCAAACAAGTGTGTCTCTACTTGGAGAAAACTCCACATATTTCGCAGTTGCTGCACAAATTTTGAGCGCTGCTTTTCAACAGCAAACCGGCCAGCGCCTTGGAATAAAGCTAAAACATTCAAATGTAATATCAAAGCGCATGAAGGTTAATGCAACTACATCCAGTCAGAACAAAAAAAAAAAAAGATTTATCCTACATCACCAGCTAGTTGATAAAAGATTGGACTATATTTTAGTTGGTGCTCACCGAGAACACTGCAAATCAGCTTTTCTTTATTCAGCATTCACACTAGCTAACAAATTTGGCAGGGCGCTAAACTTGTGACAACAGAATAGTTATTTGCTCACTCAGTTCTGAACTAACACGAGTTGCAGGTTGGTATATTCGTAGGCAAATGCGGGCAAAAAATCGTGCTCAAGGTTAGACAGTCTCTTTCTCACACTGCTCAAATTCAAAGGATGTTGTTGTTGTTTATTCTAGTTTCCCCCATATTAGCATCACAAAAGTGCAAGGTTGGCTCTTTTCCACCTTAATTATTAGTATTCCAAACAGGTGCAGGAAAATGCAGCCAACACTCCACATATAAGTAAGTCTATTAAGCTGTTCCAGAATATCCACTTGAATGAAACAGCAGACAGAAAGTTATAGTACAAACAGAAAATATAAGTACAAAGAGTAAAGTCTTATTTTATTTTGCCTCAGCTTCTATAGATGGTTTAAAATATTTTTTTCTTCAGTGCATTTAATTTGTTTAAGGATGAGCTTAAACCTCTATCACTGCTTTCAAGTAAGACTTTTAAATCGGGCAATTATAATGGGCTATATTTAATTTGAACTTTTTTCCTTTAGTAATGCATAAGTGGTATAAAACCCTTGGTCACAGGATACTGGAAGAAGAAATGGGGGAAGCTTTTGCTTTTTTCTTTTATACTCTATTTAATATTCCTGCAGAAGTTGAGTTTAGAGAGACAAAACTCTTATGGTTTCTGTTACCTAAATTCATTCCCACAAAATTGACTAGCCACAACACCTAGATACTCTACACAAGATTTGACACTAGATCAAATGACATAAATTGAGATAAGAGTCTTCGTATTTTACAGTTCCTTTGTTATATCAGAAAAAAATTGGCTTGAGAACATGATCTGGTTGAGAGTGAAGGAATCATAGTGTAATCTGGCAATAATAATATCAGATGGATGTTCACTCATTTTGCTTTTTATTATTTTCTGTCCAGTTTCTTTTATTGGCATCTGGTTAAAAACACATTGTATTTGCTTTGATTAGGAAAGCTCGGGTATTTGTGTTATTTGGATCGGCACGGCCGATTTCATTTGTGGCACCAAAAGAAATGGAAAGTCTGAAAATTAGAATCTAAGATCTTACAGTGACTTGCAAGACAATTGGTATGAAGCGGAGATGTCAAACTCATGGTCAGTGGCCACATACAGACTGATTTAATCTCATTTTGATCAACTGTTGCACAATACCCGATTAAATAAGGCCTCAGACTTTTTGCCCCTCTTTTAGTCTTAAAGAAGTAGAGGTACATTTTAACAGTATTTAAACTTCAAGCTTAAAAGTAGTTTATGACTCCATTATATTTCATACAGGAATATGCCACAAAAATGTCTTGTTTCCTAATCTGATAGAAGTTCTAAAACATTCTTAGATAATTAAATAATTTCATTTTTCAACAATTTTACGCAAAGAAAAGTTAACCCAATTCATCTCCGTCAACTGAATGGCTTTCATCATCACTTTTGGCATTAAGTATCTGCCTACAGTAAAGCTTGATATTCCAGGTCTGACAGCCATGGATTACTGCAAAACACTACAAAGCAGTGATTAGAAGTGGTAAATTAAAATAACACAAGTCCATAATGATGACAAGCATGTGTATATTTACATAGCAATAAATTATCCAACAGAACTTTCTATTGTCCCTGCCACATTAACATACTGGTTCCTGCAAGAAACTATGAAAAATTGCAAACAAAGTGGACAAATTCATGGGTGGGAAGCATTTTGATAATTAAAAACATCACATAGGTACATATAAATGTATGACTGGCATCATAAATGACCACTACTTGAAGATTAATTAAATAATAAAACAAATATCTGAGCTGTATTGTGAAAAATAAGTGCTGTTGGTCAGTTTTTCCATATTCAGTCAGGCTGCCGTCGTTACAGTTAGTAATGCATAGGCACGGCTCCTTAGCTTAACCATCCCTATAATCGAGGCGTCGTGGTAGGCCGTGCTTTTGAGAAGTCTGACAATGATTCAGACCTCGTTCGGACAAAGGCCAACATTTCAGACAATCACCTTTAGTGATTCAGTTCTCAACAACTTGATACACAACGCTTCCAAAATTCAGTAAAAAACTGATTTCCTACTTCCGTACATATGCTGCTGTTAAGGAAATTTGACCTGTGAGACTTCTGGAAAGAATACTGAGGGTTTTCTTAATTAGTCTCTGAAAATTTAAAAACATATTTTCGGGGCCAAAAAAGCATAAATTTAACTTGGCAGAGTAACCTGTTAATCTGCCCCCCCCCCCCCCCCCCCCAAAAAAAAAAAAAAAAAAAAAAAAGAAAAGAAAAATGTATTATTATTTGTGATGACTTCACATGTCTTGTCACTTGAACAAGGCCAAAATACTGAAAAAAGTGCATGCTTTCACATATAGGAAACTGGAACTAGGATGAGTTTGTATTTTTGGTTAAACTGATGAAAAACATAAATGTAATCTAAACAAATGCTAATTTTACAAATGTCACAATGTTCTGTTATAGTAAAAATGTAATAATGAGTATGTTATGCAGAGTTTTCTTTTTCTTAAAAAAAAAGTTGTTCTTTGTTTTCTAAACAATTACTTGGTCTTGAAACATTTTGGTGTTTGAAGACCAAACTTTCCCTCTTACACGTGTTCATTTGTGTATGTGTATGTAGATGACAGCCAGGGGCCCTCTCACCTGTAAGTTGAAGTCTCTTCATATATCTTCCTCCGTCCTTCTTTAAACAGCTGTAGAGCCCGCTCTGTCTTATCAAAGAGGTTTTTGATATGGATCCTCAGGTACTCTGCCTCGTCTCCGTGTGACACCTGTCCACCTGCTGTCCTGAAGCCTTGGAAAGGCTCCCACACCTGGATGAGCAGCACTGAGGTCTCTGACAGCAGCTGTGGTAGGTATGGCGGACTATTTCTCAGTCCAAGCCGAGGGGTACTGCACAGCTGTTGGAGTTTATCCAGTCTTCTGAGGGTCTTGCCCAAGAGCCGAAGATCACCACGAGTGGGGGGCCCGGAGCTCAAATTCGGGCTCCTGGACGCGCCCAAATCTGCTGCCGCCATTGTTCTGCTAATGTGAGGTTTCAGGTGAAGTCAACCAAAAACTCAGTCTGTGAGTCTGTGAGTGTGTGGGGTGTGTGTGTGTCAATAAATATCTACAGTTCTGCTGTGTCAAGAGATGTGTAATCACAATTTTTGAATGTGTGTGAATATTCATAAGCAATAAGCTAGTGGTTGGTTCAAGTTTTTGAGCGTTCACGCTGATATTTGTCTTTAGAACGATATTTGCATGCCATCATGTTAATCTCAGAAGCATGCATCTTGTCCTCCTTAAACTGCATCCATTGTTGAGCCATAACAATCCAGTAGCATTACATTATCCAGCAATACACAATAGGAGCAGTTACAATTACGTTTCATTTAAAAAGGAAAAGAAAAGTGTGCTCTTCCAGCCAATACAGCCACTTCTACTGATTTTTCGCTCACTCCTGTGTTCGTCTTTCAGAAATACAAAAATACAAGTGCTACAAAACAAATTCTACATTGTAAGTTAAACTTAATACGGACCTTACAACACTAGAGGCCAAGAAAAGCACTAAAAATAAAACACAAAGAGGCACTGAGGCTAACACCAAGCCCTCAAAACATTTGAAACTTCTGCCATCACGCTCCCTTCTCCTCTCTCTCTCTCTCTCTCTCTCCACCCCTACACATTTATAGCAGATTTTAAGCACTATACTCTTGCTTACCAACATCTCAGCAGCAATGCAGTCCTAGAGCTAGTGCATCTACTGTCAGCGCAGCGGAAACGTGTTTTCTGTCATGGCCTGAAACATTACTGTTTCTCCTTTGTCTTGCTTGATGTCACTCTGCCCCTCGTCTTGATTGTCTTGCTGCAACCAGGAAACCAAATAAGTTTGTTTCTTTGGTCTATTGCTCAGGCAGACAAACGGAGGGAGAGAGAGAGAGAAACAGAGGGAGGGAGAGAGGTGGGTGGCAGGGAGGGAGGAAGACAGAGAGGTGTGGACTCAAAACCAAACTTTTACTAAGAATGAAAGCAGAGTGCAGCTAAACTAGTCACTATCCAGACAGGTATACAAGTAACTAATGAGCTGGACGCCTGAATACAAAGGTCAAAGAAGCGTCATCTTCACCTCACTGTTTTCTCTGTATAACGTTCAAATTAAATTTATTTACTCTGCAATTCGATTTTTATGTAATATTGCTGTCTGGGATGAAAATGTAACTTTTGCCCCCAAACTTTTGTATCAATTGATATAACATAGATTAAGTTTATCATCAACTGACTTTTCCTCTAGCACCACCATGAGGCAGGTGTTTGCTAGTTTTAAGATGATGCTTTAACCTTTGTCACGTATGAACAGGGTGACTTCACGCAGAATTTAAACTTGTCCTTCAGGGCTATAGAATTTTTATGACAATGGCAATTTTATTTATATAACACATTTCATTACATGTAAACTTCATAATCTTAACACCTCATCTGCTGTGCTTTTCAAAACAGTTTAAAGACTTCTGGGCACTGAGTTTATAAATTTCTTGAGTTTTGGTGTCAGAATTTAGTCCCATTCTTTTTTCTTTAAAAAAAAATAGTCCTATTGTTGCCTGATATAGGTTTTCAGCTGCTGAAGAGTTTGTAGTCACACTTGATGTATTTTTTTATTTAATCATGCAGCAAATAAGGTGAAAGATCTGGACTGCAGTCCAATTCAGCACTCGGACTCTTCTCCGATGAAGCCATGCTGTTGTAATAGCTGCAGTACGTGGTTTTGCATTGTCCTGCTCAAAAATACAAGGCCTTCCTTGAAACAGACATCATCTTTAGGGGAGCATATGTTCCTCTAAAACCTTTATATGACTTTTAGGATTCACAGTTCCTTAAAAAACATGCAAGCTGCCCATACTGTGTACACTTACACTGCATCCCTATACCATCAAAGAACATGCTGGAAGGTCTCCCTCTACTTTAGCCTGGAGGCCACGGCGTCTGTGATTAACAACAAGAATATAAAATTTGGACTCATATGACCATGGATCAAATTCTGACTTTTAAAATGAGTCTTGGCCCACAGGACACAACGGCGTTTCTGGAGTATGTTTAACTATAGCTTCCGTTTCATTTGATAGAGCTTTAGTTGCTCTCTGAATCGTTTGATGATTTTATGCAAGTTTTGTTATGTTATGTAGATCATGAGAGTTGCAAAGTCTTTGCAATTTGATGTTGGAAACACATCAAATTGGATGTTGGGAAACACTGTTTTGGAAATATTCCATTATCTTTTTATGCATTACTTCACCGATTTGACAGCATTTCCCAATCTTTAATTCTGAAAGACTCTCCCTCTCTAAGACGTCCCTAGCTAATCATGTAACGGATCACTTAGCTTAATTACTTTTTAGATTAATTGCTGGATGTTCTCCCCTTTTTGACATTTCCCACTTTTTCAGCTGTTTGTTGCCCTGTGCCAGAATTCTTTTGACCTGTAGAGACATCAAATTTGAAATGAACACATTTAGTGGATGAAGGTGTCCAGTTTCCCAGTTTGAACATTTGTTCTATTGTGCATAAAATATTGTCTTTTAGTTTTCATTATGTTCAAATTTAAAGAATGTCACAACTTTTCTGGGATTTGTGTTTTACTTGGGGACCAAGCCAGAGCTTTGTGAACTAATATACACATTTTTAAGGTAATTATATATAGCTATGGGAACCAATGAAGTGTCTTAAATCCTGAGGCAATGTTATCACATTTTCATGTATCTGTGAGGATTCTGGCTACTGCATTTTTAATGTTTGTCCTCTTTTTTTAATCATCTTATATCAGCACAACTCAACACACCTCCCCAGTATTTAGTAAAACTCAACATATACATTGTTCAAGAAAATATCATACAGTTTTTAAAAAGTAAAATTTGCTGTTTTTGTCAGTTTCTGTGGTCAGGTATTTATTTCATACTTTGCTATCCACCTAACCACTTCATAGCAAAGAGCACTGATCTGCTAATGGCTTTTCAGGAGACTGATAGCACAAATAATAACCATGTCAAATATACGATGTTCACAAAATGCTAAAGTTAAAAGAAAACAAACTAAACATTAGTCTGGAAGACCTCCAATTTTTTCATTTGGATTCATCACTTCTTAAAATCTGTTGCTACTAATTTTTAGTCCAGTTCATGTGCAGTTTGTTATACCTCAGCCTTTTCTCCATTTTCCTCTTCATTAAGAATAAGATCTCGACAGGCACCTTTCCACCGAGAGCATTTCTAATGAGGCTTCAGTGAACAGAACTGAAAGGCCAGATGCATCTTTTAGGCTCTGTGTCAGATCCTTGTTGGATTTGTTCCTTTTTCTTAAGGACACGACTTTCATCTACCGTATATATTTTTTTCTAGGCCTGACACTTCAATCAATCCATGAAAGGTGAAAATAGTCAGGTATGAAGACTGAACTGAAAATGAGTGAAAAGGCACCTCAAGAAAAACTTTAAAAGACCAACTACAGATCAAGTCCTTCTAAAAATAATTACAACAAAGTCTGGTTCCTTGGAAGGAAAAAAAATGAAGCAATGAGAGGTGGCTTGAGACTTTTGCACAGTACGTAAACTGTACTGGGACTCAATCCAGAATGGCCAGGAGCAGATACAAATCCCCAAGTGTGAAATATAAATGAAAAGATTTTCACTTTACATTTACTGACATATTTTCATTCTTGCTCTTTTTTGATACTGAGTTAGTGTCTTGTTTAAATTACATTTCAAATAGGTATTACATATACATATAACATATGTAGCTTTTTTTTCTTTCATATTTTGGACAAATATTGCTGCTTTAACAAATAACCTGTTTGCTTAAACGGCAATGAAATCATATTTTTACAGTAGGAGGAAACATTTATTTTTTGTTAGTGTTAGTACATTTTTTTCATCACGTCTATACATAGATACATCTAATCATGCATTGTCTAAATGAAGCCTGGCTTGAAGTATCCACAAGGGGGAGACACTAACTCAGCCTATCAGACTAAGCACATCCAGTTTTCAGCTGCCAGTGCAGTCTTTTCATTTTATTTTTAGTTTTACTTTACTTACATTACTTTTCACTTAAATTCCAGTTGACTCTGCGTTAAGTGAAGAACATACATATCACATTTCAAAAATGCTTTGGTCTTTTGACTCACTAAAAGTCATTGGCACATTTTCTGTAGCTGTAAATGCTGCAGTAGGTTAGTGCTCCTCCATCTGTTAGTAATGACAGCTATCAAACCCACTAATCAGGGGAACACATCAGAAGTTTGTTTAGGCCCAAATTATTTATTTATGTTTTTGCAAGATTCAATTCATGTCTGCATTTTTTTTAAAGATTCAAGATGCACCTGTGCTCTCAGAGCACAAGGGGGCCCCATTTCAGTGTTTTGCAGCTTGTGTCCATATTTTACTTTCTATCATCTATAATTATTACTTCAGCTGAAGCCTGAATTAAGTCCCTAAAATGTTAAATGCGTGTGAGAAGATGTTCTGTTGACATATATTTGCATCTTCTTAAATGTCACCAAACTTCAGTAAGTGTCTTTCATCCTGCTGTAATCGATATGAAGTGCGTGTTCAGGATCAGGCCGGGTGTAAAAGAAGTAAGCATGTAATTTTCATAAAGGCTGACACTTAAATCCAGACCATAATGCTTGAATAACCCAACAGCTGCAGATCTTGTTTGTATAGTGTCAGGGCTTTTTAGGGACTTTAGACACTATACTTAACTTTCCGTTGCCCACTCCACACTTCAGTGGAAAGAGGAAAGTCCCAAATTGACCAAGGTAATCTGAACATGGCAGAGGGTGGGGTGGGATAAGATTAAAGATAAGAAGACGAGATGTGATTTTTGCATGTGTTTGCATTTTCAGGATTGCATGCAGAATTTGATATCAGGAAAGGTGGGTACCTGTAAGCGTAGCAGTAACATGAATTAACATATGAGTCAATCTTCCTTTATCCCTAATCCCTTTGGGGATTGCTTGAATTCAGCTCTGATCTGCAGCCTGGTGATATCACCAACTCAAGGCAAGGGATAAACTAATCAAATATTTGAGACAAATGCTGACAATGTCACATTAAGCCTTGTTTGAACTAAGGCAGCATTGTGGTGAAGGTGTTAGCAGTCAACTCCACCATCTGGCTGGGACCCTGTGTTTGCACGGTTTCTCACAGACATGCAGTTAGTGGGGTTAGGTTAACTGGTAATTTTTTAATTGCCCCCTAGGTGTGAGTGTGAATGGTTGTCTATATCTCTTTGTTTGCTCTGCGACAGGCTGGTGAGCTGTCCAGGATGTATGCAAACTCTCATCATTAGAGGATCCTTGAAAATTTCAAAAGGGAAGTTTACCTTTCAAAATCGTTTGTCTTTTGTCACCTCTTCCTTATGAAATGTGTTTGCTTGTCATATGACAGAAACAGCTTAAAATACTCTAAATACAAGGTAGAAGCCATGGTCCAAGCATGTGGCTATGCTTGCACAGTGAACATATTTACAGTAACAGAAAGGAAAACACTAAATGCATTGTTGGAGTAGCTTGTTTCAGTAACCTGCTGGTTTCAGTAACTTTCTGGTAGCTGCACTACTTCTTTGCATAATGAGTTGAGTAGTTCAACTATTCCTTTGCTAGTCTTTGCTTACTGAAAACACAGAGAAATCTAGGGCATGACCTTGATATAGATCATGACATTGAACTATAAAGGTATGGCCAGCGCGTTTGTCAGGCAGGGCACCACCACAGACAGCATACAAAACGATGTCACACATTAATTTGTGATCTGCTTTATAACTGTCACAATGTTGTTTTATTAGATGTCATAAAATTCAGAAGAGTCAAAAAGCTTGCAAGCTTGATTTTCAAACTATATAGATGCCTGGCACAGACATAGAGACCTACTTATTAGTGCTAACAAGAGGATGGATGGATGGATGGATGGATGGATAGATGGATGGTTGGATAGAACTACCCAAATTACTAGTCAGATAATTGCATTAAAAACGCTCCAAAAGCTATAGTAGCACCACAATTATGGACTTTAATTAAAATAAATTGTGCTGTTAAACTGGTTACTTTAATACTGGAGTCCATGTGGACTGACTTTCTTTAGGAGTCAGCCTGAAGTGGTCACTTGAGGAACTGCAGTTCCAATATTGCTTAATTTTCTTTAGCCGTGAAAGGTCTCGTTTGGCCACCACCACATGGCTGTGCAGAGCATGCGCAGAAAAGCCCATAACTCACAGCATCAAGTAATCATAGATAGGCCTTCCAAATACACAGGTAAGTAACAAAATCTTAGGGAAGTTCATGCTTCTTTTAGAAGTTACTGCACGACTGGATGAACCTGCGTGAGCCTTCACCTGTTCTGTTCTCTGAGAGGTTGGTGTCTGACTGATTGCTATGGTTTAAGGCTCCTTGGGGCAGTATTTGTTGTGATTTGAGGATATATAGCTGAACCTGATTTGAATTATTAAAAAAAAAAAAACCCAAAGCAATATTAATGTACTTCCCAGTTAATAGTGTTTATTCGTTTATTTACTCATGACCAGTCACTAGCAAAATAAAATATTTTGCCCTAAACTCGGCTGAGACAGCCTTAAAAAATTATTATGTTTGAATCTAGCATCAATTCATCTTTTCCTTGACTTCTTCTTTGTAACAGAAAGGGTTGTTTTTTCATGTTTTGATAGTAGTTAGTAGTAGTAGTAGTTTCTGCAAGGTAATTTAATGAATACTTTGATTACCTTGCTAAACTGAAAGTTGCTCACAAATCAAAATTTGTATTGAATCCAAATTTAATGTTGAAATGAACTATTTTAAAAGAAAAAAGTTGTCACCTATTGATCATGTGCTGGACAGTCGATCGACAGTCGACTACCGTGTTTGTTCTGCACATTGCTATGCACAGAGTCTCCGAACAAGCAACGAGCCATGAACTTCTTGCGAAATTCGGTGTTAAATGTTTTTAACTTGCATGCAAAACAGACAGATGTCAGAAGTCGGAAATGCAAGAATGCTATGAATTCGTCGCTGTTTTCCTGCCTTTCTTAGTATAAAGTTAAGTGGTAGAATCGCTTTGTTTCGGTTTAAAGGGAAAGCACCGTGTCGCTCTGACACTTCATTAAAAGCAGATGAAAGTCGCGCAGCTGCACTCTACCTTGTCATAGGTGCACTAGGACACACATAAGTACCTTATCTCTTAGCGTTTCTTCACATGTAGACTATTTAATTTTTAATTTTTTGTGTTTTTTCCCCCACAGGTCATTGAATTCGAACGCTTATCTAAACCCCACTAGTGACTCAAAAGGAAACAGGGTGATGGTCTGATCGCTGTCCAGTTGATTTCATGGATATGGGAATTGCGCACGGTCGGTTCACTTTGCTTTGACTGATTCCAATAAACTTCTTCAGATCTCGAAGAATCTCTCCCAGTTGATGCCAAGGATCATGACCATGAACGGTACCCACAAGTCGGTTGCCCCAGTGCCGCTGGATTTGCGCACCAATGTCCGAGTGCGTGGGAACGCCGGGGGGACTCCAGCCTGTGGCTCCAGGGACGCTCGGGTAACAGGCGGTTCACCTGCACCTCCGGTCACAGGGGCGGACAGTTTAGATGAAAACTGCCCCACGGTCAGAGGCGTATCGGTCTCACCAACCAGTGCTTCTCGCAAGCGTCCAGCGGATAGATCTGCCTCACAGCTTCCTTTTAGGAAACGCCCGATTCCTGTCGAACCGGAGACCAAGAGACTGTCACCGTCTAAAGCAGAAAGAGAAGACCGATTTTCTCCTCCAGAAGATAAGACTTTAGCCGATCCCGTGGAAAGAGTCGGCATCGCACCAGTGACTCCCAGGCAGCTGGAAGGACAGATTCCAAATGGATACCCCATATGCTTTTTCCCTTACGGTAAGCCCTGCCAACATTAAGTCTAATACTGCAGTATGTTGTGCAACAGCTTTATTGTTTTGTTTTGTTTTTAAATATTGTAAGTGTTTAAACCCCAAAGTAAGAATTGGACCATGAGATGTCTGTAAAATTACCATCTGAAGTTTTGATTTCACTATTCTCCAAAGAAAAACGCATTGAATACTTGTTTGGTTTAACCAATAATACGTGAAATAGCAGCATGTGGGTAAAATGATCAGACTAGCTGACAAAATGTAGGTTTGGAGGACAGAGCAAGGCACTACATGTTGGGGCACATCATTTTTTTGTGGTATTACAGGGCATTACCTGCTAATGTTGTTTTGATTTTTAAAACTGTGGCAACAGACAGCTCCTCCTCCCCTTTCTTTAGTGGTTTTCTCTGCCAGTGTGACATTGTGGCAGTGAAGTCAGAGACCATAGAGAAGCTACTGCTGCTGAAAATGCCCACTAAGCTATTTTACACCTACTGTACCCCTCATTAGTGTGTTCACTGCATGAATAAAAGTAGCTCACTGGGTCAGTTTATAACTGAATGCAGCACACTCATATTTACAGTATATGACTTGTAACTTATCCACTTCCTTATTACAGAAATCACTTGCTTGCCAGGAGCTTTTATAATTATTCATTTATATCTTCATCATTTCTCTTTTCTTTCTCTCTCCCTGCTAACTTCTTTTTATTTCTCTTTCTCATCGTTTCTATTTTTCATTCTGTGTCATCCCTGCTTAGGTCATTACCCAGTGTTCTGCCTGCCTCATCTCTCAGAGCCAAATAATGTTGTGGCCCACCAAACTGAAAACGTCTTGGCTGGTATCGCTCAAGCAACAAGACAAGATGAAGATGGAGATACGTATGTTGATTATTTTCTTTTTCATTCTGACATTTGGGTGTCACTTTATGATATACAATCAATCCATCCATCCAAGTAACTGGTGTATATAGTAAACTTAAAAGATGATTCATCCACCTTGTGCATGATTGTGTCATTTGTCATTTTGAAAGTCATAACTTGGCGCATTTTATGGATTTGAAAATTCAGCACAATCATTTCACTTCAAGAAATTTTCATTAGAGGGACTTCTAAGAGGATAATGGTTTGAAAATTGAGGTCTACTGTACAGTATGAGTCTGAGATTCAAGTCAATCCCAACTTCTCAGAAGTGGTGACTCATCAATTGCCAGATATGAAAGTTGCACTCAGCTTAAACTTTGTCAAAAAAAAAGTTTATTGTTACAAAAAAATGTCAAGTTTAAATCTGACTCATATTGTCATTTTTAAATAGTATAACATGGCCAGTGACAGTAAATAGAAGGACATATGCAACAAGTTCAGACTCATCCTCAACCCCATGAACATTAAAACCACAAACTGTATGTAAAAGATGGCCACAGTATAATGATTGCAAGTTTAGCTTCATGATGGTGGTCTTTTGGGAACAAAAAGTTTCTATAGATATAAAAAGGACATGGAGAGTTAACTTTACAGTGCCACTTGGCTAGCTTGGTTAGGAAAGCGTGTGGGTATATCACATACATATGGGAGTCAATATGAGTTGACTTAACTTAAAATAGCTAAGTCAACTAACATGCATGTACATGTTGGGTTCATTTTTCAGCTCCTGACCACGCCTCTTGATTCAAATATGCAAATGATAGCAAGTGATTATGTTTAAGCTATAGGTTTCACACATATCCCATTATCTCAATGTGATTTCCAGTGTATAGGTGTATGAATACAGTGTATAGGGGGTGGCTGTAGCTCAGGTGGCAGAGCAGGTCAGTCACTAATCAGAAGGTCGGTGGTTCGATCCCAGGCTGCCTCCTGGCTGCATGCCAAATATCCTTGGGGATACTAACCCCATGTTTGCCTACTGGTGGTGGTCAGAGGGCCCAGTGGCGCCAGTGTCTGGCAGCCTCGCCTCTGTCAGTGCGCCCCAGGACAATGTAGCTTGCCATCGCCAGTGGGTGAATGACTGAATGTAGTGTGAAGCGCTTTGGGGTCCTTAGGGACCAGAAAAGCTATACAAATGCAGGCTGTTTACCATGAGTACGCATCCTAATCCAGTTTCACAACAGACATTTTGATTTTCACCGTAGGAAAACCATATGCAGCTAATGATGCTTTTGTTTGATTCAACTTTCCCAGTCACCCTTCGTAATGCGACGATACCCCTGAAACTAAAGCAGCTGCATGGAATTGTGCAGTCATATTTTTCCTACTGTATTATATATCAAAGTGTTTTTTGTTAGAAAGCTTTCCAACATTAATCATGTATCACAACTTCTTACCAAAAATCGAAAGGCCCTTGTGATGAAAACGTGCAGTCTAATCATTACTATTGCTTTCTCATTTTTAAGTCTAAACTAAGTTCTCAAGGAAAACTGTTCACTTCAATAAGATGTCAGTGCAAGTGATTTACGAGGAACGACCCAAACAACATTAATCTTAATGTCCTGCTGTCGAAGACAAAACTTCTGCTGTTGCACAATCTGGACATGAGATATCAGTAGCATTCTTTGTTTATTTGATCTCCATGACTCACCTGACTGTGCATACTGAGTAGGTACAGTCAGTCAGTGTGCCCTCCCATTATTGACTGCATTTTCACTTCATGTAAGAAAAACTGGTTCACTGCTGATAAGGACTTGAGATTTAACATACCTAACATACTAACCTGGAAGCTATACTATAGATCTAGGCTGAGAGTGATTTGTTGGTATTCACATGTTGAACAATCCAGAGTCAGCTGACTGGTCCCTCGAGGCGTGAGGTGGTGGTAGTGAGAATACACAGGGCACCAGAGGAGTTTTCGAGACCACATGAATGCAAATATTAAACTTTAACGCATGGTTACTTTACTTTGTCTAAAGCTACCACCCACACACTAATAAACTACAGAAATTCATACAAAGACACAAAGAATCATGTGACCGAAAGCAAAGCATGTCCAAGAATTTATTGGCACTTTGATCATGCAGTTTCAAAAAGTATCATCATCATTTGCATTCACTCAAAAAAAACCAAACCTCATGATGACCAATATTTAGCCGAGCCACAAGTTAAGTCCCGTGGTATCTTACAGCTGCTTATTATCTCATATTTGCTTTGTAACTGCAATGACATATCCATCTTTAACAGATGGTTCCACGGAAGTAGATGAATGCATGTCTCAGATCAAAAAAAGCTTTAAAAACAACAATTTTTATTTTATAATCTATTAAAGTACGTTTTTTTTAAACCGCCTTTGACATCTTAGCTGTGCTCTGATTTTATTTTTTTTATCTCCACTTGTGCACCTCACAGTTGTACACTAAACTTGCTGTGTAGGCATAATGCAAATCAAAAGTCTGTCTCATTAGCAGAAACTCGGTGCAAGACAGATTAAGTGCAGAAACCTTACACAACACCTAGTCCCTTTGCTTTCGCAGGCATCGGTTACCTTCTTGTTGCTTTGTGGTTGTTTAAAATTTTGTGTGAATTCTTCAGAAAGAAACATTTACAGCACCCTCTCGTTTTTCACACTGTATGCATATGAGTGTGAGTGTGTGTTTGTGTGTGTGTGTGTATGTATGTGCGTGTATACATAATGTGTTTGATGGTGAGCATGCGCCTGCTTTTACGTCAATGGGATTTGTTCTCAGCGCCTCTGAGCCCCTTAGTTTCGGGAAAACCAGTGAGTGCTCAGTTTTAAAAAACTGTTGTGGTTTTTCTCAGGTGTCTCTGTCTCTCTCTTTTCTTCTCTGTGTTTTTTAAATGAATGGGCTCAAAAAACCCAAACATCCGCTCTTGACTTCCTCATTTACCGCTTTCTTTCTATCAGGTTCATCTCTCTCTCTCTCTCTCTCTTTCTCACTCTCTCTCTCTTTTTCTCTCTCTCTCCTCTTTTCTGATCTGTTACACTGTCATTTCAGTGGAAGATGTGCAAAACTGTTGATTTACTTACAGCTCCTACATGCATGCTTCCAGTCAGTCAGTTACATAGTTACATGCCATGACATACATAGCTTAGCAATGCTCTTATTCAAACTGCATTTATTCAGCTTTATCAGCTTGCATCCATTCAGTGCATAGGTTTAAACTGACACATTTAAGTTTGATTAGATGAAAACTAGAAAATTATTAGGTTTGTCCTCTGGGAGCATGGATATTTGAGTTGTGTTTAGATGTAAGTTTATCAGTTGAAAAACTCTAAACTGGAATTTCTGTTTTCTTTCTCTTTTTTTTTTTGTAATGGTGAGATGGTCTTGAGAACACTAACTTGCACTTAATCTTGAAAGTCCACAAAAATGATAAGACTGAATCACTTATCACCTGCATGTGAAGGATCACTTTTGTTAATGTAACCAGTCCCTCCATCCAAGGCCTTTTCTGGTTGAGGACATATAGCACTTTCTTCTATTCAGGAATAGTTCTCCAAGTGTCTTGAAGCACATTCAAAGCTCTTCTTTGGATTTTGTCTGCCTTTAGTTCCAATCTTTGGACTGAAAAGGAATGAAAAAGCAGCCAGTGTCCAGAGAAAAACTTTGAAAGACCTTCAGAAAATCTGGAGAACTATTATTGAAGACCACTGGCTCTGGTGGCTCAAGACTTTTGGATAGTCCTGTAAAGCCGTTTTACATTAGTTGGCACTGATGGTGCCTCCACAGATATGAAAGTTCAAGATCTTATACAATTATGAGTGCTTTTGATTGAACTCTAACAGCTAGTATTTCTCCTCTTTAACTTGCATCCATCCACGATTAAAGGATTTAAAATGTGAGTCAGGCCAGAACTGTTTTTTCTTTGCATAGTAAAGTTTTTAACTTGCTCTAGTGGATGCAATGACAAACAGTATATTTATATAATAAACTACTTGCTCATCAAAGTTCCCATGTAAATATATTTGCACCATCTTAAACTGAAAGTAGTATAATTGTTAATGACGAGCACAGTAGGATGTGAAGTAAGTCGTCATTTCTTGTTAACTGGACTGTGGTGTGACTCTGCTTCTCTTTTGTTTACTACACGTTCAAACTGACACATCATCTCATTGCTCAGCTGGTCCACAGACCACAGGAAATGTTAGGCTTCAGTCTGATCATTCAGTCTGGCTGCACTCTCACCCTCCACACCAAACAGGATACCACATGCCTTCTCTCTCTCTCTCTCTCTCTCTCTCTCTCTCTCTCTCTCTCTCTCTCTCTCTCTCTCTCTCTCTCACACACACACACACACACACACACACACACACACACACACACACACACACACACACACACACACACACACACACACATGCACACAGTTACCATCTGTGTTAAGCTTGGGACTCCTGTGTGCGTCAGGGCTGCTGGGCCTGGGGTTATCTGGGGCTGTGGTCTGCCCCACTTCCAGGAACAAGAAACAGTGCAGTTTCATCTTAAGAGAAAAGAGACACATAGATGATGATATAAAAGGGCTGAGCAAGATAAACAGAATGATAATAGGCATACATAGAGGCAAAGGATCTGAATATTAAGTTTGTTAAGGGTTATTCATGAATGATCCAAAAATAAATCTATTTTTTACACTTTTCTCAGGGCTCAGAATCACAAAACCCTGCTAAAGTCTATGAATTGCCTGTCACTATGTTTGAGACCAGGTATACTGTGCCATGAATGATTATCTCCTTTACTGTAGTGTTTATTATGGAGACACTGCGGGTGCTTTTTAAAGCTAGTTTTGGGTAGCCAATAACATGTACAGTAAATATAACAAAACCTTTGTTGATGCAGATTTCTTCACTTTGCTGAGCTTAGTTACAGGAACAGGGATCTGCTGAGGGAAGAACCGCCCTGCACACTTGACATACAAAATTGTTTATTGCAGTCACACTTGAAAACTACTCTTGCACAGAGAACATTTGTTTTGTTTAACTTATGCTCTATAATCAAGAAGCCTTGCTTAAGCGTGGCTTTTAGAATTAAGCATGCATATACATATGCATGGATGGTTTATCTACTTTTTGCATTTATTTTGCATTCTTTTAGTGCACGCACACACACACACACACACACACACACACACACACACACACACACACACACAAATTTCCTGCAACTGCCAAGTGAATGTTGGTTACAGAGCACACTTTGAAGGAATATTTATGATCATTAAATGCCAGGACATAAATTTAAAAAAAATGATACTGGGGAAATCTTAATATGTAGTATGTAATGTAGAAAATTGAAAATTGTAATCAGTTTAAGCTATTTTTTTTTCCAAGCGCGACTCTTCTTTAACTTAACTAACACATCTCACATAACTGAGAGTGTTGCAGTGTTTTGTCATTATACGAACTTATTTTTTTGACCTCATATTGCCTTCAAAGGTACTTTTAACTTATTCTAAAGAACTGTCTCTGTTTCCTGTTGCATAATTGCACTGTATGTCTGATTATGACTTATCTGTTGAAGCTGACTGAGCAAAACTAAAGAAAGCCCCTGTCAGAAACCATACGGCTTAATAACTAGATTTCAGTGCACATAGACCAAGATAGAGGAAAAAGAATGCTGTCTTTGTTAGTGACAACAGGAAGTGACATAAAACTTGTCTGGGTCTTACTGGAAGCTGCTTCTTCTGATAGAGCAAAAAAAGAAAAATGTGAAAACTGATAAACTGTTTTCTACAACATGCCTCTGCACCACCAATCAGTTTCCTGCCCTTCCCTGTCCCTAACCCTGCCCTGTGTTTGTTCGTTTGCTTCATGTATAGATCACAGACAGTGGTTTCTTGATAAGGTTGTGTGATAAAGGAACTGTGAGTCAGTGCTGTACATCTACTGAACTTGTCAGTGCAACTTTCAGTGTTATAACTTAAATCAAGTGATCAAGCAGAATTGGCTGATTTTGATCAAAAAACAAACTTGTTAAGTTTAAAGGCCACAAAATAATCGCCCCCTTCTTAGGTTATCGGAGGTTAGCTTAGTTTAGCATAAATGCTAACGACAGGGAGAAAACAATTAAAAAGTACAATTATGAAGATGCTATGTCTCAGTCATTTAATCTACGGTATATATAAATGCGCTGTACGTGTTAAAATAAAACAAACAAAAAGTTTGTTGCCACAGTAAAGTTGCCGGGCAACCATCTAAGACGTTTTTCCAGACACTGACTTAGCTTTAGCAAAACCACAGCTGTTGTTTTTCGTTTTTACATGCTACATGTTAATTAAGGTGTTTTTACACTTGCACGGAAGTTATGAACTTTTACCTGAGGACGATGCATGGAGAATTCAGTTGTGATTTATAATTGGATTGGACTTTAAAACTGCCAGCTTCCTGTCTAAAGTTCATGTGATATATACTTGTGACAGTGTGACAATAGCACAAGTAATAGTCTGGTGACCTGGTTCTACTACTTCTTCAATAGGCCATGTGTGAACAAAGCTTCATTGTGCTTTAGTGTGTAGGTGCTACTAGGTGGCTTCTAATAAAGACTCAGCCAGGCTCGCTATTGTTCCATTTCCACTTGTTGTTTTAAGTTGTATATATGGGGATGCATTAATTTTAAAGGTTAATTCTGTATATGATGTAAAGAACTGCCATTACTCATGCAAGCACATAATCACAGTAGTTTTGCAGTTTAATCTTGTTAACCTATCCAAAAGGTATTGTTTTATATACTAGAGGACATACAGTGTTATAAACAAAGCAAGCATTCATGAACGTGGCTGAGCATTTTTGCTTTGGAGTCAATACTGAGAGCCCAGGTTTTACAGTAAGAAAATGAAATAAAAGAAAACAGTTCTGTCAGCTTGCAGAGCGAGACTAACTTGTCAGGCTTGGTAATTTGGAACAAGTCTTTGCTCATGTGTGTGTCTGTGTATCCCTATGCTCCATCTCTGGAAATGCTGCTGGAGTTGACTATAACTCATTACTTTACACATGTTGCATTATGCCCAACAGTATGTTTCCTAACAAGTAAATATCTTTGGTTTGACGAGAACTTTATCGTCTGCAACAACTTGTTATACACTATCCAATACACTTCCTGCAATTTAAAAAAAATAAAAAATTTTCTTCTCCTGACTAATATTGTGGGTTGTGCGCATGTGCTGCCTTCTTTTATTTAGCACAATAATTTGTGAATGAGTGAGTGAGACTCACAGATGCAGAGGGAGAGTGGTTGCAGGTTTCTGACAAGAGGTCAGGAATGAGGCACACACTAATTTCCATATATGTACATATATTGATTCAAATTGGGGAAATAGTGAAGACTTGCATGTACCACTTTTTCAGCCATGAAGGGATTTTGGGATGGGGATTTGGATTTGGATGAAAAGAAACTAGCTTTTATGGGTTTGATCAATGATAATCAGGTTGAAAATGAGAAATAGGTTGTGTTAAATCCAATTTGAAAATGCAACACTTGTTGACTGTGTCAGTTTTTTGTGTGCATGTGTCCTTCACAGAGCTCTCCACATAGCCGTGGTCCAGGGAGCACTGGCCATAGTCTACAAACTCATCCAGCTCTTGGTGTTGGGTCATAAAGACGTTGATATCTACAACAATCTCCGTCAGGTAAAACAGATGCATTGATAAAGCTACTGACAAATATACACATGCACACAGTTCTGACCATTAAATGCCAGGAGACAGAGCTTTTATGGTCATAGGGTTTTGCAAAGAAATTTAAATAGTTTAAAGCGAAGAATCTTTGCTGATTATGGAGCTGTTGGCATGTGTGGACATGTGCACACTTGCAGAAAAAGCTTAGCATGTAAAACAGCATCAGCATGCACAATATATTTCCCCGTCTCACCCTTCTGATAACACTTACATGGAAAAGAATGAAAGAGGAAGTGAATTGGTTTCCTCCTTGCCTTGCAGTGCATTATCACACACTTACGGTCATGGCAGCTGAGGGTTGTGCAGTGGAATTCACCCTTCCCGGTTTCTCCACCTGTACTTGCCACAAGCCAAAGCCATGCACATTCTGGGAAGGACTATGTGTGATTTCCAGTGTTCTGTATTTTGCACATGGTTTTCTAGTGGTCACTTTCTGTATATGTAGCAAGGGATTTTTCAGTGTTTACATGTAGGATTTACCATGTTGTGAAATTCAGAAAGAAGAAAGCCAATATGATTAATTGGCACAAAAATGACTCACACTAACTCCCAGAAACCTTACACTGATACCTAGTGTGTTTACCTTAAGTAAAAAAAAATGTTCATATGCAAAATTACACAGTAAAATTTTCAAAAGCGCCTTTTAAACTTGTATTTTGCACATGTTTTAATTTGTGCAGGGCAATTTTGGATTTTTAATGTGAAAAACTGACAAATAGATCCAATGCAGTTTCACTAGGGTGACTTTCCCCCCCCCCCAAAAAATGATGGAGCAGTGCAACTCCCTACTTACTCAATATCAACATGTTTTATTGGGATTGTGTATATGAAGTTGCTTTTAAGTGTTTCCCAATCCAGGGCTGTCCCAGGCACTGGTGCCAAGCCAACAGTTCAACATTCTTTTCTCCTTTGTTGTCTCCTGATTTCTGCTGGCTTTCTCTTTTCCGTTCCTCAATAGAAAAGCAACCAAGCTTTTTCAGAGCTTCAGTTCTCAAGTCTGGAGTTTGTTCTCAAGTGTGGGGTTTCACACCACATAGAACGCCACAGGCAAGCTTACCAGAAATAATGCTTGTGCTATCATCAGTTGTTGTCTCTCCTCATCGCTGAGGCTTGACAGCATAGGTTTTATGATATCCTGTGTTTGCCCTATGTATGAAAATGCATGCACGCAATACACACACTCACACACACACATACATGCACATACACACTCACATTTGAAGTCATACACAGTTATAACCAAAAAGGGAGATTTACAGGCATAGGTCCCGCCACAGTCATTTGCCTACCAGATTGTGTGGTTTTGACTGAAAACCAGGCACAATGAATAAACTTATCAAAATGAAGGTAGGGAACTTTTTAAATTTTAAAAACACTGAGTTCACTTCGTAGTCCAGAAGACACAGGCCATTTTCTAATACAAAAAAACCAAAACAGGCACAATTAAAATACAACTTATCCAATGATGACAAATCCTGAGTTTCTGTGGTTTTACATATGGAACATTTTGACAGAGTGTTACTATCAGTATTGTAACTGAAGAGCAGTGCAAGTGTCACGGCATGATTTGCCTTCCACTCCCAGAACTGCAACAATAGTATAGAGACAGCTGTTTGATACTCCCACATGCTATCAGCTACACAAACACATACTACAATAGTAAACTTTTGCTTCTCTTATGACAGCGGATAATGTAGCGTGATGCTGACACTGTGGGGTTTGGGGACTAAATCCTTTGGGGCAACCCACACTAAAACGTGCACTGACTGACATGTGGATTAGAACAGAGACTACCATGTGGACTTGTTACCGTTACAGTGCAGTATGCGGTTGGCAGTTTAACAATTGAATAATTGTTTTCTTTTTGTTTATGGTACGTTGGTGGTATGCCATTTTATTTTTCAGTGTGAGCGTGTGTGCATGTGTGTGCATGTGTGTGCACAAACAAGGCATCCGTGTGCGTTTGTGTGTACTTTAGTGTCCTCGTTCCGAGAAGTCACATGACCCCTCCCTCCCCCCCGCCTTGCTTTGGGCTGTTTCTCAACATACCTTGCAGTGAGGTTCAGAGGGTAGTTTACAGGGACTTTCCCTTCATGCGCGTGCCTCTCTCTCTCTGTCTCGCTTGTGTTGTTTCTCTATCTCCCTCAGTCTCTCGCTCTCTTTTTTTATATCTCTCACTGCATATATCTTTGGTTATAGAATTTGGTTTCTAACCATAGTTGATGAACTGACTGATCCTATCAGTGTAACTGTCAACAACACTGACGTAAGCATGTGATGTTTATTTGTGCAATAGGCCTGGCTTTACCCTCTTGTGCTTACAGCAGAAGACAAGTCTTTGGCGCTTTGTGCTGCCTTCCCCTTGTTTGGAACTGCCCGGGGTTGTTTTTCATGCCTCCAAACCTCTACTGCTGTCATCTTTTTACCTCATCCATGATGATCCACTCATCTTTCGGGAATGTAAGCCTATGAGGACATACCCAAGGGAAAGAGAAGGGATTTTCCCTTGTTATCCTGTCTTTCCCCTGGACTCCCCTCTGCCACTTCCGTTTTTTTCCCTTGTTCTCCACCCCTTCATTCCCTTCCTACCTTTCCTCTTATCTTGGCTGAAATTTAGTTTAGTCACTGTGAAATCTATTACAGGAAGCCAAAGCCAGAAGGGGGTCTATATTAAAGGCCATAAAAGGCCTTAGTGGTAAAGTAATATCGAAAGGGATTTAAGACATGTCCTTAATGGCGTTTGGGAAAAGTTAATAGTATGGTAGCATTTCATAATATTGTTCTATAGTAAATGTTTACAGCAGAAAGTTCAAATACTGGAAATCTTTCAGGGAACATGATTGTGTACATGACTGTGTACTTATGCATGTTTGTGAGTCATAGGATTCAGGGAAGTTGCATTGACACATTGGAGGAATTCCACAAAGATGTTCTCCCACTGCTACCCTACCTACTTTAATAGTCTTTACTGGAACGAACTCTCGGTGCACAGACACACACGCATACGCACACACACATACACGTTAGTAGTAACACAGCAAAAGTGAAACTTGGAGAAGCAGTCCGTTCCTACTTGCTACATTTATTGTGTAACTAGAATAGCAGCTAAAAAAGTCCAGGTTTAAATACTTCCCTTTATGACTGAACTATGAACTAAGGATTGCTTAATGAACCCCAGGTTGCTTGCGCCCTCCCGAGCCGTAGTTGACATAATATAAACAGGATGATACATGGTGACCTCACCCACAGGAACATCCTAGATTGCTAAAGGAATTTTAGTCAGTGCTTACAATATTCATCCAGGCAAACACCTGGTGAACAGTGACTTTTGCTTTTCCCGGCATTGTCGACTGTGGTTCAGAACAGGTTCTTCCTCATTTTCAGTTAATCACAAAGTCTGCTGAAAACTTTGCACTTTGTGTATTTTGTGAGTGTATTTGTGTAAATGTAGGAATACACATGCATAGGTGAAGCCAGCTCATGGTCATTGTGTGTTTCTTCTAGGTGTTGATGTGTTCTTGCAAGCACTGTTTTTCTTTGTCTCGTTGACCTTTAACCTGTTGAACAGGTTATAGGTAAACAGAGGACTTTACAAGAAAACACCGCGTTCTTACTTAACTTCACTGACAAGAATAGTTATTGTAAATTAGCCAAAGTAAACACTGTGCTTTTTTATGTCAAGTATGTATTTCCCTTGTTTGTGGGCTTTGTGAAAAAACCAAAAGCTTGAGAAACACTGCACTGCATCTTTATGGTTATCAGCCGTGATATATCTGGCTTGTTTAAACTATAATTTTTGTTGTTATTCCCCCTCAGACTCCCCTTCATCTGGCAGTGATAACTAAGCAGGCAAACATGGTGGAAGCTTTGTTGAAAGCAGGGGCTGACCCTGCAGCCTTGGACCGTAATGGGCAGACAGCGCTCCACCTCTGCTGTGAATATGACCAGCGGGATTGCCTGTCTGTAGTGCTTTCCATGCCATCATCTGCCACCTGCCTTGAGATCCGAAATTTTGATGGTGAGTTGCTAAAGATACTTCTTGGCATGTATTACACTAAAAGGGTTGCTTACACCTCTTTAGCTCTCACTAAGTGTGATAACCTGTAATTATTTGCAAGCATTTTTTTTTAATCTCAGATTATTATAATTTTTGATTTAGTTTAACTGATTCATAAAATATCAAATTAAACATGGTTGGCTAGCAATTAAATGATACTTCCTGATATATTTTCTGTTTATTTTTGTTGTTGTTGTTTTTGTCACATGCCCCCTGTATTCGTGACCCAGTTTACGTTTACATCTATCAGTTGAAACATGTGCACAACCAGGTGAAGTGAATTAAAAACCGCTGACACAGATTCCAGACTGAAAGCGCTATGAAAAGAAAATTGCATTACTACATTACTACAGTGAATGCACCTATTCTTAAAATCTCCTTAACTGCCTTAACAGTCTGTTGGTGGGTATGAAAAATGTAAAGCCACGCTCAGGTATGGGTTGGGTTGGTTGTTTTGGGTGTGTGGGTGGGAAGAGGACATTTCCTTCCTTTGTGGTCTGGTGTCAGTGTAGTGTCGCATTGCCAAATCTCCAAGCAGCTTTGAAGGCATTTATTTGTACCTATGTAACTGATATCTGTTTTTTCAATGTGTAAAAGATCTGAACATGAATATAAAATGCAGGCTTATCCTTTTTTTTAAATTATTCTTAGGTTTGAGCCCTCTCCATCTGGCTGTTCTGCAGGGCCGTAAGGATTTGGCAAGAATGTTACTGGATGCTGGAGCTGACATCAATGCTATGGTCAGTCCCTGTTGTACCGACTCAGCACTGTGGGTTTCACAGCATCACGGCTTTTTTACATTTCCGCTCTGCATTCTCTGAGTTTTCCCATGGTGCTTTTTTCTCTCTCTAATCAGGACATCAAAAGTGGCCAGAGTCCTCTCATGCATGCTGTGGAGAGCAATAACGCAGACATGGTCCACTTCCTCATTGAGGTAATGAATTTGTGTGGGTAGAAGAGGGGAGAGAAGGGTTGTGACTCAGCAGAGTTAAATAATTCTGCTTTTCTCTTTCCACCTCATTATCAGTGCATAGTTTTGTATTCCTTTTTCTTCTTAGGGTCCTTTTTAAAGTATTGTAATATAATTGTAGTTTTTCTGTATTTTTAGAGTTTAGCAGCTATGCTGTATATGTGAATCTTTTCTCCTTTCTTCATCACAGACTGCACTCACCCTCTTTGGGACATTATCTCTTGTTTCATTTTCTAAGTTACCGACATCTACTCTGGCTTCCTTTATGAATCATTTTCTGGTGATTTTTCTGTTGCAGAATAGATGTGATGTCAACAGCCAGTCATATAGTGGGAACACGGCCCTACACAGCGCTTGTGGCCGAGGTCAGGTGGAGACAGTGCGGCTGCTGCTGAAGAGTGGAGCTGACAGTAGCCTCAAGAACTATCACAATGACACCCCAGTGATGGTGGCCAAGAACAAAAAAGTGAGTGAGGCGATGACAAAGAGGAAAAACAATAAATATAATGGACATTGCTGTAATTCCATTGATACAGTGTTGTTCCTTTTATTCTGTTTTATGGTTGTATGTTCCTGCTTCTTGTGCTGGAAAACAATAAACCTCCTAAAGGTTACTGATCTAACAGTAAATCACTTCCTTATATTTGTACAAATTTTCAGTCTCTCTCTATGATTTTACTATGGGAATTCACAGCTATGTGTTACATAATTTATGTCAGAACAGATACAAACAGTTGCAAAACCTACTTGGCCTAGCTCTGGTTAGTGGGAAGAAAGAGTTGAAGCCAAAATGGGAAGTAAATGTGTGTATCATTCCCTCTAGAGGCCAAACCTGAATAGTGCACCATTTCCCTCTAGTTATTTTAGTATATCACTATGAGACTTATTTTAAGTCACGTACAAAGTTTTTAATGAACTATAAATTGTTTTACAGATAGCAGATGTGTTACGAGGAAGAGGCTCCAGGCAAATAAGAGTCCAAGATCAGCACTGCATGTCAGTCTCACCAGTTGAGAGCAACCTAACAGAAAACGGTGAGGAGCATTCAAGCGTCTTTTTGTCTCACACACAGAAACAACAAAATTTGCAGCATTTAATTTATACTCTGTGCTTCTCCTTTAGGGTCCCCATCTCCCAGCCATAGTCGTGGGTGCTCACCTTCAACTACGCCACACATTGTTCATCAGAACCCTTCCCACTCTCCAGAGACTTCCATTTTACGATCTCAGACTTATTGTCCAGTAAGACTTGCGTCTATGTCCACACAGTCGAGCATCAAGGAAGCAATCAGACGACATCATGCTGCAGAGGGCTTCACCCAATGGGATGGCGGGGCAGGAATGGACTGCACCTGAAATTAGGCCAAACCTCCCATTTTTCTTCCCTGGACAATCATAGTTTGTGTCCTTTCTCAGGCTTTCATGCCTTGACAGACTTGCCTGCAACCTCCCTGCTTAGCTTGCTGCTTCTAAGGAGACTCCGGTCCTGTACTGACTCTTTGAAAACTGGGGAGTGAAACACTGCTGGAAAACTATGCATCAGTAGAAATATTCCACTGCATGCATTCAAGACTGAACATAAAAAAACATTTTTTAAAACAATGTACAGACATGAGTAAATGACTGCTACGGACCAAAGCTCAGTGAACTCAGAGTCCCATCTTAAAAGTATTTCTAGGCACTTTGTCTTAATTTCTGATTAGCAGATTAGAGGGGATGATGCTATGCAACAAATGTACCTGGCCTTACTTGAATTGTGGATATTGCATTAAGAGTGTCTTCATCATTATGCCACCAAGACTTCTTAAGTTTGCAGTCTCCTTGTAAGACTTAGCATATATTGCACAGTCAAATACCTGATTTCCTTTCTTTTGATAATCTGTGCACAGGCATTGTACCTCTTATGTCTGTTAGTGTGCGTTTTGATGTGTTTTTAATGTTAAAAAAATGTAGATATTTTTATAAATAAAAACAATAAAACATAAAAATATAATAAAACAATATAATAAAAAAGTTATGTCTTGCTTTAGCTTTATTATTCACCTTAAACCTTTTTGTGATCAAGTATTTATGTAATAAGAAGAAAAGATGAAAAAGGGGTATGATGACAGGCACACAGGTGACAGAACAGGATGTGAGAAAAAACAGTTTCCATCCCCTCTTCACTTTCCTTTTTTTAACCAAGCCGCTCTACGCCCACCCACAAACCCCTAACACAATAAGCAAGGGTAGCACGAGGGAAATGAAACACCTCACTGCTGCCAAAGCATCATCTGAACATTACAGATAAATCACCAATGTTTAAACACAAAGCAAAATAGATGATTATACAAATCTCTTCAAAATAACTCAAGATAGCCAAGAACACAAAAAACAAAAACAATTTGCCAACAGCATCTATAATAACACAGATTTTCTCTGTCAGCTTTGACAAAAACATAACACCTTTTTTGTTTGGACATAATATAACTGTGGTGTGGAAAGCTCCACCTGTGCAATATCCCAGTAATAATAGAGCCATTCCCATACTGACAGCATTTGTGAAACTCATAAGACCAGCTAACAACGGGTGCCTGTTATCTATAGTTGGCTCCAAAGAGGATGCAATATTGATTAATAGTAAAAATCATATTCTCTGTTTTAACAACCACAATAAGAATTCACACTGGTATTTGTTATATGAGATATACGACTTACATACATTTAACATAAATTAAATTTAAGGCTATCAGATACTGGTTTGAATTTCTGGATGACATGAATATATTTGACCATATTAACGGGAAAAACTCATATTCTTCTTTACTTGGCTGCTCCCTTTAAAGGTTTCCACAGTGGCCACCTCCAGCTCTCATGTCTTTTTGTCAGAGCCAGTGTTTGCAAGGTGTTACCGTCGTCATACACACCTTCCCTGTCACTCTTGCTGCTATCCTTTTTTTTACACAAATCACCCCTGACACTCATTTCCACCCACTCTAACCTGCCAGCCCTCTCTTCTTCACCTCTCTGGTGCACTGTCATTACTTCACAGGGCTGACTGCATGTATTTAAGCTCACCCACCTTCACTACCTCAATAAGCAACATTTATATGAGATCATAATAATAAAAGTATTAAGGTTAATGTCAGCGTCATTATATTTACATATTGCCAGTATTTTGGGCTTCAGAGTCGGTGCCTCAGTGATGCCCTGAGCTGAGTAGCTAAAACTTTTGAGGCGTTTGAAAACAGGCCCGTGATTGGCCAATTGGCAGTTCCCTTGGTTCAAACAGCCAACCCCAAAACGAGCGCGGCCATGTTGAATTGTCAGTTCTCTCAAAGAAGAGACAAAAGGTTAAAAAAAAACTTCTGTGCCTTTGTCAAAAGTAGTGCCTACCAAGCTTAAACGAAAAGCCGATATACAGTTGAATCACGACACAGGCGGTAAGTTTGTAAGGGAAAGGTAGCATCTTTCTCTGACTGGTAGAGTTAAGCGTCACCGTTAGCGTATACTGCCTAGGCTAGAATCAGCGTGCTCGGATGGTTGAATGAAAGTGCTGAAGGGTGAGATGTAAACGGATGCAGATGCGGTTTCTTTGTAAACGACAGATATTTTGAAACAGTTTCTCACAAACCGGGGGAAAAAAAGACGCAGTCTTAGCTTGTTAGCTCGATGGCAAAGCCCACGTAGCTGTACGTGAAGTTTTAACGGCGCGTACACTCGTGTAAGTTAAAGTATTCTAGCTAACTTTGTTGTCGATAGCAGTAACTTTATGGATAAACTAAACACATGTCGGTCACTGTTGGCTTTACTTTGTTGTTTAACATGGCTAACAATTGCACTGGCTAGCTAAGTGACCATAACACTGGCTGCTAAAATTCAAAACTGCTTGCAGCTGTTATTAAGTTTACACTGGTTGTTAGCTTCGGCATCAAAACAAAGGCAAAGTTGTCCGAATTAAAATGTTAACTCCACGTTTTTCAACCTCCTCATTTTACTTATATTTCCATAAATACTTGATAGACTTTCTTGCCATCTACCACCAGTCTTGTGGTGGCACCATTATTTGTCACAATATAGCAAACGTGAGCTTTGCCTTTGGTACACATCTGAAATGTATTTCGTTGATCTGGTCAGGTGCCTTTGAGTAATACCACTTTGAAGCGCTCGTTATTTTTGTGCTCTTCTCTTTTGACTAGCCTGTTAATGCTTAAAAAAAACAACCGCCATTGTTTATTTCTTGCAGGAAACCTGGACTACTTTTCTTGTGTATTGTTCATCATTTCCTTTAACATTTTGTAGGCTTCCATCTTGGCGTTTTGCTACAGGAAAATTGAAAACCGAAAAAAATGACCCCCAAAAATTAATGTAGTCTGCCAGTGCTTTAAAAAAATTGCAGGAATTGTAATTTTTTCAGACCACTTTTAAGAACAATTCAGTATTAAACCCCATCAGTACGAGTTATATACTTGAACATGAGAGCAGTTAGATATGTGATCAAGTTGTCCATATTTTAATACTGCCCATTTTCAGTCAATGTAACAGTCAAACTCATACTCACAAGTGCACACTAAAAGCACACACAAGTTTATTCTTTGGTCATATTAGTCACGCTATTTATATTGATTTCTCCTTTTTGGAGAGTTGTATTGTAAATAGGCAGAATTTACACACAAACTTCTTTTTATGAAGAGGTCTGAATGTTAGATTGTGTACACATGGTTTAAAAAGGATAGATAAGAGAAAAGGGTTTTATTTTTCTCACGTTTTAGTTTTGTAATACATGTGCACATTAAAATAGAGCAGCAATATTACAATATTGTGAGGAAAATCCAGTTAAGGTGTTGGACACATGGCGACAGCAAGAACCGCAAACCCAGCACCAATGGCTGGATTGAACAAACCAGCAAATGGGCAGCTCAGGGGACAGACCAAGACAGGTGGACAACAGTCTGAACTCCTGTCAAATGTCCAACATCCCAGTGCCCATAAAAGGACCAGCATACCTCAGAGCAGTGGAGGCATCAAGTAAGATACTGGTTTTAGTAATGTTTCTCTTCTACTTTGACAACAGAAAAGTGTAGTTTTTTTCCTCACATAATCATTTTTTGCAGCTTGACAGCTTGTGCTTTAGAGAAAACCTGCATGAGAACCCCATGGGAAAGTTCAGGACTTCTCACCAAATCTTCTAAACAGTCAAAGCCTTTTTTAAATCCCTGCTATCAGCTTTATTTACCATTACACCTGTCCTGACATGACTTAATAATTTAAGGTTTAACAGTAAGATGTTTTTGCTGTTGTGAGCACTTAGTACTTTGTTTGGAATTACAGAATTGTTAATTTTGTGCAGATCATGTACTTCACATTTGGGTTGTGTGCCTATGTGACAATTTTAGAACATCCTCAGCATTCACACCAGGGCTAGCTGGGTGTTAAAAGCAAGATCCAAAATAAATTAACAAAAAAACGTAGATTTGCATTTAACGCTTATTTAGATGTTTGCCCACTTACCAAACAGGGACATGCATACAGGTGGAGGGCAAGTATCTGCCTACCCAAAGGAATATAATTTGAAATTGTTTTTAGTTCTTCATAACCAGTGGGCATCAAAAATAACCCTGGTTTCCAGAGTGCAGTTTTAAAGGCGTTAGCATGCTCTCTGTGCTCTTCAATATTATGGCCAGCAGCAGAACTGCTTTAGAATACAATAACAACTAGACTAGTAATACAGATATCGACAAGTAAAAGTTATTCTTTATATCTGGCTAATTTCTGCCATCTAGTTGAAACAATGAGTACTTCTAATAATTGGTTACTCCATTGTGTGGGTCTTAGAAGTTATAATATTAGCCTTGCATACATTAGTTTTAGTATTGCTGTGCTGCTTTGAAGTTGTTTTCACCAATGCTCGCCATAGAAATTACTACATTAAGCTGTTGTGTATTTTTAGTATATTAGGTCTTCATCTTTCCAAGTTGAGCCAAATCACACTGCTTAAAGCCCTTTTCCCTCTCTGAAGATTATGAAATAAAGAACTAAATGTTGCAGTGCTTATTTTAACATTTTGTTTTCTTTTTTCACTTGATAATGGTCTGGGTCTTCCCTACAAAAATTGTACTCCTGATTACGACTAGATTTGGTGATGACTGGAAGAAATGCCTGGAGCTTCCTCCAAAAGATACCAGGGTGAAAACTTCGGTAAGTGATTGCCGTTAGACGCAAGTATAGTTATACATACTTACTTAGACTCAGTGCATGCTGCCATCTAGTGCTGTAATCCTCAACCTCTGGACAGTAAACTAAAATGATTGAGTTGTGTTCTCCAGGATGTGACATCCACCAAGGGAAATGAATTTGAAGACTATTGCTTAAAGCGAGAACTGCTTATGGGAATCTTTGAAATGGGATGGGAGAAACCTTCCCCTGTCCAGGTAAATAAAGTAGCCAGAACTCTGGTTCCTGTTTCTGGTGTTAATTTAGGTGTATAAATAGTTGCACCCTTTAACAGAATCCCGTTACCTCCACTTTGCCGTGATACAGCCCCATGCCTCAGCCATATGTTTTGCGGGGAAGTTGTCCACAAATGGGAAAAACAGCAGGAGAAACGCTAATATGCGTCTACCAAACAGAAGAGAAGCATTTTTGATTAATTTACTCTGGAACAAGTTTTAATTTCAGTGAGTAGGAGGCTAAATGAGTCCAATCTCTAGTCCTCCTGATTACATATAAGTATGAAGTGTTAAACATTGATGTCACTTTGCATATTTTTGACTCTTAGAGGAAACAGTAGGGGTGATCATTTAGTCCTGTCTATTTACATTGCTTCATGCCCAATGAACCATGCCCATTTTTCTGAATTGACTTGTCTGTCTGCCAACAGGAGGAGAGCATCCCTATTGCCTTATCAGGACGAGATATTTTGGCAAGGGCTAAAAATGGAACAGGAAAAAGTGGTGCCTACCTCATTCCTCTCCTGGAGAGGATAGACCTTAAGAAGGATCATATCCAGGGTGAGTTTCTTCTAGGGCTGGGCTGATGGCTTACAGTCATGACAGTGTTGAGACAACCAACTACAGTTTAAGATGATGCCTGGTGGCTAGACAACAGTGGAAGAAAGTAGCGACAGACTGTACATGATTAGTGGCTTCACGGCGTATGAGTAGAGCATGAAAGTACCGTGCAGAATCAGTGGTCTGCAGCCCTACAGACTACTGAAAACTAAGTGAAGTGCAATAAAAGAAACTGAGACATGAGCATGAATATATGACAGCCATGACTGAAAAGTAGAGATAATTTCATGAACTGTAGGGATGTTGTGCTCAAGCTGCACACATGCACACTTTGATCAGTGGTTCTTTTGTTGCTCTAAAACTAATGGAAAATATTGATAATATACTGATTATGATTGCTGCACTGCACTACTCCATCAATAGTTTTTCTGCTGCTGGAAACCTTTATTTTTTCTGCATTAATATCAGCCCTTATTGTATCTGTTTCCTTCCAGCCATAGTAATGGTGCCAACAAGAGAGCTGGCCCTGCAGATGAGCCAGATCAGCATTCAACTCAGCAAGCACCTGGGAGGAGTCAAGGTCATGGCTACAACGGGTGGGACAAACTTGAGGGATGACATCATGCGTCTTGATGAGACTGGTATTTAACATTTTAAGACAATTTTAAAAAAAAAGTTATTTTTATGGCTGCAACTGAATCTTTTTTTTTTTTTTTTTTAAATATTGTTAAAGATATTTACTATTTTTTTCCCCCAACATATAGTTAAATTTAAATTGCTTATCTGACTAATTGACTAGGTAGCAAATATGTTCATATTTGAGGTTCAAATTGTTCCTTTATCTTGACTCTTGTTTGTTGGCTCTTAAGTCTCCAATGAATGGGGCCAGGAAGAGAGAAAGTTTGTAAGCTGGGCTTAAATGCAGAGAACACAATACAAATAACTTCGTTAGCTTTTACACTGAAACGTAGTCATATCTTAGACTAACTTATTTGGTGTGCACTTAATAATGGCTACTCTTCTCAGTATGTAAAACACAGGTGACATTCTTTCAAACTCACCTTTCTTTTATAAATGTGTATATTAGCATTTATATAGAATTGTAAATGTAGCTGAGTGACAGTAAATGGTAAAATGGCCTGTATTTGTATAGCGCTTTACTAGTCCCTAAGGACCCCAAAGTGCTTTACACATCCAGTGATCCACCCATTCACACACACATTCAAACACTGTTGATGGCAAGCTACATTGTAGCCACTGCCAAACACTGGCCACCACCAGTAGGCAACGGGTGAAGTGTCTTGCCCAAGGACACAACGACCGAGACTGTCCAAGCCGGGGCTCGAACCGGCAACCTTCCAATTACAAGGCGAACTCCAAACTCTTGAGCCACGATGGCTCCCAGTAACCATGGCAGTAATACTTTTCTTGGTAAAAAAAATGTTTTTTCATGCTTGCTTCTCCTGCAGTGCATGTAGTGATTGCCACACCAGGGAGGATACTGGACCTAATTAAGAAGGGTGTGGCAAAAGTGGACAAGACTCAAATGATGGTGATGGATGAAGTACGATTTGCTCTCTTTTTTTCTATATTGTTTATTGTTGACTCTTTTTTTTTTTTTTTTTTTAAGTTTGTGGACATACTATTCCTTTTGATGTTTTACCTTCCCCCTCCCTTTTTTCAGGCAGATAAGTTGCTCTCCCAGGACTTTGTGGTCCTGATCGAAAATATCATCAGTTTCATGCCAAAGGATCGTCAGATTTTGCTTTACTCTGCCACTTTTCCCATCAGTGTGCAAAAATTCATGGTAAGATGTCGAACATTAAATCTTCTGCATGAGTAAGAATTCACTTTGTTTGTACTCTCGTTTAACGGTTTAAGTTGTTGTAAACTGTTTTGTGTAGAGTAAGCACATGAAGAAGCCTTATGAAATCAACCTGATGGAGGAACTCACACTGAAGGGTATCACTCAGTACTATGCCTATGTGACTGAAAGACAGAAGGTACACTGTCTTAACACGCTCTTCTCCAGGGTAAGTAATCAAAAATTCGATTAGTTTTGACTACGGGTGCAACAATATACAAAAATCACGGTTCAGTTCGATACTTTGGTGTCATGGTTTGATATTTTTTCAATACAAAAAAATGTTCATGCCTTTTTAATCAAAATTAGAAATATTTCTTTTAACTCAAAAGTACAGTTTTCAAATTAGATGTTGCTGAAACAACAAAATAATAAAAGAAATCTCTTATCAAGAAATCACTCATCTGTGGAAAAAAGTTTATTACAGAGAAATCGCTCTTTCCAAAATCAAAACTATAATATACCCTTCTTGTGGGGTATATTCTTACCCCCAGCCCAGCATTAACTATGTTCTTAGCATTGTCAGTAGTTACAGGTATTATAGCATTTGGTCGCACTAACTTCCAATCTTTCACAGCTTCTGACAGATCTTTGGCTAAGTTGTCAGTGGTGTGACTTTCGATGATGCGTGTCTGTAAAACACTGCTTTTCATCTGCCATTCCAGATCAATGTAATGTGCAATGACGGTCAAGTAGCTCTGTGTAGCTCTTGAAGTCCAGCCGTCTGAGGTCAGAGCAACACCGGGTGCTGGTGACACTGCTGTCTCTAATTTGGCTTTTGTCTCCTTGCACAAAGCAGGAACTGCAGTATCGGTGAAATAGGTTTGTGAAGGAATATTGTATCGGGGCTCAAGTACTCTCAGCATTTCCTGAAACCCGGTGTTTTTCTACAACAGAAAAGGGTCGCATGTCGACAGCATAAAAAATAGCCTGTCCTGTCTATTTCTTTTGCCCTCTTAGAATCATGTGCTAATGGCTGTCTAAATGACTCGGGTAAAGTTTGTAGCATGTGTGCTTGTTGTTGTTTTTATCTGCTTCCACTTGTCTTTGCACTAGGGTTCTGTCTCGTTAGCTTGAGTGAATGCATATGGGCGGCGTTCTGTGGATCTGCACTCGACAATGCATCCTAGGCAGAGTAGTCGAACGCAGATCCACTGAGCTCTCAACACACGCTGTGTCCCATTTCAGGGTCTGCACGCTTGAAGTACGCATTTCAAGTGCGGTTACGTCGCCGCCACGTGACAACGGCTGTCCCAATTCTAAGTGTACTTGAAATGCATACTCCAAATGCGCCGTCGATTTCCCCAAATATCAAGCGTGGTCCGGTGCACGCTTCGTGGTCCCATATATCCCACAATTCATAGCGTGGCGGTGGGTGTGGATAATTTTGCCGCAAAATACGGCAGAAGGGAGCGGCCGAAAAGTGAACTGTCAAAAGTAAGTACTGAATATGACGTCACTTATTCATGTGCGAATGTTTAATAATGAAGAACATTAAAACATTGCTGTTGGCCACATGTCGGCAAAGTTATGTGACACTAGTGATGTTTGTACTTTCAGCATTAACTTGGTTTTAAAGCCTCTACTTCTAAATATACATATAGTCGACCTTAATCTTACAGAGAATCTGATGATTTTATGGATAATTAAAGTCAGTCATATATCCACAAACACAACAAGCTGAAAGTCAGTGATAGATATATATATATATATATATATATATATATATATATATATATATATATATATATATATATATCATAATAATCTGACAATACTATAATATTGGCCATATTATGTTTACATTACCATAGTGAGATGACTTTAGTCTCATGAACAACATTAACTAATTATTATTTACTAGCTAATCTTAAATGACTGTTCAGTACAGAAATGAAGCCCTTGAATCATGTTTTACAGTCCTGTGGTCTCAGCCTCAGATACTCAACTAATCAAAGTGATGTCATGACAAAAATGAATGACCAACAAAACAATTTTCTCCTTCATTTCTGTCAAACAAAGCTGTATGTAACGTGTCTCGCGGTTAGTATCATGGTTGCTAGGCAACCTGAACAGCGCGACGAAGCATATACCGTCCCATTTCACAAGCCTCTCACTTCCGCACTTCTCGTATTTATAGTACGCACCGTACGTAGCACGCGTAGTGCGCGTACTTCAAGCGTGCAGACCCTGAAATGGGACACAGCCACAGACAGCATCATCAGAAGAAAAGTTGATAAAATAAATAAAAAAAATTTGTATTGTTCAATACATATGTGTACCGAACCGAAAGCACTGTATCGAATGGTTCAATACAGATACATGTATTGTTGCACCCCTAGTTTTGACCAACCATTTGTGCTATCCAGTCTTTAAGTCTGACGTCATTAACCCTTTCTGGGTCCAAAGTCAAACAAACACTGTGGCGTCACTAAGAGTTACAAACTGTCTAAATTTCCTCTTTCATCTTTAATAAAATGATCAGTGTGGCTGCACTAATAGGTGTAACAATTAAGTTTAACATCCAGGCATCCATAAAAACAGAATTTATGAAATGTAAGAGTTAGAAGTTGGCAGGGAGTTTGCTCACTAGTTTCCATCTAAACATGACATACCATGTTCTGCCTTAGGGATTTCTGAAAAAAACAAAACATTTTTTCACTTCTGAGATAAATGAAGACAGGAAACTAAACAGCAGCAGTGATGTTTGCAGGGTTATTGAAGTTGGGCTAGCTGATATATAATGGTGTGCTACATGGTGGCTAGCTACGCAGCTATGGTTGGCATAATATGAACATCAGTAAGCTGATGAACCCTAACTTATTCCCTACTCGATAAAAGTTAATGCGAGGGTTCCCGATGGTTAGGGACAAATTCAGTTCATAGCAGGATCCTTTAAATGGACCAAACTTCAGTCAGGAGAACAACTGAGACAATCCAGCCACAATACGAGGTTAGTCATTAATTTACCGCATGGGCTGGGCTGTAGTTACATCGTAAGGTTTTAAAAATTGAGCTTTAAAATGAATAGTTGTAAAAAAAAAAAACAAAAAAAAAACGAGAGGAGCCAACAGTGATCACTGCCTTTTTTTTTCTTCTTTTTTTTAGTGCTTGTTCAGATTAAATAGAACAAGATACAAAGTATTAAAACATGTAAAAAAAACACAACAGCCTGAATAAATGAAGAGCAGTTTGGACCTGGAAGCACAGTTAATACTCATCACTTAAAGACTGGATTGCTGCACCATTAAGAAGAGAAACTCTGCCCCCTTGGGGTGATAGCGTTTTTTTTGTGTTGTATGACATGTGTTGTGGTCGAAGATATTAATAGGAAAATATGCAAAAATAAATTGAAAAAACTAAGAAGACAGGTTTGGGCATCCCTTGTCAGAATACTGTGACCATCCAGGTGAGATGAAATTACAAATGAGGCATTTCATAAAAAAGAAAAAGACACATTCTCATGTCTTTTATGAAAGTATTCATGAAATCAGTCTTTCACTGCCATACAAAATATTGCTAGCTTGCCCAGTAACCAACATATTCATCATTCATATTCATTTTTTACACCTGGAGGCTGACTGGAAAGTCAGCAGTGGCATGCAATGATTTAGCCTGTGGACCATTATGAGGTATAGAGTAAATATTACTGGCTCCTACATTGTGTTCATGCAGTACTGACCCTAGTAAAAAAAACAATGGTTTGTTTGTTGTTGTTGTTTTTTTAGTTGAAGTTACACCAATGTTTCTTCACACATGATCGTGTAATGCATTTACCTTTTGATTTTCTGTTGCTCTTCATTTTCTCTGACCTGAGGACCACTGAACAAATCCTTCTTTTTTGGGGGGAGGGGGTGTATGTCCTCATTTCTTCCTTCCTTCCTTCCTTCCTTCCTTCCTTCCTTAACTATACACAGTAACGGAAATTTTGACCCAGCCTTTGCATGCCAATGTGTATTTGAATTCACATTTTTTGTTAGATTAAGTAAAAAGGAAAATGTATTTATGTATTTAAATTTGCACTTAAAGCTAATAAAACAAAAATACAACACAATGTAAACACAGCTTCCAACAAAACAGTTTTGTTCATATTTTGTGAAATAACCCTTCATTCTGTATTTTTCTCTTCCAGCTCCAGATCAATCAGTCTATCATCTTCTGTAACTCCACTCAGAGAGTTGAGCTTCTTGCAAAGAAAATCACTCAACTTGGTTATTCATGCTTCTACATTCATGCAAAGATGATGCAGGAGTACAGAAATCGTGTGTTCCATGACTTCAGAAATGGATTGTGCAGAAACCTAGTCTGCACAGGTAAGTGAAGAGTTTTTGCATTTGAAAAATGTGAAGTGGAAGAATGAATGTTCACTGGGTTGAGTAAGCACGTGTTTTCTTGTAGACCTCTTCACTCGGGGAATTGACATCCAGGCTGTAAACGTGGTTATTAATTTTGACTTCCCCAAAAATGCAGAGACCTACCTCCACCGCATTGGCAGATCAGGTAACCTGCCGTGTTGTCAATAAGTTAGGTTTACAGCTACAGTTTGTAATACCACTGCTAATACAAGCTTGACACCATGTTGTTTTTCCACAGGGCGTTTTGGTCACTTGGGTCTGGCTATCAACCTCATAACTTCAGATGATCGCTACAATTTGAAGAATATTGAGGACCAGCTGGTTACTGACATTAAGCCCATACCCAGCAGCATTGACAAGAGCCTGTATGTTGCAGAGTTTCACTCTGTTGACGCAGAAGATGGTGGTGAAGAGACGGCATGAAACTAAGGACTGGGAGCTGCACAAATCAATGGTCAGTTCCTTGAATGGCTCAAACTGAAGCATTACTGAAAAATAAATCTCTAAGAGTCAAAAGTTTGGTTTATAAATAAAACAAGATGGGCTGTTTGCTGCCCTTTGGTTGCTCAGGACTAGGTTGTTGCAACTGTGTAAACACAGCTTTTAATTGCATTTGTCAGTTAATCTACATCAAAATGTTATTCAGGGTTCATGCTCGGCCTTGAACGCGGCTGCTAAAAAGCTGTTTGATCTGTGGCCAGTGAGTCTTCACTGCCCTATTCTGTGTTTCCAGTATTATGATTGTGAGGTGAATTCATCAGCAAGGAATAGCTTAAAAAGTATATCATGTACAGGTGAAACCAGGGAGAATATTCTTGCTTGCTGTGTTCTGAACCATAAGAAGAGTACATATATAGGGGTATTCTAGGTTTAGAATGTAGTGCATCTGAACACTCTTCCTGAAGCAACCTTTTTAATTGATTAGTTAATCTTTATGAAAGAGGATATAAAGCTTTACAAGATTTAAAGGTGAAGGGGTTACAGAGCAGTCAGCATAGATTTGGACAGAGCTGATCTGCACACAGGGCCAGCTATCTGCTCTGTGGGTTTACTACAGTAGTGACACATTGACATGGTTGGAACTGGAGATTATAATTTTATTCCTGGCTTTTTTTTTTTGTTTTGCAGAACAAACATGGTGCCTGGCATTTGTCACACAATACTGGCTACACATCACACAAGATTCAAAGTGAAGATTTTCTTTCTGCTCCAAACTCCCTCAAAATAATATTTTTGTACATTTTTCATTTCCAGTTTGAGTTTACTAGTAAACTGTTGTCCCACAGAAAATTCCCAGTTGAGCTTGGACAGTGATTTCTATCAGTGTGGCAGACTACACTGCTAGAAATCACTGCCCATGTGATTTGAGCTAAGGTTGAAAGATCTCACCAAATTCAGCCACTATTGAAAGAAGATGGAAATTATCTGCTTTTGGTGCTTTGTTGTAAGAATAAAACCGTAACCAAAGGTGAACTCGGTGGATTGTGCCAACTGTGAACTACAATGTTTGTGTCCACATCCTGCTGAAATGCATTTGAGCCAGTGACATAAAGAAAAACTGCAACTTTGGTCACGTACGTTTGGTCATTTCTTATACTGTCTGTGATAATTATGACATGCTCAGTATTATGATGTATTTTATTGGTTTATAAAAAAGGCCTATTTGAAGGTCACCAACCCCAAATTAATTTGACGCATGGTCTGCAGTATTGAATTAAGTAATCTGGTAGTTTATTACATTACTGCATTACTTTCACAGGCCTTGTGTGAAATCTGACCCTTCTTCTGTGGAAGTCTTTAAAATCTTAGCAGAAACTAAGGATTGAAAGACCATTCAATATAAAATTTGCATGTACTGCATTAGGTAAAGCCACAGTTTTTGTCTGGACACATTTGCTACAACATTACACACATTAATTTTTTTTTTCCTCTCCCCAACTTCCTTATTTCTGTCAGCTAGAACCGATGTGGCCATTCTTACTTGACCCTTCTCATTAGCATTTTTACCCTCACAAGCTGTCTCCCAGGGTTTATTTTTGTAACACTGAGACAAACTGTGTGGAAAATACAATGAAATCAGCACCAGTAATCCTTTCATTCTCGTTATCACCATTTCATTAACATTTAGATGATTGGGCAGAAAATCTGAATGGTGTGACCAGTTCTTGCCTTTACAGATGAAGTTTCTGCCCCTTGGTTTACTAAAGATATTTGCATTAATTGTGAGACGCACCTAATATTTTGGAATATAGTACACAAAGACACCAAAGAAGAGCACGAGTTGGAACAAACAAACTTCATAAACCAAAATGACTTCTTTCCTCTGACGAACCTTTAAAAAGGGCTGCTGTGCTGCTGCAGTGCACAAAACCTGACACCCGTTTCTTATGATAAACATTACACTTTTTCCATGTACTCTAGTACTACTAACCTATGTAAAGAGTTGTATCAATGACACTTGTCGTTTCAATAAAGCCTGGAACAAAATACAGGTATCCAGGAAAGAAGTAGAATTCCTTTTAAGGCATGGTAGTCAACAGTATTTCTCAGACCTTGAGGTTCAATCTAAATTGATTCAATTTTATATAGTGCCGTATTAGAACAACAGCTGCTTCAAAGTGCTAAACTAGATAACACAGTCTCTCTATTTAATGGTTGATTTAGACTTTGCTTTGACCTTGTCCTGATTTTTTTTTTTCACCAATAGTACAAACAGTTGTGAGTTCTAATAGCAAGTTTCAATAAAGTTGCGCTTACTAATAAATGCATTTCTTGTAGCACATGTCACATATCAGTAGTCATAACTACATTAATGACTTTGAACTATTTGACATCAGGGATTGGTTTGTATATAGAACTTTTCTACTCTAGTGGAGCATTCAAAGTGTTTTAAACAGCATGCCTCATTCACCCATTCATACCGCAACTTTGTTTCTATGGCAAAGTGCTTTGTAGCATTCACACAAATTTACATGCCAATGAATGTATCATTGGGTCATCATTTATTTAAAATATGTATTTATGTATGTTTGTTTCTCTTTCTGACTTTCACATTAGTGCTAAGCACCTAGGGAGGGGACTCATTTTTGTCATCCGCATCTGTATTTTTCTTCCAGTGTGTCTGAACTAGTAATTGGACTCATGTGGATTTGGTTACTGGATTAGAACAGCAATCCTTTGTTTTATTCTTAGAAGAAAATTATCTCTATGGCTTGATGAAGCATGTTTTTCTTGACGATATTTATTTTTTAAAATCAGGTGTCGCAATGCTAATTCCAAGCAGATAAAAAGTTCAAGTGATTGCACTCCATAGCTGCACTTTCTATCTGTTTTTTTTTTTTTAAATTTCATGAATGATTGCATTTTGGTGTAAGTCTGATCCATGTAACCTAATATTTCTTTCTAAGACAGAATCCAAGTCAAACCATAAATCTGTCTTTTATTTGCCTAAAATGCAGTATAACATTTCATTATTTACATTTTAGTTAGAACCTGTTTGAATAACCCTGTCCACTGGGAGATGATCCCATTCTTTTTGAAAAATACACAAAACCCGTATTCTCATATTCGTATAATTAATATATTTTTGTTCCTCGCATATAATTGTGTCACTCCTGTTCGCTCCGTACCCTTGGAATGTCTTTCAGCGCAAGGCCGAATTATGCGAATGTTCAGTAAATGAATCTAATGATACGTCACTACAAAAGGGTTGTCCTATCTTCAGCCAATTGTTGCCGGCATGAGATGCACATGAGCCAATGCACAGATGAGTCTGGTAATGGGCGGACCCTTGTCAACTACGGTCACTGACGTTGTCGTGAACTTTACCGGTGTTGAACTACCCCTGGACCCAAACCGTCACCGTAAGTAGGTAAACCGCAGAAAGAAAGGGGGTGTTTTGTCGTTTGGGGGCAGGGGGGTATTTCATGGCGTTACTCTGTCTTGCGTCGTAAATCTAGTTACCGCTCTTCACATATGGGCGAATAGATCTCGTGGTCAATTCCACATGGCTACCTAGCCAGCCAGTTAGCTAACCAACCTCTGCTAGCTCGCTTTAGCATTCATAGGTTAAATGCTGCTAGTGAATAGTTTTGTCAGCTGGTGGCTTAAATCCATATGTGGCTTAACTAACAAATAACCAACTGCAGTACAACATGTCTTACTATCAGGTTATACTGTTTTTGTTGTATTTAAAATCCCGAGAGTCTTAACTAAATTGGGCCTTAGCTGAAACCAACATGCTGCACCAATGCTTCAGTGAGGGTAGCGGTGTTGATGGTAGCTGAAGTCTTGTGAGCAAATGCTTTAAGAGCTCCGTGTTACTAAAGCTCTTACAGATATACTGTATGAAGCATGGGTAACAGATCTCTGAGCAGAATATGCGTGTGTATGTATTTGTGTATTTACCTCACAGGATATGCAGGTCATATATGTCCAAATTTACTTTTTGACCATTTCTACAAGATCAGTTTAACAGTTAGTAATCTGAATGCAAATATGCAGCTTTTATTGCTGTTTTGAAACAATAATGTATTTATACACTGCCTGTCTCTCTCAATAGGCTGTTACCATCTAAAACTATGGGCAGTGTGTTGGCTGCCGCCTCCCCCAGTCCAGCCCCAGCTGTAGCTGGAAGTGGACAAGGGGTGCCAGGCTTGGTGTCGGTCCCTCCTGGGTTCACTATGCCCTCAGTGTCTTCCGTCCCTCCAGCAGCTGGATCTGACCAGCCAACGGCAGATGCACAAGCCTCTCTCCCAAATCCAGGATCATATGACGAATGCCACCGCAAATGTAAAGGTCTGGAAATGAGGCGCTCTCTCTGCATTTCTTCATTTGTTTTTCAACTTTTGCATCATAATTATGCTGTTGTATCATTGTATCAAGTGTCATTGTTAAGCTGTGTTGTTCTCCCTTCTTTGTTTCAGAGGTGTTTCCACTTCAGATGGAAGGGGTGCGGTTAGTGGTCAACAAAGGCTTGAGTAACCACTTCCAGGTCAGCCATACTGTTACCCTCAGCACCCTGGGTGATTCTGGTTATCGATTTGGTGCTACCTATGTAGGCAGTAAACAGACTGTGCCAGCAGAGGTAATGCTCTCTTTGTTTTCTTTTTTTGCCTTTGCCTTAACATACTACTGATGTGATTCTGACTGTTGTGTGTAAATCTCTGTAATGTTCACAGAATTTAATGTTAATTCCATAAATACATCAACATTTCATTTAAAATGCATGAATATTATTGAGGTCGCGGTTATTTGTCACGAATAATTATTAGAACAAAATTGTCTTTCTTTTTTTTTTTTTGCACTGTCATGTAAATGTAGCATAGCTTACATACCTTACATTCCTTATGTACAATGCTTTGCAAAAAATAAGTCACCTAGATTCAGTGCATCTTTTAGAAGGCAAAATAGAAAACTTACCAAAGTGTAAGATAAAATCACAACAAACAGGACACTCTTTGCATTTGTATATTGTGCTAAATTCCTGTTAATTAAATCTTTTTAAATTAAATAAAGTGTTTATTCACCTCTTTGAGGTTCCACACCCTCCCACCCCCCTTCTTAAAGATGGAAACCACCACCCCGGTTAGCCAGTCCAGAAGTACCACCCCTGACCCCTGCAGATGCGTGTCAACTAAGACAGCCCTACAACTGAACCTTTGGCCCGCTGTCCCAGGGTAACCCTATCCCAGGGTTAACTGTTCCCTTTATATTCTACTCATAGGGGTCTTGTGAATCGCTCTTTGTCCAGTGTCTCACCCCGGACTAATTTTCCATGGGAGACCCTACCAGGCGGCAAAAGCCCCTGGACAACACAGCTCCTGGGATCCCTGGGATTGCATTTTATATGCAAACAGTAAAAGATCTTGTCTGTCACTGTGACTTGAGTGATCTGTGCATAATCATTTTTTTTATCAATTTCTTTGAAAAAATTACAATATATGTTGAATGCATGTGGAAACTAACTGTAGAAGTTCACATACAGTAGAGCAATAGCAATATTATATGCATCAGAAATTCATCTAGAGCACCAAAATGTGGCCACGTAACCTAAAAACTAACTAGTTGATTTGGATTATTGAGCCAAAGTAGTGTCACCTTAAATGCCTGTCTCAAAAATTTAGGGGACCTCATGATAGTTCACTAATTTAGTGGGATGCTGAGATACGCTACAATGAGGCTTACAGTGACATTCATAAATATCTTGAGTATAGTTGTGGATATTGACATCAAAAACAACCGGCTATAATACACTGAATGTTTCAAGACCATTAGGAAATGTTGGTCTGTGAACGTGATAGGTCTTTTTATGGAATTTGGGGTCCTGTGTAATTGTAAAGCATCAGCCACTTATGTGAAATCTGTGTTTTTTGTCGTGCAAAACAATTGGACAAAAGCCCCTTTTCCATTAACTTCGACTAACTTCAACTTGGATCGACTGGGTTTTCATTACAATTCAGTACTACCTAACACGCGTGGTTGCCGTCATAGCAAGGCATCCAAGTGTCCCGCAGAGTAATTAACGTGACACAAACACTACGAAAAAGGTGGACGTTGTGGCAAGAATATACCTTTTGCTCAGTCTGTGCCTTTTCTTCGGACTCAGGGATCACCGCATTGTCTTTTGTAGCCATTTTCCTCGTTGGTGGGTTTCAAAAATGGTGTTAATGATATGCCTTCATGACTCATCGAGTGACGCTACTGACCAGCCAATCAGTGGCATGCAGTCTGACGACGTCGCATTTTAGTACGTGATCGAAAAGTACCTGATACCAAGTACTTTTACTAAATGGAAAAACCGATTGAAGTTGATCCGAGTAGGTACTAATGGAAAAGGGGCTTAAATGACATATTATTAGTGTGTTTGACATTTAGTGTATTATTAGAGTTCAAAACTTTCAAAAACACCTGGTTGGATTGTTTTTCTTCACATTTTCACAGCCCCAAATTCTGTATTTTTGATGCTGACTGCCATTTTATACAGCCGTTGACATAGTTTTCAAAAGCTGACAGTGAAGTGCTATTCTCTCTAGTCATTCCCAGTGATGGTTGGAGATATGGACAACACCGGCAGTCTGAATGCGCAGGTCATCCACCATCTTACAACAGCTGTACGCTCCAAAATAGCCATACAGGTATGTAGACATGTGATAGCATTTAGATGTGATCCTTTAGAATTTTTATTAAGCATTTCAGTGAATGTTTTGTTGTCCTTTCAGTATTTTATATTTTCTTTTTATTTATTTATTGGCAGACTCAGCAGCATAAGTTTGTGAACTGGCAGTGTGACATGGAGTATCGAGGAGAGGACTTCACATCTGCTGTGACGCTCGGAAATCCAGATGTACTTGTTGGATCTGGTATGATAAAGATTAGTTTGATCAGTTATCCTTTATTTATTGAAGAAAAAGTCACATTGAAATTAAATCTCTTTTCCAAGACTGACCTAGACAAAACTGTATCAGAAGTTGCAACAAAAAAAAAAAGTAAAAAATGTGCTGCAAAAAGAAATACAAAAATATTATTCTTAATAATGAATATGAAACCTGATGCATTTTGTTCAATAAACAAAGGTCCAAAAGGAAGATTTTTTTTTTTTTTTTAATAGCAAAATAATAAATTGAGCGCCATTGGGCCTTTCATGCTTTCATGTGTCAGTAAAACACTTTCCAGATGTTCTGTCAGAACCACAGCTGATGTGACTGAATTTCAGCTTGCTGCTGAGTTGAATTGTGTGATGTCTGAGAAGCAAAGCATCAACCTAATGATCTAATAAACATTAATGGAAACCAGGGGGCGCCTGAGGTCCATGAATGAGTGCTGCCTCACCTACAGAAAGTAATACATTGCTAGTACAGTCTGTGTCCAAACTGTGACTCCTGGAAGAACTTCTCATTTCTTAAAATACTTCTATTATACTCTGTCACGTATTCACAACCATTGATAATAAAACCCAGCTCGACAGCAACTTAAAAAAAACTAGTGAACTACACAGGAGGGATTATAACAGCTGTTAATGAAAAGCTAGGAGTGCTTATAGACTATAAACATCCTCTGTGGGCGCCGGTTTAGCTCAGTGCGTTGAGCAGGCAATCACATGACCTGCAGCCCTTTGCCACATGTTCTGCCCCTGCTTTCCTGTCTTCTCTTCACTGTATCTATCAAATAGAAGCTGAAAAAAGGCCCCAAAAATATAAAAAAAACCAAAAACAAAACAAAATAAAAACATCCTCTGTAAACAGAAGTACTATGTTTAGTTCAAACATTTTTTATAGCTTACTATGAGAGCCACTGCAGATGGGGACGAATCAAAGGACTAAAATGCACACACGGATAGGTACTGGCAAAAAAATATGGGCACTGCTGCTTTTTTCTTTTTAGTACAATACTTGGTGCTACTTATACATTTCTACTTTTCTCAACAAAATAATTGTGGGAAATATTAGACAATGAATGCACTTCTTCTGACTTAAACATGAAAAAAGTAATATTAAAGTATACATTTGAATGAAAGAGGAATTAGAAAATATAAAAAAAGTGTACAATGGAAATGTGTCTCAAAAGAAAATATAATCTGTATTTGTAATAGATGCTTTTTACTGCTGCAGGCATTTTGGTAGCCCACTATCTTCAGTCTATTACTCCAGCACTGACTCTCGGTGGAGAGCTTGTGTATCACAGGAGACCAGGGGAGGAAGGAGCGGTCACCTCTCTATTGGGCAGGTACACAGGTAAAATCGCTCTTTAAGATTCACATTCTGCACTGCAAGAGTACTTTGTGCTAAAATTTATATATTTTATCATGAAGCTTTAAGGGCATTGTAAAATGTGAGCTATCTAAGAGATGGATTAGTAATTCCCCCTCCCCCTCCCTCCGCCTTTTTTAAAACTCCACAGGTGAAAACTATGTTGCTACGTTGACTTTGGGAGGAGCAGGAGCTCATGCTACATACTATCACAAAGCCAATGATCAGGTACCTAACTTCAGTTAAATTGTGTTGCTATACTACTCAGGTCACACTACACTTGCGTAAAGCCTCACAGTGGATCTGAGGATTTCATCTTGGGCATGTGGAAGTTTGGCCTCCTGAGGCCATCACTGACACAATGCCAAACCTGTCATGATTTTGCGGGCAACATAACCACCTGTAACTGTTTTTTAACAGTAATGGTTAAAATGTTTTGTAGCTCAAACGAAAAAAACACAACAAAAAGATTCTCTTCTTTCATCCAATGCATAGCCAAAGTCTAGAGAATCATGAGGGACTTTTACAAGAAAATCCCTGTAACTTGCAAATGTACTTTAGATAAGCAATGGCTTCTTCCTCCTGAGCACATAATACATTTTTACAATAAAAACAATAAGTCAAAAAACACAAGCAGCCAGAGAGATTGAGCAATTCACAACCATATTTTAACATCAGAGACAATTTGCTTCTGATGGTCAAAGATTATGAATGTTGGTAAAATTTTGCAAAGAGTGTTGATGAGACTCGATTGTGGGTTTGACTGCTGCACATTGGAGTCTGGATAAAGGAACAAATAAACTGAGGGTTTGTTTGCAAAAATCACAGGTGAAGTAAATCCTGTGTTGTTCTGTGTTGTCCTTAAAGTGACACATTTGGTGTGAACAGTTTGCAGTGTTGGAATCCTAGCAAAACAGTATTTTGGGGTTGTTTTGATTTTCTACTCCACATTCAGTGGAAACTGGCCTTAACTCTGATGTGAGTAACAACATCTAAATTCTGGAATATATTTTTTGCAAGTCTGCTGATTTTGGCTTTGAAAATATTTTGCACACGTGCAATGTGCATATGGGTACTTTAATATTGAATTAACAGACTTAATGTTACATGTACTTTAAATTTCTTCTTTCACAGTTGCAGGTAGGAGTTGAATTTGAAGCCAACACGAGGATGCAAGACACAACAACATCCTTTGGTTACCAGTTGGACCTCCCCAAAGCAAACTTGCTCTTTAAAGGTAAATACTGTACACAAGTTGTAACTATCAGTAAGAACTAGAGATGGACCGATCTGATATTACGTATCGGTATCGGTCTGATACTGACGTAAATTACTGGATCGGATATCGGAGAGAAATAAAAAATGTAATCCAATCCATTAAATATCAAAAAAGCACCTCACAAAACTTGGGACATGGCGTAACTCGGCTCATAACCGTAGCATTTTGCAGCAGTATACATCACGTGATAGAGCGGCTGTGTGTATTTGGAGCCTCACTACCAAACCAGCATTTCATCTCAAGGAAGTTATCCCAGAGAGAAGTAAAGCAAGTGTGTAAGTTCATCTCTGAATATTTGTAAAGCATTCCCACGTTAAGCTTAACAACCGATATATGGAGCGACTGCCTCTCTCTCTCTCTCTCCTGCTGCTACTTCAATCGTGAAACTGCTTAATCATCAGCTGATCGGCTTTTCTATCGCGAGACTGTCTCTATTCTTTGTTTTTGGCCCACTTTGCACGAGAAAGAGGAAACCAGCGGCTGAACAACAGCAGCACGTTTAAGCTTGATAAGCTGTTGTTAGAATTTATTTAATATTACTTTCTAGACCAGGATCCTTTTCTACGTAGCTGACGGCTGGTAACTGTGCAGGGGCGGCTCTAGCAAAGTTTAGCCAGGGGGGCCGATAGGGCATGAAAAGGGGGCACAAAGACATACTTTTCTTTCTTATTCTCACTTAAAATGTCTAGCTTTTAATAAATAATTATCTGAATCTTACACCCAAAGTTTTAATCTGATGTAAAATGTATAGAAGTCCATTACTGTATATAGCAACTGTTAAGTCTAATATACCCTAGTAAGCTATAGTACTTTTTCCTTTGGGAAGGTACCATCTGTGAATTCTGCAATTCTGTTGAAGAAAGATGTTGAATCTATTTAATTATTCTTGAAAATAATTTATTTCTGTGCATTTTTTTTCCACCCTGCATCAAATTAAAGGTGATTACGTCGATTAAGCATCATGAGGTGGGGGTGGGGGGATGGTTCCCTATTTTTATTTTTATTTTTATTTTTATTTTTTGCTGGGAGTTGGCAACCCTGTTAGTTAGGTTGCTTAATATTTCTGCTAAGTACTCTTTAAAATACCAGAATAGGAAGGATGGAGTAGGTTTAAGTTTATTAGATTGATCAGTATTGCTGAACTATGAAATATTTTGGGTGCAGTGTATTTTTTTACACACAGGTATAACAGAATAGCTTTAGTGTTGTTGTTTATTTAAACTTGAGTATGAACTTATACAAAATGCAGCAAGATATTAAAAAAAAAACAGTTTTATTGATTAAAAAACACTATCGGATTCATATCAGTATCGGCAGATATCCAAATTTATGATATCGGTATCGGACAGAAAAAGTGGTATCGTGTTCTAGTAAGAACATTACCAAAACAAGGGAAGCAAACATTTCCTTTTCAAAATTCATCACTTCTATGTTCTCTTCTGCAGGAACAGTTGACAGTAACTGGGTGGTTGGAGCAACTCTTGAGAAAAAGCTCTTGCCGCTGCCTCTTACACTGGCCCTCGGGGCTTTCCTCAACCACCGTAAGAACAAATTCCAGTGTGGCTTTGGTGTCACGATTGGCTAGAGGTTCAGGGGCTGCTTGGAACCAGCCCACAGGCCACAGTTTGGACCGGCACAGAGACACACAGGAAACCTGGACTAAGTTTTAAAAATTGGATTGAGAGACTCTCTTATAACTGTGATTTCTGAGGCAGACAGAGAGACAAAAATGACTCAAGGAGCCAGGACTGGCCAAGCCATGCCTACATACTGTAGCACAAATGTCTTTCCTTTATGGTGTGTTGGATGTACTCAGAGTCTAGAGAGATATATATCAGAGGGGATCATGTGACGCATGACAACATGTGATGTGAAAATCAAAGTAAGTGGTGAGACATAATATATGGTGGTTATGTATAAATTGAAATAAATGTGACTACTTTTTGTACATTTGCCTTTGTCATTGTTTATAAAATACAACATGTATACCTGGATTATGTGTATCACATGAGCTGTACAGTACAGATTCTTTGAGTCTGTGAGTGATATGCTGGGTTTACTTCAGTGAGTTGTTTCCATCCAGCTTAAAATAAATTTAGCAAAGCTATGGTTACATTTTTAGGTTGAAATCATATTTTTGTTGTTAACTTTAGACTTTAATGTTGGAATAATTGTTATGGAAAGAAGAATATTCAGTGATGAAACTACAGAGGATCCTACAGTTTTGTGAAAAAAACAAAATGTTACTATTTGTGTATATTGCTGTATGATAAAATAGGCAAGAATTTCGAGAAGATTCACCATAACCATATAACTGATTTTACATCATTGCTTTATGAAGTAATGCATGTTTATTTTTTTTAATACTTGAAAAAAACAGTCTTCGAATCTACAACTAATATTATAAGTTGTTTTCTAGAATTCTTCACTTACACTAAAAAAGCATTGGCATTTCCTGTATTCTTTAGTCATAGTTGGATTAGTACTGTTTAGAAAGGTTCAAGGTTTACTTATGTTCACAAGTTTCTGAAATATACAGTACCTGCCCAGTTACACGCAGTTACATCTGTCAGAAATGTTCAAATTGATTAAGAAGTTGTGCCATTACCAGACTAAAACTTGACCTGGAACTTCTTTAATGCCATATAGTGGAATATGGTGAAGCATGCAGTGAGATGTTATTGTACCTGGAGAGAAAACTGTTAGATGTATGTGTTCATTAATAACAGACACATTAAAACAGAAAATTTACTTTAAGTAACAGAAGTAAAATGTCAAATATTAACATTTCATTTATGTAAGTATTAAACACGTCGCCAATTTTATAAGTAAATGTATTTCTATAGGTGGTATTGATATGCAGACTCCTCTATCTTGCTGATGAGACCCACCATAGTCATATGGGACAGAAAGAGAATTAGGGTCTTGTTTTCTGCTTAGCCATCACCTAAGGATTTACTTCCTTTATAAGCAGAAGGAGTCTCACTATCTGTTTTAATGTCTCCAATTACAATGGCCTCACTGTGTTTGTAGAGCAGAAGGCCCCTCTGTAGTGAACATGCATAAAACTAAGTGAGAAAGTGAAATTACTATTACTAATGTGATATGATTAAATATGCGATTAATAAGTGAGAAAAGAAATCTGCCACCACACCCCCTATGAGCAAGCACTTTGGCGACAGTGGGAAGGAAAAACTGCCTTTTAACAGGAAGAAACCTCCTGCTGACCCAGGCTCAGGGAGGGGCGGCCATCTGATGCGACCAGTTGGGGTGAGAGAAGGAAAACAGGATGAAGAGAGACGGAGATTAATAACAGGTATGATTCAATGCAGAGAGGTCTATTAACACATAGTGAGTGAGAAAGGTGACTGGAAAGGAAAAACTCAATGCATCATGGGAATTCCCTGGCAGCCTACGTCTATTGCAGCATAACTAAGGGAGGATTCAGGGTCACCTGGTCCAGCCCTAACTATATGCTTTAGCAAAAAGGAAAGTTTTAAGCCTAATCTTAAAAGTAGAGATAGTGTCTGTCTCCAAACTGGAAGCTGGTTCCACAGAAGAGGGGCCTGAAAACTAAATTAACGCAAATTAATCCGCCATCAAATTGTAAATGCAATTATTGCATCTCGAGTGCAGAATGACTCAAAATCCCAGAAATTTCTCTGTCAATGCATTTTGGGCAGTTTGCCCAAGTAGAGTTACCTTCGCACATGCACAAATGGACAGTTGATCTGGTAGTGACAGGCAGCTGAACGAATCAACTCAAAATAGAAGATGATAAACGCACATTGGCCCTCCTGATGGGAAATCTAAGTATTAAAAAAATAACAACACTGAACAGTCGACCGACATAAAGTATTATACACATTGTGCAAGAAGGAATTTTCTTTTAACCAAAGCACTTCCAGCTTAAAATTTCACAATGACGCGAAGCATACGTTGCTAGGACTTAATGTGTCACCCAGCTTGTGACAAACCACTCACAGAGCATCGGGGACTCAGTAAGTCTACCTCGGAAATATTGACTGACACAGTTGCCAAGTGGATTGCAACAAACTGCAGACCTATTAGTATCATTAAGAACATGCTCTTTACATAGCTTTGGTTCCTAGTTTCAAGGGCAAAGTGCCTCCCCAAGAGTGACAGAGAGAGAGATTGGATAAAAGGTTACTGTGTTTTTGTCAACATGAATGTTCAAGATGTTCAATAAACATGTTAAGTGCGTATATTTCCCCTTTTTTCTCGAGTCTGTTTGCTCATGCAAAATGAAATGCGATTAATATAGAATAAAAATGAATGATATTTAATCGTGATTAATCAAAATTAATCCACAGTAACCCTGTGATGAATCTGAACATCTAAACAGCTAAACATTTTAAGTTTTTGCTAGCACTAATATATATTATATATTAGTGTATACTTACCTATTAGTATATAGGTTTTTTAAAAAAGTTGTATTTCACAGGAGAGAACCTGTGTTAAAAGATTGAAGAGGACTGTTCAAACTCTCTTTTGAATTTAAGCATACGTTCTTTGTGTTTATTCTGCATTTACTTCATTAGATTGTATAAATGTCAGTTACAAGCTTAAATATGAAGTTGAAAAAATGTAATTGCACCCAACCTATTCATCAAGTTATTGCGATTAATCGCAATTAATTACAGAAAATTGTGAGATTAATTAGGGTTTTTTTTTTTAATCTATTGAGAGCACTAGTTTTATTATAAAACAGCATTTCAGCTGTAGTGAACGATATTGGAATCACTGTAATCTGTATTTTGGTCTGAATCCTTTGCTCATTTTAATGACGCATAGAAACCTTCTGTTAATACTATATATTATATATAATACTATATTTCTACACTTATTGTGAGCGCAATGGACATATCGTCTTAAAAAGCCCCTTTGTTGATGTTGAGGAAGTTCCTCATGGCTTCCCATATGTACAACATTCTGTACATTCTTGCACATAACTAACTGCCAGTTTGTTCCATACTATCTTCCATCCTATACTTATGTGAAAAGAATTTACTTCTAAGGTTTAATATATGAGAGCACTTTTTTTTTTTTTTTTTTTAAAGTAATCTGTAGAAGCTGAATGTGATATGTAAATCTTTAGAATTAAAAGAGGAATGATTGGTTTTTACTATGACTGTATGTGAAACAGTCAGCTCTATCTGAACAAACTACTTCTCTTAACAGCCACCAAAGGAGAATAAAATATGCAAGTTTGTGTTACTAAATGGGTCCTTGAACTACATATATATATTTGTAGATAATTATAATTAGAAAAAACAAATGTCAGTAAAAATAATTGTCTCACCACAAAACCAAACCATAGGGACATTTAAGATTACTGTATAATAAGCATTTTTAAAATAAGGATGCATACAATTTACCAAATCACACAGTATCGAGGAAAATAACAAATGTATCTAGAGAATCTGGCATCCCTTCTTCCTTCTTTTTGCATTTTTAGAAACTAAGACCATTTGCTGAAGTTTTGGTAAGGGAATTTCATTGGAGATATATAGCTGCTCAAAAATCCTATGCCTGCTTTGTTGTGTTTTTTTTCCATCGTGTGTCAAGAGAAAGGTCTGTTGTTATTGTTGTAATAGATGCAGTATGTGAATTAGCACTGTCTTTCTGAAATTCAAATATCAACTCATCTGACAACAGAACAGTTTTCCACTTTGCCTCAGTTTATTTTAAATAAGATGCTGCCAAGAGAGGATTGCAGATATATACATACGTATATATGAAGAAGAAGATGTATTTGATACATAAAACCTGCAACATCCACCCACGAGATAAGCATTTCTACCAAGTATTCTGTGTTATCAGTTTTTTTTTATCATTAATGTGTAATGCTGAAAACAACTTTTCCTATACATACATGGTGTATGGTGACCATTGGTGCGTTTAAACTTCTTTGTTAAAAAAGAAAAAAAGAAAGATCAAGATAAAAACCTCTACCATAGTTTGCTAAACCTTTTATCTTGATATGATAATCCAAACAGTAGTCATTGTTGCAGTTGAGGAAGTTTCACATCTCTTCCCAAATGCACAACATACTGTACATTCTTCCATTTACAGTGACATACTGCCAGTTCCACCCCTACAGTTACAGTGGGGCAAAAAAGTATTTAGTCAGCCACCGATTGTGCAAGTTCCCCCACTTAAAATGATGACAGAGGTCAGTAATTTGCACCAGAGGTACCAAGTATTTGGTCAATAACAAAAATACAACTCAATACTTTGTAACATAACCTTTGTTGGCAATAACAGAGGTCAAACGTTTACTATAGGTCTTTACCAGGTTTGCACACACAGTAGCTGGTATTTTGGCCCATTCCTCCATGCAGATCTTCTCAAGAGCAGTGATGTTTTGGGGCTGTCGCCGAGCAACACAGACTTTCAACTCCCGCCACAGATTTTCTATGGGGTTGAGGTCTGGAGACTGGCTAGGCCACTCCAGGACTTTCAAATGCTTCTTACGGAGCCACTCCTTTGTTGCCCGGGCGGTGTGTTTTGGATCATTGTCATGTTGGAAGACCCAGCCTCGTTTCATCTTCAAAGTTCTCACTGATGGAAGGAGGTTTTGGCTCAAAATCTCACGATACTTGGCCCCATTCATTCTGTCCTTAACACGGATCAGTCGTCCTGTCCCCTTGGCAGAAAAACAGCCCCATAGCATGATGTTTCCACCCCCATGCTTCACAGTAGGTATGGTGTTCTTGGGATGCAACTCAGTATTCTTCTTCCTCCAAACACGACGAGTTGAGTTTATACCAAAAAGTTCTACTTTGGTTTCATCTGACCACATGACATTCTCCCAATCCTCTGCTGTATCATCCATGTGCTCTCTGGCAAACTTCAGACGGGCCTGGACATGCACTGGCTTCAGCAGCGGAACACGTCTGGCACTGCGGGATTTGATTCCCTGCCGTTGTAGTGTGTTACTGATGGTGACCTTTGTTACTTTGGTCCCAGCTCTCTGCAGGTCATTCACCAGGTCCCCCCGTGTGGTTCTGGGATCTTTGCTCACCGTTCTCATGATCATTTTGACCCCACGGGATGAGATCTTGCGTGGAGCCCCAGATCGAGGGAGATTATCAGTGGTCTTGTATGTCTTCCATTTTCTGATGATTGCTCCCACAGTTGATTTTTTCACACCAAGCTGCTTGCCTATTGTAGATTCACTCTTCCCAGTCTGGTGCAGGTCTACAATTCTTTTCCTGGTGTCCTTCGAAAGCTCTTTGGTCTTGGCCATGGCGGAGTTTGGAGTCTGACTGGTTGAGGCTGTGGACAGGTGTCTTTTATACAGATGATGAGGTCAAACAGGTGCCATTCATACAGGTAACGAGTGGGGGACAGAAAAGCTTCTTACAGAAGACGTTACAGGTCTGTGAGAGCCAGGGATTTTCCTTGTTTGAGGTGACCAAATACTTATTTTCCACCCTGATTTACGAATAAATTCTTTACAAATCCTACCATGTGAATTCATGGATTTTTTTTTCACATTCTGTCTCTCACAGTTGAAGTGTACCTCTGGTGCAAATTACTGACCTCTGTCATCATTTTAAGTGGGGGAACTTGCACAATCGGTGGCTGACTAAATACTTTTTTGCCCCACTGTATACCTTTATGAGCTCTTTCCATTGTTTGTGTTGAGCTTAAAGATGCAACTGCAGAGCCACTTCTGCCTCAGACTTACTGTTCTAAAACTGCTGCCGACCTTGTGTTCTGCATCACTGCTTTGGCTTGCAAGTACGCCGCCACAGAGGACAGTAGCAGTCCCCAACTATCTCAGGGAGCTCAACCAAATTACTGACCGCACTGGGCACCGAATTCAGGATGTCTTGAAGACAGTAAGGATCCAGATTGATCAACATTTGCATGAAGTAGGAGCAGATTATTATGGAAACAGTCAAAATGGATATTCTGAGGAAAATTGAGTAACGGAAAAAGAGGAAAAAAACTGGAGCAATGACAATTGTCTTCATCTGCTGCCAGCCAGTTTTCCTCTGACTAGCAGGGGGCACGACCCTGTCAAAGTCAGAGTAGACCAACTCCAAGAGTGTCACTGACAACACATGATCTCAATCCACTGCATATACAAAGGGTTAATGTTGAACATGTGGTCCAAAACACAGAAATGAGTGATACGTCTTTGCTTCAGCTCTGTGCTTTTGAAGGATTCCTAAGCCAAGTAGCGAAGTGTTCCGAAATTGATTTATTGCTTGCCTACCCCAACTTGTCAGCTCTTCATGTCATTGTATTGCCTTTTGTCACCTCCTGTTTATTTGTTGAACGGTCTGAGCACCAACACATTGCATCCAGTTGTTTTTCACCTCAGTCAAATATCAAGCCCAAGCCATGGTACTGTTTTAACTGTGGAGAAGAGAGCCACCTTTCTTCCACCTGGAACAACAGATCAAACCCCAGTCTTGTTGAACAGAATAAGAAGCAATTGAAGAAAAAACAGCAAGAATGGGATGCTAAAAATTAGGAGTGGGACTTTAACACAATAATTGCAATTAATGAATGTTTAAAAAAAGTTAACCCATTTAATCACACTTTGCATTCCAAGCAAAGAGGAACTTTTGTCAATGCACAATTTTCTGGTATACCTATTACACTGATGCACATGGGTACAAAATGGAAGAATCAGAAGAAAGCACGTTGCTAAGACTCATTGGAGGCAAATTTCATTTCAAAAGACGACCCAACGGAAGCCTTGATAAAAGCGTGGTTTTCTGCAAACTGTGCAAAAAGGAGTTTGCATTCCACCAAAGCACTGCAACCTTATGGTGCCATCTAAATGCAAAACATGTTGCAGCGAGCACAGAAACTGTGGAAGCTGTTTGTCCTAGTAGTGCGAGTACCATCAAAAGGTGTCAGCAGCCTCTGAGTGTAGCTGTACTTAGGGATAGGTCTTTTTTGGAGGTCCCGCCCCTGACTATCTCTGATTGGTTTAGACCACAACATGGGCATATTTTGTGTCTGTTGTTGACCCCACAGAGACTTTCATAGTTGCAGAGACAGGTTTTTTTGTACTGAATGCCTGGTCGCACCGGTGCAAGATAAGAGTTTTTTTAGTCACACCATTGAGAAATTAAGTCACATATGCAACCAAATTGAGTTATAACTCCAAAACAGGAGTTTTTTTATTCCTTGAAGTTTTATCTATGAGGACAAAATAAAAAATCATGTTATCCTTGCCACCAGTTGCACGTAACTTACTGCCAGTTGCAGTGACACTGGTGGTCCTGTGCTGGCCCATGTGTGGATTACCTTTGGCAAACCTGATCTGATTTTTTCTAGTTTCCTGGATTACTCAAAGTGCTCTATACAACATGCCATATTCACCCAATCACATACTTTCTCTAAACTAAGTGCTTCCTAACTACATTTATACACATTTACATGCTTGACACGCAGACTGGAGGACTCAGGGCTAACCACTAACTTTCTGATCAGTAGGTGACCTGCTCTACCTCTTGAGCTACAGCCACCCACAGACAATGATGAGTAAACCCTCACTAGGTTTTGGACAAAGTGTAAACTCACAAACCTGTCAAACCTGCATTTGAAACGTTGGCTACCATAGCAGTATAGTATTGCAACATGGTATTTGGGTCTTCTAACTAAAATAGGAAAACACAAACATAAATAGTGCCATCATTGCCAGACCTGGCCCACATCTAGTTGACATACACTCTGCCATGACACCAGTCAGTCAGAAGTGCCAGCTTGATGCCAGGTTTTCTATGAGCCTGGGCCACATAAACCAAACCACAATCAAGCCAGATATGGCATGCCATCACATAGACAGTGCCATCTATGCCAGGCCTGGCAGATATCTGGATGACATACGTCTTATCATGTCAGAAGTACAAGCCAGCAGTGCCGGCTTGATACCACATCCGAGCCAGACCTACTTGCTATGTGGTATCTTCTATATAACTTGTAAGACAACGGATATTTTATATACAAAATATGACATGAACTATGTCATATTTTGAATTATGACATAAGCTTCTTTAGGAAGTGACTGTGATCAGCAAAGATATCCTAAATGTGGCAGGTGTAGGTTGAACAAGAAACGTGATTATTAATGTTTTATAAAGAAACTGCTTTTCAAATGTAGCAGACCATATGGGAATTATGTAATCTATATCATGGTTTAATTGTGTGCCTTTGTGGGTTTGATAGACTTAATCCCTTGTACTTCCCAAGTGACATCAGCCTAGCACTCACTCGTTTTTAACGAGGCAGAGAAACTTCCTGTTAAAACTTATCTACATTCTTCCACGTAACAGTATGTTCCACCCCTATAGTTATGCGAAAATTAAAGTAAACCACCTTTCCATTCCAAGGTTTAATCTATTTAAAAAGCAAGGAAAAAGAAGCAGTGTATGATATGTAAAACTTTGGAATTGAAAGAGGAATAATTTTCTTTTTATTATGAAACAGTCAGCTTTATCTGAACAAACTACTTCTCTCAGCAGCCGGTTGAGTTGTGGCTTTTTTCTACACGTACCTTCCAATTGCTTCAATGATCAGGGTTTGGAGTTTGAGGCAAACATCCATTCAATTACTAATATTTACTGTCGCAAGCTCCTTTGAGCACTCAGTAAGGAAGACCCATCATGAATTGATGATACAGTTCTTGAGTTAAGGGTTCTGGACTGTGAAAAAGGTTTAGGCATTCAGGGTAGCAATATCAAGTTGTACCACAGCTGCTTCTATGTTTTACACTTGTAGATGCCAACCATCTAGTCCAGGGATGTCGAACTCCAGGCCTCGAGGGCCGGTGTCCCGCAGGTTTTAGACATCACCCTGTTTCAACAAAATGATTAGTTCATTACCAGGCTTCTGGAGAACTTCAAGACATGTTGAGTGACATGTAAAGTAAAATGAGAATATGATCAGTTATGTTTTCCCCCTTTCTGGTATTTTCATCCACCTTTTGTTGTTAGACATATGGGAATGCTTCACTGCAACCTGTATTTTGGTGTGGCTGTGTGCCTTCATGTGTTTGATCGACATAATGTCTTATAAATCCCAAGTGACATCAGCCCTACCTTGTTATGGTCTGGTATGCATAATTTGCTCATTCTAATGTTAATAATTATCTACAATTTCCACACTTGTTCTAAGTGCAATGGTTGTATGCATGTGTTACGCCCCTAGTCTAGGCGTGTAGGGACGCACATAAGGTTGGAGGAGAGAGAGACAAATACCCGCCCTGGTTCCCAAGCCAAACATCCGAAAACCAGTTGTGAGTAAAAAAAGGTGATTTATTGACGGTGATGAAGCACAGCTCCAGGGTGAACCCAGGCCAAAATAATAAACAAAACCAACTAAGTCCCACCGGAGAAAACTAACTAAACCCTACGAAAGAAAACAGAACAAACAAATAACAATACTAGCCCTCGCTCCCTAACCCGGAAAACAGGAGAAAACTGTCCCCAAAGAAAAAGGCGGCTCACCCCTTCCGCTTCAGCCTAAGGGTGCCGAGGCACTAAGTTAACACAGCTCTCACAGAGCACGCTCACACAAAGGTACAACAAACGTATAGGTTGGTAACCAGGGTCAGGACCGCGTCGGCTGTCAAGCTGCTCGCTCACTCCACACTCTCTCTCTCTCCGGCGGGAGCTGTCAGAGCGGCTTTTTGAACACTGTCACGTGTTCCACGGTCCAATCAGCTGCTCACTACTTTTTGCTGCTCACTACATATCTTTTTAAAAAGGTCATTACAAACATCAAACTCAATACTGACATTACAATAATCCAATCATCTTCTTGACCCCATTTGAGCTAATCAACCTCCACTTTGTGTTATTTAAAGCTCAGAGTGCTCTCTTCATTTATACAAACCACTTTCTCCCCATCGTCACCTTGCCTGAGTCATTCAGAGGTCCACCCAAGCCTCAATCTTCATCTTCACCACTGCCACTGTCTAGACCACATGTGTCAAAGTCAAGGCCCGCGGGCCACATCCGCCCCGGTGTACATTTATATCCGGCCTGTGAGATTATTTTATATAGATGTACTATTATTGTTATGCATGGCCCGGCGATATGAGGTGCTAATAATATACAAACTACAGATCCCATAATGCAGCGCTGCAGCCTCCTTGCTGAACGCTAGGCTAACTGGCAACATTCCCTCAATCAAGTCAAACTTCTGTTATTGCGAAGCTAGCCGCTCACAGTGGTGGAGAGAAAAGTTGATTCTGAAAGCAGAACCTTTCAGCGCCAGTGGGAGACTGAATATATGTTTACAGACGTTGCTGCTAAACCCGTGTGTCTTATTAGTGGAGCTAATGTGGCTGTAATTAAGGAATTAAATTTAAGACGGCACTACGAGACAAAACGTCAGCTATCCTGATCAGGATAAGCTGAAAAACCTAAATGCAGAGCAGAAAGTACAGAAAGTAGAAAAGCTAAAGAAAAATCTGACATTTCAGCAGACGTGTTTCACCAGAACAAAATCACAAAGTGAAGCTTTTGTGAAAGCAAGTTTTATTGTAGCAGAGGAGCCAAATCAGCCTGGTACCACTCTGAAGAGCTGCATGATGAAGGTGTGTGATGTCTTGTGTCCACACAAAATGCAGATTTTGGCAAATGTGAGCCTGAGGAGAAATACGATTGCTGATCGGGTTTGTGAGATGGCCACTGATTTAAGAACACAGTTGTATGAAAGAAGCAACAACTTTATTGCATACTCTCTTGCTGTGGATGAAAGTACAGACATGGTGGACATTGCACAGCTGGCCATCTTCATCCCTGGAGTGGAAATATTGAACATTAAATCGATGCATGGGACAACGACAGGAAAAGTAATTTTTTAAAACGTATGTCAAAGTGTAATCGACATGAAACTGCCCTGGGACAAACTTGTTGGACTTACAACAGATGGAGCGCCGGTGTTGTGCGGTGAAAAAAGCGGACTAGTCAGCAGGATGTGAGTAAAGATGCAGGAGAACTGTACCAGTGCGTTATCAGCATATCACTGCATCATACACTAGGAAAGGCTGTGTGGTAAAATCCTAAAAATGGAGCATGTAATGATCACCATAACGCAAACCGTAAATTTTATCTGAGCTAAAAGTTTAAATGACCGTCAATTTCAGTCTTTTATGTGGGAAATAGATTCAGAGTTTGCCGACATGCCATCATACAGAGGTCTGTTGGCTGAGTTGGGATAAAAATTCTCAATAGTTTTTGAGTTCAGCAAGGAAATCTGTCAGTTCATAGACATGGCATGTATGATGCAGTGAAGGTATTTCAAGTGAAGCTGTCACAAATGCACCAGTGCAACCTGCCTCACTTTCCCTGTTGCCAAGTAATGTTGAAGCAAGTCAGCGGACTTTGCTGATGTGCAGATTCAGATGGAGCTGCAGTGTAATGATACACTCAAGAGAAAGTACGACACTGAATGGCCCGCACAGTTTGTTAGTTCCATTCCTGAAGCAATTCCCAGCTCTGTCTACAAGTGGCTCGAATCTTGTGTATGCTTTCATTTATTTTTTCTGGGGTTTTTGGCAGCATGTTCATAATTCTAACTTGCATAATTTTGACTGGATATATTTTCATAAAGAGCAAAATATTTAAAGTTAAAGTTTATTTGTCAAAATGTATTTAATCTGGAATAATATTCCTGTCTGTTTTTATTCATACTTATGTTTAAAAAACATTGTTTTAGTGTGTTCAATAAATGTTTATCTTGTTTGGCCCGTGACCTAAAGTGTGCCTTGAGTTTTGGCCCCCTGTGCAATTGAGTTTGACAATTGCACAGGGGTCCCCCAGGGTCTAGGGTCCAGGTCTAGACCCCTGATCTAGACCCTGGGGGTTCCTTTACTAAATCGTATTGCCACTGAGATTCCATTCTGCCATGATGAGTCACTGGACTCTAAACCGCCAAATTAACTAATATCTCTATCTCAGTAAATCATTTTCAGTTCTTCCAAATCATCTCTTCTTATTTAAATTCAAGTAACACACACAAAAAAGAGGACCAAGAATGTTTTTGATTTAAAGGTTAGTTAATTTATGTTTTCTTAAACATCAGTAGACCAACAACCGAGAAAGCACACTGTGGCTAATCATTGTAGTATATTTTTCCTCACTATATTTTAAACACTTCAAGCTCATGTAGATTTCTTGTGATTGAAAATTGCGGTAAACAAAACTGTCATATGATTAAAGACTAATATTAGTCAAATGGAGTTTTAAACTTAGATATAGATAGATATTTTACATACTTCTCGTTTCACTTTTTGCTTGCTTTATTTAGTTCTTTTATTCTCTATATTGTGGAGAAAAACAATGTTAAGAGATATATTCTAAAACACTTCTTCAGCAGAGAATCAGAGAGGAGAAACACACAGATTTACTTGCTAGCAAGGGCAGCTCTCAGAACTCACACCCCAAGAGTGAGTCTCAGAGACTGGCCCTGAGGACTGCCCTGGTCTTTTATTTATACACTTCAGTGAGCGTTTGTTCCTTACATTGGAATGTGGAGGTGTACGTGTGTGTGTGTGTGTGTCCCCATAAATGACTTCCTTAAACCTGCTGGTCTGGAAAGTCCAACAGTTCATCTAAACAAAAGTACTTAGACTAAAACAGATATAACTACGTTAATCCTACCGTAAAACAATAAAACAAGGTACGACCTTTTCCCATGCTCCTAGGATGTGGGGGTGAACGCCAGAACACCCTGGAATGTTACAGACTTCCTAGGATGAGACATTCCTTCAATATGCCACCAACTATATACTTCTAAACACAAATGGTTACATGCAGTATTCTACCATATACAAACTTATATCATTAAAAGATTATACTGACTACTAAATACAATTTTCCATTGACAAACAAAAAACTAAAATATTGTTGCAAATGATTATTTTAAAAACAAAAACCACAATGAAATGTTTGAGAACATTGCAGTACCTGCCATCTGTTGTGTATGAGGTAGGAATTGAGGTGGTTGAGATCCTGTAAAAGTTAAAGCATTTTTGGAGTGAATTAAAACTTGTTAGAGTTTCACCTGCATTAACTTTTACATCTAGCAACGACACTTATTTTTGCAAGGTGCTCAAAAATGCATGAGAAAATCGCAGTATCTCTCATCATATGTCATATATATTGTTTCAAATGACATGTTGTATCTTCACATGAATTGTAATTTAATAATATGTCCTACTGTGATGAGCAGTTTCCTTTATCCTGGTCTCCAGGAGGATGTGTAATTTTTACTGTTCTTACTTGAGGACATGGCAGTGAACTTCCATTAACTAGAGGTGTGAGATCTATTGGAATAAAGAAATTAAAATAATCATAGAAAACTTCATTTTGATGTTGTGTGAAATGATTCAAATGTTTCATACATTTCTGTTGTAAAGGTTTCAAGTAATTGTACTTGAAACTTAAAATATAAGTTTAGGAATTAAATTATTTTAATTTGCCTTGTACACTGAAGATAAAAATGGCACTCCCTCCTTTGAGGTAATCTCTGGATTGGATGTCTTCCAAAGATGCAAAATTATATCTACCATACAGGTTATTAACATAGATGGTCTCATTGTTCTCATCAACAATTTGAGTTCCAACATCACGAGGTTTGCCCCAAGCAGGTACACCTGTTTATAGAAAGCATATGTAACATAGTGTTTAATAATTTAGTTAGTAGAATTTTTTTAAGCATTACTTCATGTTTCTGCAAACGTACCAGTGGTGGTGAGCAGATTTGGGTCAGTGGTGAGACTCGTTTGCCTTGACATTTGTAGCTGGATGTTGGGGTTCTGATCCACCATTTGGACAGTAAATTGCCTTTGTGGGCAAGGCCATTGCAGCTGGTCATCATAGACACCACAGACAAGTTGCACATATACTCCAAAATCTGTCTGGTGGAGATATAACGCTACCCGGTAAGCATAGCCCTCACTGGAATACTGGCGTGGGCTATATATCAGGGCCGGAGTATGAGTACTGTTCCAAAATCTCTCAAAATTATTAATCTGCCAGGTTCCATCTGGACACTCAAGCTCTGACAGATTGATGTCATCAATAGAGAAGCCGCCTGTAGAGTTTCCTGCTCCTTTACGAACCTCAAACTCCACCTGGAATTGCTTGGTGGCATTTAGAGGAACATGGTGGAGAGTCCAGCGAGATGTTGGTGGACCTGAAAGGAGAATTTTTGGAGTAATAGGTGAATGTGAGGTATGTCTTCATGACAAAATGTGAAACATTTATACTTTCTCTGGAGAAAATCATCATAAATTATCACGCAAATGATTCATTACCACTGATCTGTCCCATGAGGTAGCGAGTTCCTGTGGAGTCCCATTCATGTTGAAACTCTCTTATCCAGATGTTAAGTTCATCTGTCTGGCTCCCATTGTTGTAATAGTAGAACTGCAGACACTGGACACGACACTTCCTCTGGGGACTCATCCTCTTTGTCTCCAGCCAGGCTGAGTCTCCCTTCTGACCTGATTCTGTGCTAGCATACATGAAGTAACCTGCATCCTGACCTACAATGTTGTTCAAAATTATCTTACATCAGATCTTTAAGTCTTAAGTATCAAAAGTATTTATTATTATCTCTGGCAGCTTACTTTTTATGTTAGTAATGCTGAGGTGGAAAACTAAATTTTCCATTTAAAATGGTAAATGGCCTATATTTGTATAGCGCTTTTACTAGTCCCCTCTAGGGACCCCAAAGCGCTTTACACACCCAGTCATCCACCCATTCACACACACATTCACACACTGGTGGAGGCAGCTACAGTTGTAGCCACAGCTGCCCTGGGGCAGACTGACAGAAGCGAGGCTGCCATATCGCGCCATCGGCCCTTCTGGCCAACACCAGTAGGCGGTAGGTGAAGTGTTTTGCCCAAGGACACAACGACCGAGACTGTTCGAGCCAGGGCTCAAACTGGCAACCTTCCGATTACAAGGCGAACTCCCAACTCTCGAGCCACGATTGTAATAAAAACTGCAATAAAAAAAAGGAATATTTGAAACCTTACCTTGACCACCATTTCCACTGGGCAGATTGGTGTGGTCAGAGCTGGGACCACCATAAACACCAGTTACCATTTCCCAGCCATTGCCACTATTTGAACAGCGGTTCATTTGACACATGGTCCCATTAGTAAAGCCACAGTACATCTTAAAGGCAATGGATGAGTCTGTAGAGATTAATTAAAAGCGCAAGTTTTTTTTTTCCAAGGAAGATTGGAGGGAAAAGGCAAAATTGTCAACTCACAAAACTGTCATCTCAAGGGAGTGAATTGTTTTGACGTGAGCAATTTTCTACACACATTCAGCACTTTTAGGCTTAGTTAATTACTAACAATGAGCAACAGAAAGTTGATCTTTGGAGTACCCATGATATTGCTGAAATCGCAGCCTGACATATAGCAATCCCGGTATGTTGATTTTTGTATGAATTAAACAAATGGGGTGAGACTATTTGCTGATTATAAATTGGCCATAGGTGCGAATATGAGCATGGTTGTCTGTTTGTTTAAACCATTTTCAAATCATAATTGTGACTTGTTGAACTTTTCTTAAAACAAATAGACTTGATCATTGTGCCAGTTCAAAAAGTGATCATAACAGATATTTTGGAATTCAATAATATATCAATTTATGGCCTCATGAATATAAGTAAAAAACCCCAGTAAAGAGCCCTACTAAGTTTAAATGTGCATAGTAACTCTAAAAACAATGTAAAAACTATTTACAAATGTGAGTGTGAGAAAGAAAACGGGTCACGTGGTTACTTTCTATTGGTTAAGGGCACAATATTCTCATGGTGTTCTTAGTAACTTTAACCAGTAATCCTGGAGTATTCCTAAAACTGGATGCTGGTCCCCATAATCTTTAAGCACTTACTGCATTTGTAGAGTAGATTCAGCTCCTGAACATCTCTAGTACTCATTTCCACTCGTTGACCAATAAGATTCTGGAATTTGGGGTCTTTGGTGATAATTGTAGATCCATTGCCATTGGTGAAACCATCTTTGCCATAGTGCATCACGGACAAATAGTCATATGGGACTCCGTGGGTGGTGCTCTCATCACTGCTGACTATTCTAAAACTGTGCTTGTAAACTATAAAAATCATATATAAAAACCAAACATCAGATACAGAAAACAGATACTGAAAAGATTTTGATAATATGAGAGAAGGTCAAATCATAAAAAGAAATATTTTGTATACTCACTATAGTGATTTCATTGATTTTATGACTATCTCAAATTATTAAATAGTTATGATTTTATTTTAACCATTTCAGAGTGGTTATTACATTTATGCAGACTGCTTTATACAGCTTTAAGATAAGTATTTGAATAGAAATATCGAACAAAAACATTAACATTGTTATAATTAGTATAAGTGTTAACCAAACCTTCTAGGATGTTTTCAAAGTTAATCGTCACATAATCATCTCTGTCATATCTGGACTGTTCATGGTAGAAGCCAAGAGCATGAAGGAACTCATGTTCAACAATGGCAATGGAACCACAGCCTCTTCCAATGGAGAGTTCCTGCCCATTAGAAAATATTCGTCCAATGTATGACCAACATCTGAAATTAAAGGCAGAACACTGATGAATATTTGTCCTATAACTGGTTATGTATTCTGTAATTTATTTAGTTTAATCTATAAAATCAGAAAAGAAATAACAAAAACATAACCATTCTTAAAAATTTCACAGTATTCATCTTGTTCTTTTGCTAGAACTATATATTTTGATTTGATATACCTTTATTAGTCCCACAAGGGGAAATTTCATAAGGCTGGCGACCTATTGCACGCAATGGCGGCGCCATCTTACCCTCTGACCATACATACATTACACAAAACATCACATGGGGAAGACAGGTCAGAGAGGTATAACAATGGAAAATGCACCACATGAGGAAAGATAAGGAGAAAAAAATAACTCCCCCCAGACTGAGCTCCAACAGGGAGACCAGTTTGAGAACAGAAAAAAAAACACCTCTGCACATAGCACATGAAAAAAACTCTTAATACACCAAAGAAACACATGACAAGCAACAGGGGTGGGTAAAGGGTGAGAGACAGCCAATTTAGACAGTACATCCGGGCCTGCAGCCTGTGCGCTGGTCTCCTTGATCCACCGTCAGCATCGGAAGGGAATAAGCGTCGAAGGCGTTTGGAAAGGGAGGGGGGATGAGTGTGTGCATATCAGTGTATATGTATGTGTGTGCGTGTCCAGAGTTCAGCTGAGACAGTGTCCTTCGCCCTGCTAGGCTAAGTAAACAGTCTTCCAGCCAACCCAGGTGGCCTTGCATGAAATGGGAAGGAACAGTCTAAACAGTCGTTATCAGGGTGTTTTTGTTTGGCTCCAGCCTTGCGACCGCAGCTGGCGCTGAGAGGGTATCCACATAAAGTGATGGTGCTTCTTACTTTAGTGGGAACAGCTCATATGAATTTCAAAGCAGTTCTACAGTCCAACACTGGTCTCTCAATCTCCCATTGGAGAGCCGTGAGCTTCGCCATACTTGCGTTTTGTGATGTTGTCATTTCTTGTGCTCAAGGGGCCGATTCTGAGAACTCACGACAGTGTGCCTCCCCGAGATGTCATCCAATTTGCGTTCAGAGATGTTATTCCAAGCTAGCCCTCAAGATGTAATCCAGTCTGCAGTCAGAGATCTTATTCTGAGTATTCACAGCAGCCGTAGCCTTTTAGATTTTATCCGTGCTGCACTCAATGAGCCCATTTTGAGAAACTCACGCCTCTTCCCATCGTTTCAATCCCAGCGGGCAGCCTTGTGGGGGTTTGAACAGCCGGTTCCGCTTTCTTAATTCTTCGATAAGTCAGGGCCAAGCCAGCTCCGATCAGCCAGAACCCTGTTACCATGGTTCCAAATAGGTAGATATCTTCAGCACTCAGGCTCACCCAAGCCCAAACTTCTCGTTCAGAAAGGGGTGTCAATTGCATTTAGGGACCAGTTGATCCAATCCATAATTCCTCTTTTAGGTTTTAGAGAACAGACTGTGAGAGAATGTTCCAGGGAAAAGTAATACAAAAAACACGAGACTAGACAAGAACATAAGAGGCTAAGCAGGGAAGCTAAGGGAGAGGACGAGGAGAGGAGAAAAGTGCGACCGCCTTCGTCAAGAGCAAGAGCAGAAGTGTATATATATATATATTTAAAAACAAATTAAACTAAACTAAACAAACAAAAAGTCTAATTGAAAAATCAGCATAAATTTTATTTTTAAAAACAACAACAAAGAGCAGAAAAAACATACCCATTTAACTGTTTGACAGAAATGTAATAGTCCTCAGAGTCCCTTGGTTTGAAGTCAATGCATGATTTCAACCTGAATTGGTCAAATGCTCTCAGAATGACTCCTTTAGAATTAATGTCTACCATTGTTGTGTTATAGAGATTAAAAGAAAAGAAGAAGATATTTTTTAGACAACCAATAAAGTTCCATGCATTTTACTCTAAGGCTATAAAGCATGCAGCTATAAATTTATTTATTTATTTTTTCCAGTTTTAGCAAAGGCGTGGGTGGTTGCTTTGCAAAACTATTCCATTAAAGTAGCTCTGTTCACTCGCACATTCTGCTGTATTTTTTTCAATATGTGGCTTCTATGTGTCAAAAGCGTCAAGCTGACATGAAAAAAAAATGCATTTTCAGGTATGACATCACAAAGATGTTTTTCCATAGAAATAAAGAAATAAAGATTTATTTCAGGTGTATTTATAAGAAAATACATATTTACCAAGGTCATTATTTAAGAGGTAGGGGACTGGGGATGTCCACAGGATGTTTTCATTAATGATGGTACTCCTCTGCTTGCCTATAGGCTAAAGTGTAAGAAACATGTATATTGTGAAATAATGCAAAGTTAGTTTGCACACAGATGTTTTTAGAATAAATACATTTTTATCTTCGTACAAAAAAACTCACCTCCAAAATATCATCATGTAAAAATTCTAAGATAAAATTTAAAAAATTAGAAACAAGTCACTAATATTCAAGTACAGTTGCAGGAAGAACAAAAATCTCCTTATAAAAAGGTTTAGTTATAAGTAGATGTTGAACTTTACCCTTGTTTATTTCAGGAATGTCCTTTTCTTCACCAACATCTACAAAAACAGATGAGGCACTTTTGTATACAGTTTTTTTTAATATTTAAAAAAAAAATTTAATTTCATCAAATGATGTGGAAAATTAAAAAAATAGAACTTACCCACTATTTCTAGTCCATTCTGTAAAAATATCAATATAAAATTAAATTAAATGTACCATCATTTAACATACTGTATGTAGTACTGTGAATAAATGTTTTTTTTTTTTTCCATTTTAAGCTTTGATAGAAAATACACACTATACTTTTTGGTCAACATGCAAAATTAAAAAAAAAAATATTTTTGAAAAACCAAAATCATTGTTTTTAGCTGATATTTAATATTCAGTGTTATTGTTCAACAAACTTCATTACAAAACAAACCAGACAAATAATAAAAAAAAAATCTCTTTAAGTTCTCTTTGCATATTGATATTCATGATTTCTGAAATATTACTATGCAACTAATCACTTACTGGGTTTAAGGAGAATGCTTCAGAAATTGCCATGATCACAAAAATAAAAACACATTCTTTCATCCTCATGGTGCGTCTTTGATGAAACCTAAATCAATAGAGATTCTACCAAGAATGAGGAAAAGCAATCACAAAATTAAAAATATATATAAATATTAAAGATTTATATATATCAAACTTTATGTTTGTTCTTATAGAAATATGAAACCTGTCTTTACCTTGTGCCACTCTTGTCTCTTACTCATCTGCATGTGAAGTTGTGCCTGTGACAGGAGTGTTAGAACCAGTTTTATACCACTAAAGCTACGTGCTTGACACATCAGGGAGTCACGCATATTCTATCTAGATTTAGTCCTGCTTTAGCCCACATCATCATTTCCTGTTATCTGATGTCTGTGACATTAACAAATCATGAGTATTTGCATTACTTAAAGACATTCCACTTCACATCTAGTTTTTACCAGGAAAACATGAACAACAGTTGATAACAATAATAAACTCAACATTTGACTATGAACTTTTGTCTTTTACTCTTAGTGGAGAACATACTTTTTTTATGTGTGTAATTGATAGATGACCTAAGGTACTATATTATCTTTCATCTGTCTCTGCTGTGAAACAAATATTTTGTTGTGGGAGTTGGCTGTGGCTATGGATCTAAGTCGTCTACTTCATCAAATCTTCTGTTTTCTTTTATTTGTAAAAATGTTTAAAAAGAGGACTGATCAATGAAATCTCTCAACTTTGACTGTTTTCAGTTGTATAACAAGGCTTTGTCTGTCAGGCTTGGATGCTGCAATATTGTTCTATAATGGCCAACTCATTTCCCTGATGATGATACTTGAGTACAAAGTCTACAAAGATCTTTTCAGCTCCAGTTTTTGCTGACTTGTTGGGTGAAATGATCCATAGCAACTACAATGTACTTATATCCTCCATTACAAGCTTCCAGATCCAGATCCAGTGATTCTCTGTTCGACTTGTTTGGAGCTTTCTGTTCCAGGCAGCTAATGATCACCCAATAATCCATATCTCTTTGCATATGTGTTATTTATCATGCTGAGTGTCTGTTCTACTCTAAGATGACACTGTAGATTTTATGCGCTTGTGTTCTACATCCAGGGGCTTCCAGAATATTACATCTCCTGGAAGTCACAATATACCAGTCACTATATTCAAAAATGGTAGTTAATGAAATTAATTATCAATATAATCCATAGTTACTTGTTGTATTTAAAAGTTAAACTTTAAAGTGTTGATTTTAATTGTTACCATGACTTACTGCTATGATAAAGACTATTTAGCTTAGACAGTAGGACGTTATTTCAAGGATTTTCCAGGATTGCTTACTATCATAATGTCACCCTCCATTAAATCCAGGCTTGAAGGAAGATGGGGTATTACACTTGTTACGGAAGCTACAACAACAACAACAACAACACACTCTTGCTCCCAACTCTCAGTCTGATGCCTGGTCAGGAATCCCTTATCAATTTTCACCAACTCATTTTTCTGATTTGTTCTTCTTCAAGCATGGAAAATTAACAGGGTGTAAACAAGTAAGCAGTAAAAGTTAGAGCAATCAGAACACAAAATAACTTGTTAATTATAGTCTGACAAAGATAATACAAGAAGTTTCCTTGTATATTATGATAAAAGGATAAAACCATTTGCCACACACTGAGTAAGGACATGTTCAGCCTGGACAGTTGTTCTGTGAGGAAGCATTCAGAGAGCGGCTACTTTATCACAGTTCTGCTTTATAAAATTGAAATGTGTCTAAAAGACAATCAAACAATATTTTTTTACTGCCAGATTCTGACTAATCTATTACTGGCAAGTAATAGATTAGCAAAAACTGTTGGCAAAAATGGAAAAAAGAAAATTTCAACCAGTATTCTAACACTTTTCAGATTTAACCAAGGCACATTAATAACAGGGTTTTTTTTTTTCAAGAAGTTGTAATACAGATACAGGCCTGTGCCTACAAATGCCCTGCTGACTAATGTACTGTGACACGGTCTCCGTGCAGAAATGCAATGATAAACCAGAAATACTGGAAACCTCAACGTAAAGGGTACTTTTCTATTCTGTATGCATAAAGGCTTTTGCTTTGCTACATTATTGAGGACCCAAATGTGGTTCTAAACATTTGGAATCAGGACTCAAACATGTGCTTAGAAGTAAAGTATACATAGCTCTTAAAAAAGTGAACTTATATGTAACTGTGAATTTTCCCGAATACAAATAAAAATCCTTTGATTGTTTTTAATCAGATCGTGGCGATCGTGGCTCAAGAGTTGGGAGTTCGCCTTGTAATCGGAAGGTTGCCGGTTCGAGCCCCAGCTTGGACAGTCTCGGTCATTGTGTCCTTGGGCAAGACACTTCACCCGTTGCCTCCTGGTGGTGGTCAGAGGGTCCGGTGGCGCCAGTGTCTGGCAGCCTCGCCTCTGTCAGTGTGCCCCAGGGTGGCTGTGGCTACAATGTAGCTTGCCATCACCAGTGTGTGAATGTGTGTGTGAATGGGTGGATGACTGGTTGTGTAAAGCGCTTTGGGGTCCTTAGGGACTAGTAAAGCGCTCTACAAATACAGGCCATTACCATTACCATAATGTCAATGTCTAAAGTGTGAAACTTCCAGCTTTACTAACTGTGTGTAAAACTATACATCAAGTGAAAGTACACACGTGTGCAGACTACCAAAAATGAAAACCCATGTCTCCCCTTGGCAGCACACACTACTTTCTTAATGCCACGAAGCAAACACGGGGCTGGAAGGAATGAGCTGCACATAAAAAAAAAATCCAAAATCTTAAATATAATAATTGTGTATATATATATATATATATTTGTTTATTTATAAAACCTGCATACAACGGCAAAACCTTGTTTATATTAACATTTATTAACAGTCACATTTCACTTGTGAACCACTTCATTTGATGTTTTTACATTTCTAAACTTTATCACACAACCCTTTCGACAGTTAAGCCCCACGCCCCCGGTACCGGGGGCAAAAGCGATGCGATTGCGTTTAATCGGTTATAACATGGGGTCAGAAAATATAATCCCCAGCATGTGTAGTATCCACAGAAACCTCTGAATCTCATCTAAAATCTCATCTAAACCATTTCTACAACCACCAAACAAAGCGAAGACACTAAACAGTGAAAAGAGCAGTTACGTCACTTCGCAAAATTTTGGTAAACCAACATAATGGAGCCTCGTTATCACGGTGTCACGGCTAACTTAACAAACCACACCTGGTTTGAAAATAGAGATCTCACAGATTCCAAAACTGTAAATGTCATTGTCCTCTGCCCAAAATTCACCAAACCAGCCGCAAAAGAAGACTAAAAATGTGCTTCACCTTTGCAAAACATTATGATAAATGCTGTCTTACCTTTGTTGTTTTGTGTCCGTAAGATATATCCACAATGATATGATTATGCTTCCTGAATAACTACAATTCCCAGTGTACATTTGAAGCAGTTTTTGATAGGAAGGATGCCGTTTTGATACAAATTACATGGATTTGATTGGACGATGGCCAGGCCCCCCCCTTCTAGCACTACTTGTAAACCCCGCCTTACAATCTTTGATGAGTTTGATTGACATGAATGATGTGTTGTCAAAGTGATTCTATTTGATCATATGATTAAAAGGTGGGGTCAACAGTTCAAATCGGCCAGTAAATGCCAGAGTTACAGCCTTGCGTCATTCAAATTTGAGAATAAAGCAGATCCGCGTCTTTGCGCGCGGAACCCTTTGCGCACGGACAGACGATTAGCGAACTCCGTTGTCTTGATTTTTTACTGCTTTTATTGGCGTAATGGCAGCCAAAAGAAAATCATACCGTGCTGAAGAAGTGCTGGATATGATTTTGAATGATAGTGGGACACAGCTTTGTGTGGAAGATTCATCTTCAGACGATGAGGACCTCGTCGCTCCATTTCCTGAAAAAAGTGATTCGGAAATAGAGACACCGCTGCCTGAAAGGTATGTTCTGTTATGGAATATTCTAGTAACTGAATCCCGTGTATGAAAAAAAATGCTCTATGGATAAAGTTTGATGTTTGAAAATAGATTGATTTGATTTGATTTATTTATTTTAGTGAGGATGAAGACTATGAGCCCCGACGGCCCTTATCCTCTACATGGCGACACGCAGCTGCTCCTACACCCAAGCAGGCCAAAAAGGCGAAAACTGGAAAGGCTAAACGGAAATTCAAGAAAAATAGGTCCCCTGAGGTGGAAGAACTGTGGAAAAACAGTTTATAGTATATATTGTAGGGCCTGCAACGTCCCTCTGTGCCTCACATCAAAAAACAACTGCTTTAAAATGTGGCATGATGAGCATCAATAAATGATTTTTTTAAATATGTAGTGTAGCGTTGAAAATGTCACAGTTGTTTTTGTTCTTGTAATGTTTACAATATTGACATTTTGGAATTTGAATAAATGTTTTCCAGTTGGAGTCAAATGTAACCCTTTGTTATGGTGTTATTTGAATAGGGTGATGCATAAATAAGTGGATATTTTTTTGCAAAAATATTAAGAAACAAAGTGTTTTTAGCCATATAACTGAACTCACATAGTTTGTGTTATTCAGCTGTTGAAAGATTTCAACTTTCACAGATTGTGCCAGAATGTGCCAAACTGTGCCAAATTGTGCCAAATTGCAAAACGCCTGGCTATGACTCTACTAAAACCTCTGTAACTTTGCTCTACTTCATCACATCACCATGAATCTTTGGACATGTAATGTCCACATTTAGATTTATAATTTCCTGGAGTGAAATGTCTACCAGAGCATTTTTTCAGAGGTGTTATATGATATAAAACACTTTTAAAATTAGGCGAGGGAAAAAAAAAGTCAAAATTTTCAATGTTTGGGTCAGAATAACTTTGACACAGTAACATCTGCAGTAATATTTACAGTTCTGATGAAATCTCACAAGTGTTAGCTTTATTTTGATACCAAGATTGTATACACAGAGTTTGAAATTCCAGAGAAATACTCCATTTATTCTGAGCATGTCATTTTCGAGTAGGAAGCTCAGAAAAGCCCTTGGGGCTTAAGAGGTTAACACTAATGCACTCAGAATTCGCAGTAGCAGCTGCCATGACACCGTATAATAACAAAAACCAATGACGGGTGTGACATGTTAGAGCAAAGATAGGCATTGTTCTAGAACAGAAAGAACCCATCTGCAAACATACAAAGAGGCGACCAACTTTATTGGTTAACACAGAATAGATGTAATAGGTAAAGCCTTATTCTGGCTTTTGGTATAATTTTGAATAATAAAAAATAGAGGTAATGTTGATATGGTGAACTACCATCATTGCAAGCATTGAAATAAGTTTTTTTTTTCATTTGCTGCCATTTTATTTTGCCCGCACACACTCAGTACCAATAATCTCTGCCTATTTTCTGTGCATTCAAAATGATGTTCAAAAGAAATTATTATTATCCATTGACAAAATGTTTTACTTTGCAAATTTTAAATTTGCATCCTAAATATTGAGGATGTAGTTTGATTAAGTTTGAATAATATGAGAGGCAGGCATGTGGAAAAAGCTCAAATGTGTACCTATTGAAACAAACTGTGAAAATGTATGAGTTCAATTTCAAAGAGTGCATTTTCATTGTATATTTATATTTTAATTTAATTTAATTAACATTACAGCTTTATTCTTTGTAAATTTGATAAGTTTAACTTGTTGTACTTGTAATCATCTAACTTTGTACAGCAACATTTGTGTGCATCTTAACCTGACCTAACTGCAGTCCAGAAGTTTGAACCACTAAAAACATTATTTTATTTACATTTTACAATAACAACAAATTTGTATAACATTTAGTAAATAATGGTTTATTTGCTCAATAAAATTATTAAAAGGATAAAATAAGCTTTTATTAATAATTATTAATGGTCCAATAAAATAATGCTTCATATCAACATCATGTGCACTTATGGTGATGCAGTTTAACCTAGTTTTGTACCGAGAATTCTCAGTAGGAGCTATCATGACATGCAACAATGACAAAAGGCATGGCAAGACAATGACGTGCTATTTTCCATTCTGAAGAATAAGGAAAATGGGGGTTTTTTTGCAGTCAAACTACCAGCATTTACGCATTCTTTTGTTCATCACAGTCCCCAACAGTATCACCAGCAAAGCACTCCCACAAATCCTCACAGCCCCTCCTCAATGCTTCACTGTGGGAGCCATGCATGTAGAGACCATCCATTCACCTTTTCTGCATCCCACAAAGACATGGCGGGTGGAACTAAAGATCTCAAATTTGGACTGATCAGACCAAAGTGCACATTTCCACTGGTCTAATGTCCATTTCTTGAGTTTTTTGGCTCAAATAAATATCTTCTGCTTGTTACTTTTCCTTAGTAGTGGTTTCCTAGCAGCTGACCATAAAGGCCTGATTCACACAGTCTCCTCTGATCAGTTGATATAGAGATGTGTCTGCTACTAGAACTCTGTGTGGCATTTATCTGGGCACTGCTAACTTGTGATATCTGACACTGGTGACTCTGATGAATTTATCCTTAGCAGCAGAGGCGATTCCTGGTGTTCCTTTCCTCGGGTGGTCCTCATTGTGAGCCAGTTTCGTCGTAGTGCTGAATGATTCTTAGGACTGCACATGGGGACACATTCAAAGTTTTAGCAATTTTCTGGACTGACTGACCTTCAGTTCTTAAAGTAATGATGGACTGTTGTTTCTCGTTACTTAGCTGATTGGTTCTTACCATAATATGTATTCTAAGAGTTGTTAAATAGGGCTGTCAGCTGTGTACCAACCTGACTTCAGCAAAACACAATTGATGGTCCCAAATCCATTAAGAAGACAAGAAATTCCACAAATGAACCCTGACAAGGCAGAGCTGTAAAGTTGAAACCATATCAGGTGACTACATCATGAAGCTCATTGAGAGAAAGCCAAGGGTTTGCAGCAATGCCAAAAAAAGCAAAGGTTATCTACTTTGAGGAATATAAAATATAAAACATATTCATATTTATTTATCAATTTTTTCTTTGCTACAATTCATATAATTGATGTCATCAGTATGTATCTACAGTGTAGAAAGCAGTGAAAATAAAGAAAAAACATTGAATGAGAAGGTGTGTCCAAACTTTACCACTCGATGGCAGTGTAACCTTGTTTTAGGACAGAAAACCTTCATGTTTACAGTGTCACATGGGGCATTGTAGTTGCTAGGAAAAGCTTTTAATGTTGTTGTTTTTTTCTTTTATGATTGACAAATTGATATGACCTAAAAAGTAATATGTAACAATGTAACAAAAGTATTAGACTTGAAGGTTTGTTAAGGAAAATGACCAAGTATGCGGTATGTATTTGAATATTATATCTGTACATATCGAAGAATTTAAGCCTGTAGGAGTAGGAGTTATATTAAAAAAAAGGCAAATCAAGTAATTTCAACAAATAGAATGACAGTCATGTAGGAAAGTTGTACTATTGATATTCATACATATTCTGATTTTAATAGCAGAAAACAAATTATGAACAAACCATGAACAAATAAGATTTATTACCATATCATAACAGCTTTATTTATAAAGCAATTTAAAATAAAACCAGGGTTCACAAACTGCTGTACATACACAAATAGCATAACCACAATGAAATAAAAATAAGATAAGATAAAATAAAATAAATAAATAAATGAATAAAATCAAATAAAACATGTTAAAATAAATTGAGCCAACCCCTAAAAGAGAGCCAAAGGCTTCAGCATATAAATATGTTTTAAGAAGAGTTTTAAACTCAGAAAGAGTTTTCACAAATTACCTGTGGGGAGTCAACACCAACAGTCTGTAGAGCTTAGAGGACCGTGTCAATAGTTTTAAATAAGGCGTGAGGCTTACAGGAATTTGCCTGAATAATAGCAGCAAAATGTTTTCTCTTAACAGTTTTCTGATATGAATTCCAGTAAAACTGTAATATTTGGTATGAAAGCTGAAGTTTATCCTTCTTCCATTTACATTCAGCTCTCCTACACTTTCTTCTGACAGCACGGGTGGCTTCATTCAGAACTGAACCCTTCAGCTTAAAGGGGGCCACCGACTGTGTAAAACCATGAGCTGAGCTCTTCTGGATCATTACATATACAATCAGGAAAGCTGCTGTTCTGATTAAAAACAACAGAGAACTGACCAGCAGTGGATGGGTTAAAAATACCACCGCTCTGAGCAACAGCAGGAGGATTAACTTTAGTACAAGGAAGGGAAACCTCAAGACAGGCTTATGATCCAGCCATACAGCATCACAGACCTCTAAGTTAAAGACCGGTAAACTGCGAGTTAAAACAAGATCCCATATTTTTGTGTAGGCACAGACACAGGTTTGGCGAGTGTACGCTAAAAGAGAGTAAACTCTAGCACATAAAAAATAGCCTAAATAGCACAAAGAAACACAGCAGGAACAGAGCTAGATGGCAAGCCCAACACACTGGTGCCATCTTGGGCACAGGACCAAGATACTTGATAGCCATCACGTGGGAACGGCAAAGCTAGACTGTGTACAAAGGGAGGAAATTCAAGATAGAAAATGGGCCATACAATAAGACAACATCCTCTTGGGGCAAAGAAAACTAAAAGTCAGTGCTTTGAAATGTTCTGGTCAAAACCATGACCTGAAGGGTTCTGAACAAGCTGCCCATGTCAGGAAAACACCAGCATGGCAGAATTGAATGTGTTCCTCTAGGCTGGTGACTAGGACTGATCAATGTAAATGTTTAGTTGCACAAAGTGGTAAATCAAATATTTAAATAATTGATCATTGCCTAAATTATTTTTTTAAAAAAATCCATATTTAGTTAGTTTTCCTTAATATACTCTGAAAACTTGCAGAAAATGAAAAAAAAACCCCACAAAAACATATGAGGTTGTTTTATGATGTATTTATAGGGGACTCTGAAAACTTCCAGAGCTGTAACCAAACGTTTCCAGCAGAGGTACATTTGGAGGTTTAAACACTGGCATGGAAAATGTGAAAATGATGATATGTTGCATACAACAGTTTTCTCATGGCAATTTCAAATGATTCTAAATTCCAGGTACTAGGTGAAATTGTTATGTTACATTTTTCTTTCTTGTCAAGAACGTCTCTTCATAACAACACTGCTCTAAAGCATGGCCATATTCATATGATTGAGAAACAAACGCCATGACCTGAGATCATTTCTAATGATCCAATGACGTGCGATACTTATCTTATCACTTCTTGTCAATCAGAGAAGAAAAGGTCTAGTAACAACCTGTTATCTACATCAAAACAAAATCAGATCGCTGTTTGCTTTCGTGGTGTACAAGGCAAGATGTGTCTTGTTCGGGGGAAAAAAAGAAAAAAAGAACCTAGTGGACTGTGTTGTAGAGTTTAATGGGAGCAGATACCAGCAAAGGCTCCTTAACAATACCTTTTGGCCATTTTGACTGATAAGAGAATCTGAATAGTTCTTTTTGCTCCCCACACAAGTGCTAATGAGGTATAAAGACAGGCTGAAACACAAACATTTGTGATCAGATTTGCATTTCAAAAGTCTCACGGAGCTTTTACAGCAATTTGAGGAGCGTGTCTCTCATTGAATGCAATCCTTATCACTAACTGCATTTAGGGAAGAATGGATGCTAAGGATTTAGATTTATTTATGTAGGACAGACCTTTAGACATACAAGTAAATTACCCATTGAATCAGTCAAAAACAAAGCAGAGCAGTAGTAAATAATCAGGAAACAGATGTTTCGTGTGTGTTGTGTGTGCATGTGAATGCGTTGTTATTGTTATTGGACTCTGACCCTCCACGTTGGATGCTGGCACTGTCAGTAGGGGCAAGATAAGAGGGATAAGACCAGGCGTTATACAGTTACAACAACAGGATGATGCACAGTTTCAGGGTTTTGCGGGGGGTGGGGGGTTCAATAAATGCAAAATATGTCAAATTCCATGACAATGTAAAATCCTAAATTCTTTGAATCGAAGGGATTAACTTCTTAGTCTCTTGGATTACATTGGTAAGCTTTTTTTCAGTTTTGCTGTTGATATATGTAATGTGTAGTTTTAATGGCAAGCATTGAGAAGAACAAAAGTGCCTCTGGGAAAACTAGAAGCCGAAACTCTTGCAGAAGCCAGGACATGTTAAGACATTGGAGTCAAAATACTTTTTGCCTCCTGGGGGAAAAAAAAGAAAGAAAAAAAAAGCAAACACATGCATGAACAGACACACACACACACACGCACTACTGTTTCTTGTGACCTCGTGTGGTCCCTCGATCTATTTGTGCATCACTCAAACACATGGAAGAATTCACTGTTGTGTGCTTTCAGAACCACTTCTCATCATACTTTGTCATAGTTTGTGTTGAAACAAGATGTTTCATGATGCGATTTCTTTCTAGAGTTTCACTTTGTGTAAAAGAGAGAAGTCGATACAAAAGTTAGCCAGATGAATAATTTCCAGATTTTTGTATTTATTTCAGATAACTTAGTGAAATTACAAAAGGGTCACAGTTTCAAACGTCACAACACAATAAAAACTGAATATTTACATTTTTGATAAGTGCAGGGATTTGTTTTAATATGTTTGCACTTATCCATAAATAATGTGGTGGAGGGTGGGGTGCAAAGACTTTAATATTGTCAGATATTCAATTATTGTATTTCTTCAAAACAGAGGTAGACCAGCAAGTCCGGTATCTTTGAAAATGATATAGTAGATGGAGGGTGACTTAGTTTGTGTTGACAAAGGACTGGTAGAGGGACATGAGTTGGGCCTGGAGGTCTTGGGCATAGGGGTCGAGCTTTTCCTTAAGGTCTTCTGCATAAGGGGCAACCATTTGTTTCACCAGGTGCGCTCTGTGAGTGAGCTCTACATGGACTTTTTCAGTCATAGGGGCAACACGTTTTTGGAAGTCCCGCAGGTGCTGGTCCACTTTCTGCTTTAGGTCATCTGTGTAGGGACCCAGTTGAGACTGCAGATCCTTTACACTCTGCTCCAAGCTGGTCTTTAGCTCCTCACTCTTCTGCATCAGGGTGGTCCTTAGGGCTTCAGAGTCCAGGGAATCTGCATAAGTAACCAACTCTTGCTTGAGCTGCTCCACTCTCTGATGAACCTGGGTCTGCATGTTCTCAGTGTAGGGCTGGAGCTTCTCCTTGACTGTGTTTAGTTCCTGCGTGACACGTTCTCTCAACACATCAGCCTCTGTGGTAACTTTGGTGATCAGGTCCTGGGCTGCAGGCTGAAGCTGTTCCTGGAGGGTGACTGCATACTTGCTGGCTAAGTCAGCGCTTTCTGTCAGGCGGGCACTAGAGGACAGATAGTGATTGCCAGATCATCAGTGGCTTGAATGATCCCATAACAGTCACGAGGCATATGCTCATCATAGGGCCAGTCATGCTAGTGCAGTGTGTCAAAGAACTTACTTGACTTCTTGTCCAATTGGAGAGTTTCTTATCATCTGGAGTGTATCATCAGCTGTCTGTGTGGCCTTGGCAATGTAATCCCAGAAAACATCGGTCAGCACTTCCAACTGTGGCTTGGGAGCATCAGCATAGAAAAGGTTGGCATGGCAGCCTGTTGGATGGAAACACGCGTGGTGTGAGAACAGTACAGATGTTCAGTTAATTATTGCCATTAACTTTGAACTATAATCAGAAAGTCTTGATGCATGCTCAATCATCCAGGTAAGGAAATCACAAAAAGTTGATTGTGTTCATCTGGATGTAGCGTTTTCAGTGAGAAAAAGGGTTTGTCATTCATCCAAGTGACTTCTTTAGTCTCTGTGAGAAACTCATCCAACTGGCTGACACTTGGATTCTTTCAGTGAAAATGCTACGTCCAGATCAACAGAATCACGTTTTTGGGATATAATTAAGAAGCTTGAAAATTACCAGAGAGCGCTGCGACGACTAGTACCATAAACACCTTCATGACTGCAACTAGCTGAAAAACAATAACAGTCTGATTAAGTTTTAAGTAGTCTTAAAAAGGTCATAACTTTTAGATTTGCTTCTTAAAATGTTGCTTAAAACATAGTGAGATTCTCACCTGCTTTGGGCTTGTGTATCTCTTGAGGTTTAGTGTATGTGTGAGTGTGTTGGAACAGTGCTTCCGTGTATATATACTGATGTCAGATGACAGTAATAGTTAAGAGCACAAAGTCCAGAAGTCCTTGCCATGTTGTAACACCACTTTTTTCTGGTTACTATTGTGGTAGCACTTCTGGATTTTAGTATTCTCCTAATGTGAATACATTTATCACTCAACAATAAATCTTGTATTAGTTCTTCTCTCACCCCTCTCTATAAAGTCTCTAGGGTATCATCGGCTTATTAACTGCCCACATTGCTGTTCAGCACTACCAGCCTCTAGATAACTTCAGATAACTTTGGTATGCTAAGATTAGTGGACTTTGTATGAGGGTCAGTGTGACTTAAGTAGTATGAGATGCTTAAATGGTTTCTTAAATTGAAAACTGTGGTTTAAAAAGACCTCAAAATAATCATGTATAATAAGATTTTCTTTCACTTAGGGTACATACAGTGGGGCAAAAAAGTATTTAGTCAGCCACCGATTGTGCAAGTTCCCCCACTTAAAATGATGACAGAGGTCAGTAATTTGCACCAGAGGTACACTTCAACTGTGAGAGACAGAATGTGAAAAAAAAATCCATGAATTCACATGGTAGGATTTGTAAAGAATTTATTCGTAAATCAGGGTGGAAAATAAGTATTTGGTCAATAACAAAAATACAGCTCAATACTTTGTAACATAACCTTTGTTGGCAATAACAGAGGTCAAACGTTTACTATAGGTCTTTACCAGGTTTGCACACACAGTAGCTGGTATTTTGGCCCATTCCTCCATGCAGATCTTCTCAAGAGCAGTGATGTTTTGGGGCTGTCGCCGAGCAACACGGACTTTCAACTCCCGCCACAGATTTTCTATGGGGTTGAGGTCTGGAGACTGGCTAGGCCACTCCAGGACTTTCAAATGCTTCTTACGGAGCCACTCCTTTGTTGCCCGGGCGGTGTGTTTTGGATCATTGTCATGTTGGAAGACCCAGCCTCGTTTCATCTTCAAAGTTCTCACTGATGGAAGGAGGTTTTGGCTCAAAATCTCACGATACTTGGCCCCATTCATTCTGTCCTTAACACGGATCAGTCGTCCTGTCCCCTTGGCAGAAAAACAGCCCCATAGCATGATGTTTCCACCCCCATGCTTCACAGTAGGTATGGTGTTCTTGGGATGCAACTCAGTATTCTTCTTCCTCCAAACACGACGAGTTGAGTTTATACCAAAAAGTTCTACTTTGGTTTCATCTGACCACATGACATTCTCCCAATCCTCTGCTGTATCATCCATGTGCTCTCTGGCAAACTTCAGACGGGCCTGGACATGCACTGGCTTCAGCAGCGGAACACGTCTGGCACTGCGGGATTTGATTCCCTGCCGTTGTAGTGTGTTACTGATGGTGACCTTTGTTACTTTGGTCCCAGCTCTCTGCAGGTCATTCACCAGGTCCCCCCGTGTGGTTCTGGGATCTTTGCTCACCGTTCTCATGATCATTTTGACCCCACGGGATGAGATCTTGCGTGGAGCCCCAGATCGAGGGAGATTATCAGTGGTCTTGTATGTCTTCCATTTTCTGATGATTGCTCCCACAGTTAATTTTTTCACACCAAGCTGCTTGCCTATTGTAGATTCACTCTTCCCAGTCTGGTGCAGGTCTACAATTCTTTTCCTGGTGTCCTTCGAAAGCTCTTTGGTCTTGGCCATGGCGGAGTTTGGAGTCTGACTGGTTGAGGCTGTGGACAGGTGTCTTTTATACAGATGATGAGGTCAAACAGGTGCCATTCATACAGGTAACGAGTGGGGGACAGAAAAGCTTCTTACAGAAGACGTTACAGGTCTGTGAGAGCCAGGGATTTTCCTTGTTTGAGGTGACCAAATACTTATTTTCCACCCTGATTTACGAATAAATTCTTTACAAATCCTACCATGTGAATTCATGGATTTTTTTTTCACATTCTGTCTCTCACAGTTGAAGTGTACCTCTGGTGCAAATTACTGACCTCTGTCATCATTTTAAGTGGGGGAACTTGCACAATCGGTGGCTGACTAAATACTTTTTTGCCCCACTGTAGGTACATTATTTTTTAGCTACTGACATAGTGGTACCTTATTCCTTTGATTGGCATAGATACTAGGGCATGTTAAGTTATTAAAAGAAACTGTTAGAAGAAAGAGTAAGTAAATGTTATTTCCAACTCTCTGGAATGACTTAAAATTTTCATCATAACGACAAGCAATCATTAAGGGTGGAAGCATATCTGACATATTTACATGAAGCACGCTAAAAGCAATTTTCTGTAAATAAGACCTGTGTATGAGATGTATGCATTATGTTGTACATCATGAATTGTCCATAATGAATTGACCCACAGGAAGTAGAAACTGTTTGATAATTGATTTCCTTAATGGAATATTAAGGTAGAGGTTAATAATCTACATTCAGTTATAATACAATATGCCAAATGTCACTATCCATAGTAAAAATGTTTGATTTTCTATAGCTTAGAAAAGTAAGTGACACCTGTGGAAGTAACTATTCTCCCACAGGTAGTTTCAGTTGATGCTGATATTGTTTATATTGTTGGTAAGACCTGAGCCCTATAGGCAGGGATAGCTCAGTAGGTAGAGTGGTGGCCCCATGATCGGAAGGTCGGTGGTTTGAATCCACTGAACTGCTACCCTGAGGTACCCCTGAGCAAGGTACCGTCCCTACACACTGCTCCCTGGGCGCCCAATGGCTGCCCACTGCTTCACAGAGTGAATGGGTTAAATGCAGAAAGGAATTTCCCCATTGGGATCAATAAAGTATACTTTCTTCCTTTCTTTCTATTACTATTATATAACTTGTCTGTGCAGACTTCTAGGTCTGCACAGATAAGACCTAGAAGACAATGACATTGGATTCTATTGTACCTACAGAACTGTCTTAATTCCTCATGGCATATATTCAACTGCTGGAAACATTCCTCTGAGATTCTGGTCCATACTGACATGAAAGCATCACACAGTTTCTCCAGATTTGTTGGTTGTGCTTCCATGATGCAAATCTCATGTTCGACCATATTCAAAAATTGATCTATTGGATTGTTGGACGGAAACGTTAATTTGTACTTTTGTCAGACAATATATTTCAGCTTTATAAATAGTCAAACTGCACTCACAGTACTTTCTAGAGGTACCATTTTCAATAAAAAAAAAATTCTGGTAAAATTGAGATTCAAGTTTCATACACATCCACTTGAGAAAAAGAGAAGAACAACAGGAAAAAATGAAATAATTAATACTCAGGACTCTAAAGTGGTTTCTGGCAATTGGACTATGGCATGTCTGACGTGAAACCGCAGCTACTTTGGCCTTCACAAGCTGACAGTGCTCAAGTCTGCTAACCTTTGGTCAGACTTACACATAGGCCTGCTGAACACTGCCCTGACACAGAAGCAGTGTTGCTGGCAAAATGTAAAACTAAGAGAGACAATAAAATACCTACTGTACACGTAATCAAGTAGGACAACAAAGACATTAAAGCGATAGACTCTATCTGTCTTGGCAGAGGATTATCACTGACTTGGAAAAAACCTATCAGCTAAGTGATTACAGACTAGCCTGTGTGGGTCGGTTGAGGTTAGACTTATGGATTTTGTATCACTCTAACAGTGGTCAATCATCACAATACAGCATTTGAGTAGTTTTTAAATTGAAGACAATAGGTGTTCTTGTTTTTTTCTTGTTTTTTAATGGACAACTCACAAATGATGACTAATGTGTACTTGTGTATATTGGGGTATACGCTCAGTGTGTATTCGTGTCAAAGAGGCGTGCTGCATGGATTATCTGGCACAAGATGTCAGCAAAGATAGCTGAGTGAGGCAAGGTGACAGCAAAGCACTAATGTTTGGACTTTGTGATCATTGCTGTCTGCCTTGCTATATAAGCCTCAGTTCCTCACCAGTTTAATACAAGCACTACCAAGTGGACTTACAGATACACTAACAAACTCAGGTAAGATGGAGAGCTAAAATAAACTTTCTTTGACTGTTAACTGTGTTGTTAACATGCTGTGGTAACTAACTGGTCTTTTCTTGTTACAGTGTCTAAGAGCCATGAAGGTCCTTGCTGTGCTCGTCCTAGCTGTTTTCACTGGTGAGTATAAGAAAAATCATTATTCTACTATAAATTTTGGCTCATGAGAACATATATACATAATTAGCAACTATTCCGCTCATGATAAAGAAAAACGTTGGTGTTCAGTGAATATGACCTGTATAAATGTCAAATCCCAGTGAATATACAAAGCTGAAATATCTGCACTACTCTGAATTTATTCATGTCTCCATTAAACAGGCTGCAATGCCAACCTTTTTTATGCTGATGCACCCAAGCCACAGCTGGAGGTGGTGACTGATGCCTTCTGGGATTATGTTGCCAAAGCTACACAGACAGCTGAAGAAACCGTGAAGATGATTAGATCATCTCAGTTCGGACAGGATGTCAGGTAGATCATACAAAACTTGCTAATTATGTTAACAGACAACAAATTATAGTATTGCCTAAAATATTCAGGATAAGCTAGAAATATAACTGCGCTGCCTTGTATTCACTATCTTTTTTTTCTTATTATTTTAATCTAGTGCCCGCCTGACAGAAAGTGTTGATGCTGCCAACAAGTATGCCGTCACCCTCCAGGAGCAGCTTCCACCTACAGCCCAGGACCTGATCACCAAAGTCACAACAGAGGCTGATGTGTTGAGAGATCGTGTGATCCAAGAGCTGAGCACAGTCAGAGAGAGGCTCGAGCCTTACACTGACAACATTCAGACACAGGTCCAGCAGAAGGTTGAGCAGCTCAAACAAGAGTTGGTTACTTATGCAGATTCCCTGGACTCTGAGGCCCTGAGGACCACCCTGACGCAGAAGAGCGAAGAGCTAAAGACCAGCCTGGAGCAGAGCATGAAAGACCTGCAGACTCAGCTTGGTCCCTACACTGATGACCTGAAGCTGAAGGTGGACCAGCATCTGCAAGACTTCAAGGAGAAAGTGGCCCCCTTGACTGAGCGGGTGCAGAGTCAGATTGCACAGAGAGCCCAGCAGGTGAAAGAAATGGCCACCCCCTACGTTGATGAGCTGAGGGAAAGGCTGGACCCATATGCTCAGGACCTCCAGTCTCGTCTCACCTCCCTTTATGAATCCTTTGTTAAAGCCAATTAAGTTAACATCCACCTCACATGAAACGTGCATCTAAAGTGCATCTAAAGAATTCCAAATACCAAGGACATGTTCCTGGTATCTGGAATTTAAAAAAAAACCCAGATGTTGTATGATATATTTACAGTTTTAAAAAAAGTTGATACATACAAAGAATATGTGTTGGTCTGTGACCACAAACAGTTTTCATGTTGTAGAAAATAAAGTGAAAGCAAAACTATAATTTCTGAGCGTGTTGTCTTATTTGAGTCAAGGTGATGTTAGATAAGTGTGGGTACCTGGAAAATATATTTCTTTAATATTTAACACAAGAAGTAACTAGACAAAATTTAAAAAAAAAAGATTTGTATCATGACCTAAGAGATTTACGGTTTGTTCATGTTAGTTGGCTTTAAAAGCACTTTTTCTCAGGACTGGTGATTTGATGACTCATTAATAGCTATTATAGAAATTTTTTCATGCTATAAAGTACATAGATCTGTATGAGGTTTTACTTGTAGATTTGGGCTACTTGGACAGCTGGAAGGAAACTTGTACATTGTCATTTAGCAAAAATCACTGGTTAAGCTTTCTTGTTTGTTCAGTGGCTGCTTGCAAAGGTTTGGCCCCCCGGCACACCCCTGTTAGATAAAATTGTGGGTATTGGACAGGGCATGTTCAGGTTTGTTTCTGCAAGTCTGGAAGTTCATAAACATCTCCAGCTCCCACTTTGTTTTCGCTTTTGTGCCTCCATCCCCGCTGCCAGATTGCTCCCACGCTGCCTTACCCAGTGGCAAACAACATTCCTCTGCTCTGCCCCAAGCTGTCACAGACTCTCCACAATGTTAACTCTCCAAGATCAGCTTAAAGTTTACAATATTATTCTTACTATTATTAAAACATAATATCTTGGTTTAAGAAAAACTGTATGACAATGGAAGAAAAAAATAGGAGAAAACAAAAAAATGTTTTGAGCTCCTGGCTCACTTTTAATTTTGTTCACTTTGACACAGAATTCGGTTGAAAAAAAAATACAACATAGACAAAAAAAAGCTGTGTCATTCTGGAAAGCACATGCTGGTACATTTCACATGAAGTGCTCTCAGAATTAAATATGAGGCGGGGTTAACCCCTCTCTGAAGAACTGCACTGGCAAATTGTTCAAAAGTGCAAGAATGACTTTTCTCGGTGTAAAGCTCCAAGAATTACTTCAATAACTAATATATTTAATCAGTAGAGGTAATTAGTGATTGGCAGTATGAAAGTATGAAAATGTAATTATCTTTCTGGTGATAAATAAACAAATAAATAAATAAACCTATTTCCCAATAATATCAACTGACTTTGTTGGTGACCAAGGATGAACATGTTGCTGTATGATCTCTGTTGCTGGATCCACATGTAAGGCTTTATTAATTTAACCTGAAACACTGAATGCAATGTTGGCTTTCACTCTCAGAAGTCTGCCGTGTAACTTTTGGTTATGGAAATTCTGCTGTTGCAAGCATTTTATTCGAGTCAGCAAAGCTATACACACACACACACACACACACACACACACACATATATATATATATATATATATATATATATATATATATATATATATATATATATATGCATGCATGCTACAGTCATGCCACTCCCCCTATCAGGGATTCAAACCACAGATGTTGAGGTTGTGTGGGTTGTGTGGTTTTATAGCTTTTAACGTGAAAACAGGCATTAACTACAGTAACCTCACTGACTCATCTAAACAGATGACTGCCTATTTAATGGAGTGAGATCATCCCAACCAAAAAGTCAAATTCCTTAAACTTTATTCAAGTGAACAACATCAGGGTTACTTTTGTTCAAACTTCTGTTGCTGTGAAGCAAAAAAGGAGAAGCTGTTACAGTCTGGATGACTGTGCCAGATGTTTTATTATATTACCTCATAGTTCCTCTTGTTTCTCTCTCTTTCACTTCTCCGTCTGTCTTGTTGATCTTTGTCCTGATGGCATGGCAAAGTTAGAATGAGACTGAGTTCCTGCAGTCTGGCCACTTGTTACACGCATGGTCAAGATGGTCTATTTTTTTCTGCAAGAATAGTCACAAAGCCTCTTGTCTGTATTTGTAATCACCAAGATGAAAATGAGTCTTAGTAGCTAATGTTGGAGACTGTTGCATACAAACTGTTGAACATGCTCCTCATGGAAATAAGATCCCAAATGTTGCATGACAATGTTTTTGGTAGTAAATTGTAATTTCTTTGTGTTTGAACAAATGAACTGTAGTTGAACATACAGTATTTTAGCTTGTGACTCCTGCAGTGACATACACTATACCCGTTTTTGTCTTGGAATAAGGATCGAAAGGTCTTTATTTTAGCACAGCTGTACCTAAACATTCTGAGTTTAACTGAAAAAAATAAATAAATCCCATTTTCATGACTTCTTTCCTCTCATTGTTCTCCCCTTTTAAGGAGAACAAAGGATTTTTCAAATACCTCTATACAGACTGACCTCCTTGGGTTATCATATTGTAATGTTATCACATAAACATGTTAATTACCTGACCAAACCCATTTGAACTTTGGCCCTAATTACAAAAGAGAAAAACCAATTGGGCTGACAACAAAAAAAACAAGGCCCGAAGGGCAAATGTCATTAGGCCTATACGTGGGCAAGAGTGAACTCAGCCTGAAATTGTTAGGCAGAAATATGTGATTTTTATCAAATGTAACAATAATAATTCACAGTCAATGCAACAACAAACCTTTAAAGCTTTTAAAGTAATGTAAATGCAGGAAAAATATGCACAATGTCCCATGACTGTCCTGTCCTGCTGCTAAACAAATATTTGGTGTTTAACAAGCAGGGGTAAGTAACTTCTTTCTACACCAAACTTCCTCTGACTTACACCAGTTTCAAAATCCTGGAAATTTTCAGAATACGATTGGTTGTGAAAGCCTTCAACATAAAACCCATGTTTTATTTTTTCCTCTGTCACATCTGTATAATTTAGATCTTTTGCTCAATATGTTCACTTTGTTCATTGGATTTATTACCTGTAATCCTTCTTTTGTACAGCGGGCATGTTGAGGGTTACCTAATGTGTCCCCGAGTCTGAACATGCTCATCATGTTGGGGTAACGCCTTCTGGCACTTACTGGATATTTGTTTTATTTTATGTCTGCACAAGAGAAAAAAAGATTTAGAAACTAGAAAGTGGAAAATACAAGGAGGTACATATGATATGCAAACAGTAAAACCACTCATACTATGTTCGGTTGAATGTGAGAGCAGGATTGTCATGCAAATGTGCCATGTGTTTGAGGGGGTTGCATGTCTATGTGGGGTGAAAAGGTGAGGTGACAATACTGTCTGTGTATTTAGATTGAAATGCATCTGTGAAAGGCTGCTTTACATCCTGGAGCCGAAACAGGAGGATTTGTATTCAGGGAGCACATGGTGATAACATCAAAGAAATCATGCAAAGTTGTGAACAGCCTCCTAAGTTATTCAAGCATCTGTAACAAACCAACAATGAGCACTAGGGGGGGGGGGGGGGGGGTGGGACTATTTGCCAAATGGCAATACTGCAATAAAAAGGAAAAAATACAGGAAAACACAGGAAAACACACAAGGGATTTGCGAAATAAACACCAATGACACTATCGAAAACTTTTCATGCGTGTTTCTGCATGCTCACAAACGGTTTAATTATTTTGGCAACTGTTCAAAACAATTTAAAACGTATGAGTAGGCTACTTAAGATCTTTTTGATACATTATGTAGGTTATGGCTTTATTTGTATTTCATTTTGCACTAATAATCTATACGTCAATAAGGGCATTAAATCTCTGACGGAGAAACTTTTATTCTAAAGTTTTTATTTTTTACTTCTTTAGATACTGCTTTTGCTAATAAATTTAAGAATAAAAACGTGAAAACTGAATAATGTGACGAATATTTGTCGTTGCGTTAAACGTGGAACTTTTACCCCGTTTGTTCTCGTGACAACCAGATTGCTCAATCCCCCCCTCCAACAAAGCACACCGTTTAGGTTTCGGTGGCACGTTAGGCAGAAGAAAACATGATTATCTGCAGACAAATCAACATCATCATCACCATCGCGCGACCGTGCCCGCGCGATCGCTTTATGCGCAACATGCGCAGAGACAGCCTCCCAGGGCTATAAAACCCCCAGTCACCAACTAAAGAGCACGGAGGAATCTCAACCTCACAGGTGAGTGAAAGACGATAGAAAGAACGGAGAAACATGCTGTCCTCTTTTGTTTGATGCCAAGTCTTAGAAATTATGAAGTTTCACTTTAGTTATTGGCTGAGTTTACTTTTGCACATATGTGTTAAACGTAAAACTCGCGTTGTTTTTTTGTTTTTTTGTTTTTTAAATTTCCAGTCTATATCGTAGTTTATAAAAACACAGTAAATAGTGTGGAAGATGCAAATGTAAATGTTATTGTATTGCTGATTTTCTGAGCGTTCCTTATGCTTTTCATAGGTGTATCTGACTGTCTAACAACCATGAAGGCTGTAGCCCTGATCCTTGCTCTGGCAGTCATCACTGGTAGGTGGACTTACGTGCTGGTTTAGTATTTATCAGTCACACTTTATTATATCTGAGTTACTTTATTTATCCATGCTTTCTATGTGTGCCCACTATAGGCTGCAATGGCCGTGCTGTTCGCCAGGCTGATGCCACTAAAAATCCATGGGAGGAAAGTGTGGATCGCTTCTGGGAGTACATTGCCAAGCTGGGCCAAAATGCTGATGGAGTTGTGGAGAACCTCAAGGCCTCTCAGCTCAGCAGGGAGTTAGAGTAAGTGAAGCTGAGCAATTAATCAGTACTTTCCTTTGTTTTTTCTTGCACTGAACAATGCATTGATTAGTGTTTCTTGTTCTTCTGCTTTTAGCACTCTGATCACTGACACCATGGCAGAGCTTGAAACATACAAAAATAACATTCAGACCAAGCTGGTTCCCTACACTGAGACCTCCACTGCCCAGCTTTCTCAAGACGTTCAGCTTCTGATCAACAGACTGCAGAAGGACATGCTGGATGCCAAAGAGCGCGGCACTGAGTATCACAATGAGCTCCAGGCTATGGTGGACCATAACACTGGTGATCTCGAAAGCCGCATGAACAACTTCATCCATAAACTGCAGAAGCGCCTCAATAAGGACATTGAGGAGATTCGCAAGTAAGTTGGGCAGAAACTTTTAGAATTCTCTCTTGCGTTTAGAAATATAAACTTTAATCGAACCATTCCTTTCTTATTTTAGCACTGTGGCCACCTACATGGGTGAGATCCAGTCCCGTGCCTCCCAGAACCTGGATACAGTGAAGGAGCATGTTGAGCCCTATGTCCAGCAGGCCAATGACAACAGCAATAAGAAGCTGAGTGACATCACTGCTATGTTGCAGACACAGGCTGAGGGCCTGGGTCAGCAGCTAGAGACCCAGGCTGAGGGCATCAGGACCCAGCTGGAGGCCACTGCAGAGGAACTGCGCACCTCAGTTCAGGGGAAGATTGAAGAGATGACAGAATTGTTCTCCCCCTATGCCACCAAGATCCGTGAGCAGTTTGAGGAGATTGTAGACAAGATCAAGGAGTCAACCACTGCCTAAAGAGAGACTCTGAAAGTGGTAGATGGTTGGTGAAATGGCTACACTGCTGATTTCTTTATACCCAGGTAAAATGAGAAAAGGAGAAAGTTGCTGATGATCTTCACACTGAGTGTTCTAGTGTTCAGGATATGGGGGTTGAATAGAGAGACAAGGGAGGATAAGGTGCAGAACATTCAACAGGTGTGTTCTTCCTTCTGCACAGTCACCCTTTCTTATTTTCTCATTGACTCCCTTAATCAGTGAACACAAGCACCACAGTCAATAACAACCTTTCTTATGCAAAAAAACAACAATTATTTGTAATATCCTTTGCTTTTCTACTATGAATTAACTGTTATATCCGTCTATTCCCACAAGTTTTTGTATTCAATTTCTACATTTTGTTTGGTTATTACCGCAGAGTTTCAGCTTGAGCTTGAGATTTCATCCCGTTATCCTCCAATGCACATAACAACAATGCCTTTCATTTCAATAAATGCAGTGAACAACCATGAGTGCTATCTCGTTTCTTCTAGAAGTGATACCGAACCAACAAAAAGGAGTCCTGTTTATTGTTGTTTCTGTGTTGCACTTCACAGAGAAATGGATCGTAAAATTACTTGATGCAAATAATCAGTGAGTAAAATGTAACACCTGTATGTACTTCACAAGTGTGGTTAACATGTTGTATGCCCACCATGCTGCTCTCTGTAAGTGCACTTTCTTTAACTGTGGTGTGCTAAACAGTGCTGAGTAAATAAAGAACCTAGAAAAAATAGTTCCTTTCACTGTTTGTTTTTCTTATCAAACATTAATGAGCAATCTATTATTTAACTTTGGGTTCAGTTACACCTGATGAGTGGAAACAGCTGATGCTGTTGGTGACTATTTTAAATAATTACATTACTGCTTTATAATGTAGACAAGATGCAATTAATGCTTTGAAACTGGATTATTTTGCATAACGGTGCTATGGCATTATAAAGTATAACATGTCTAACATCATCTATAAAAGAATAGCGGCCTTAATGGCTTTTACTAGTAAGATTATCAAGCCATTTAAAAAACGTAGCGCCCCTGTGCTGCTGTCACATTGTTACATTTGGCAGTGGTTACATAAGACCATGTGAGTATTTATATAATGGCTTATATAAAGCACTGTTGCCTCATGTTAAAAAGGTTCTGGGTTCAAAGACCAGCTGGGTCGTACTGTGTTGCTTTTCCTTGTGGTTAAGTTTCCTCTGGGTGCTTCAGTTTCCTCCCACGGTGCAAAAACAGGCTTATTAGGTTACTTGACTAATCTAAATTGCTCATTGGTGGAACACATAAAACATGATGACTTATATGTCTCTACTTGTCCACTTTGTGATTGACAGGTGACTTCTTCCCGGTGTATTTGCTTCTCACCCAGTGTTAAAAGGGATGGGTTCAGTTCCAAATCCCCCCACCTACATCCTCCATAGCAATCATAATGGATAAGTGCAATAACAAGAACATTTGAAATTAAAGCCAGGCTCCCTGTCTGTTCCTCTACTCCACCATAAGCATCAGGATTTTTTTGGTTTGCTTTCCTTGTTCAGCCACCCCCTTACATCTCTTAGTTTACCCTTTTCTAGTCCAAACTTGTTAAAATCTCCCTTGAAATTCCTTTCTCTTGATCCCAGCAGGCATTTGGGAACATTCTGTGCCACAGATTAAATTACCATTGAGGTGATGATTATCTTGCCTAAAATTTATTTTATAAGTAAACCACCACCAATATAGAATAAGAGACTTTGACATATATAGAAAACTGCTTATTTTTCTCATCTTTCCCCGTATTTTGTCCAAAACTTTTTTCAACTAGCGGTTTTAGTAGTGTAAGAGGATTTTAAGAACAAAATTATGTTTTTTAACTTCAGTTCAAAGGCACCATTCACAGGAAAAAGGTGGCTTCAGCTGTCATACGCTGGAAATTGTCCTTTAAATGAAAAAGGGTAAAAATGGCTGTTTAAACGCAGCATGATTTTCTCTTTGAAGTTTGAGCCCGAGGCCAGTAGGGGACACCATTTGTCCCCTGTTCAGATTTTCTTCTCCACTTGAATCCAGGAAACACAAAGATGCAGCTGTGTTTTCTTTTTTGGGAGAATAAGTAAACTATACGTGCCACATAAAGAAACATAAACGGTGCTTCGAGCGCACACATTTTTGAGGATTAAGTTTCTGCAGTCAAGACACAAAATGACTTTAGAAATTTCACATTATTTGATAAAAATACAAATTATTGTGAATACAACCTGAAATTAAAAGCAATACAAGAATAGTGAAACACAATAAAATGACTCTTGATGAGAAGTGTAAGATTTGTCCATGTTTCTGCCACACCAAACGGTTTTCTAATGGAAAAACTTTGATAACACTCTACTTACTTTCCCTGACTTTCTACTTTACATTTTTTTTTCAAAATAATCATCAGTTCTCTCTGATACAGAAAGTTATATCTATTTTATTGTATGTTTTTTTCCCTAAATTGACTAGATTTAATCAGTTTCTTTTCTCTTCAAAACATGTTTACCCTTTCTACCAGTGCTAAAGGGCATTGCATGTAAACTGAAGAGTGACTGATGATATGACTACGTGTTTATCCTCGGTGAAATCACTTCTTTCAGGAACCAGGGTTTATTTGGAACAGACAAGTGAAACTCCTACAGTACACAGTCAACTGTGTTAAAGGATCAGTCATGGGTGGTAAAAACAGGAAAACCACAAGCATTCTGCTACCTCAGCAATTCTGCTCTGTCTGCTGTACTATAGGGTGTCTGCACTCTAAGTGCTAAGAATTAAAGGAAAAGAAGAAGAAGGAAAAAAACAGCTATTTTGCAGGTGCTATCTAGCCCATGACTGCTAGTAACCCCAAAAACATCCCTGCAGAGATTTTACCTCCTTTTAAAACCCCCACTCTTCTCACCATCCTTTTCACCTTCTTCAGAGCTGGCACACAACATCAGTCACCACAGGGGCCTTGGCCAAACACAAAAACAGCCCTCCTGTAAGCTTGTTATTCCAAATTGTGAGCACACAAGACATGCACTTTCACGCCCTATGCCTCCTACAATTATTCAAGAGGAGTTTCTGTGCACGCAAGCTCAAGCTCATAAATAAGCCCACCAGCCACTCCATTACAAAAGAGATGGAGATGCTGAGGCATGTTAAGTCGTATTTAAGTCAATTAGACCAGTCATCATAGCAGTAACACCTTATAGGCCAAGTCATCAGCAACAAATGGACATTGGCCTTTTGCATCAGACTGCTTGCTGTGAAAACAAAATGTTAAGCAATGAGGTCTTTGAATTGGTAGATGCAGACTTCCTGGCTCTAACTCGGCTCATAATAGGGATTACTGCAGTTCATTCAACTGTACTGTTTTTCCGGTGCAAACTGACAAATTGGAGCATGTATAATTTTATCCACTTACTCCTTTTATAAGCAAGGGGAGGTTTGTATAAGACAGATATGAAAAGAACTTTATCTGCTACTTGTGACTTTCTAAAACCAAACAAATAACAAAAGATGTCATGTTACATCAATGTTAATGTTCATTAGGGTTGAGCTATTATGACACTATCCGTAGGAGTAGAGGTGGGAAAAAAAGTTGCTGAACAGTTATTTAATGATAGCAGTTAAGGTTTGCTCCAACCTCTAAAATATCATGTAAAATGCAAGAAAAGGAAGAAAAAAGAACATTTCAGAGAAAGTTTGTGTTAAAAATGTGCACCATGTATCAAAAGCAGGCAGATTTAACCAGTATTCATTGCAGTCTAGTCACCCCACATTAAAAAGTATTAAAGGCAAAGTGTTTGATACAATTAAAAATTTAGCCAGAGCTTCAGGTCCAAAGGAGGTTCCAAATGGTCAGTTGGTGATGATTATATCACTATTGAACTATTGTTCTTCTACATCATATCTCACCTTATCTACTAAGCTGCTGTTTCGGCCATGAATGCACATGTCTTCATATCCTTGTGATTAGATTTTTTCAAAAATATATATACACATACTTATATTGTCTTTATGCTTTTCAATGTCATGCTTTTTTTCTGAGTACTACTTGTAAATAATAATTACACATAATACATCACTTCATGACTGTAATCTAGAGTCTCCCTCTCTCTCTCTCTCTCTCTCTCTCTCTCTTCCTCGCTCTCTCTCTTTTATCACCGTGGTGGATATCACACAATCTTGCTGCATAATGAATTTGAGCACGTCTCTATCACAATCAACATATCTTAACTCATGTGCTGGTCAATAAAAGGGGCAGAGACGACTCAAGGTCACCACTTGTACGTGTTGTCTGGTGTTTGCGTCACTCTCCTAAAACCAAGCGCTTATAAAGAGGGACGCACATAGGCTTTTAAAGGCATTTGATTTTTTTTTCTCTTCTGAGACAAAAAACAGGTATGTATATTTTTTAAATTTATATTTATATATATATATATATATATATATATATATATATATAGTATTTTATAGGACTAAAAAATAATCTTTTGAAAGTTTATTAAAGATTGCAGAGACATGCACTTTAGTAGACAAAGAACATGAAATAATTCAAAACCTTTGTTTGTTTGTTTTGTTTGTTTGGTTTTGTGTCTGTGTGTGTGTCTGTGGTTCTTTTTGTTTTGTTTTGTTTTCTTCAATAAAAATATCATGACCAAATGTGCTTTATCGGTAAAATGGTCAGTTTTGTAAACTCAAAGTAGAGAAATAACAGACAAAAAGTAAAAGGAGCTGTCCAGTCACCTTGGTGCTGACATGCAGAGGCACAATTTTTAAAGAAAGATAAATGTTAACTGTTTTCCACTTTCATTAGTGATCCTCAGCAAATGTGTGAAAAAAGACAAAAATTTGTCCCTTTTATATTCTCAGTCATTTACAGCAAAAATGAGACTGTACCTTGCAGTTGCCGTGCTGATGCTGGCTTTTGTGGCATACACAGGTAGGCTACTTGGCTTTAAACATATCCTGTTCCAGTCATGCTGTTCTTATTTCACATGATGCAAATTTCCCTCTCTTTGAATATGCCTCCATCTACAGAGGCCCAAGACGATACCAGCTTTAAGGAAAAATTTGACAAGTTTGGTCAGAAATTGACTGAAATTGGTCAGTCCCTCGCTGAAAAAACGAAGACTGCCTTCGATGATATACACAACAGCGAATTTGGAACCAACACCAGGTACTCTAACATACAGGGAATAAGCAGATTTATTCATATAGGCACACACACAATTCAACGCCATCTAACTTGTGTTTATTTTGCCCAGGAACTGGTTCTCAGATGCCTTTCAGAAGGTGAAAGCCAAATTCGGGGAAATTGGTCAGTAGAATAGCGGACAGGAACCTGTCGCTAGCCAGCAACCAGCCTAAGATGCTCACTCTGCTCGTGGGTGGCCGATATTTCACATGTCACGTTGCTCTACACAGACTAAATAATTATGTTACCTGTAAAGAGTGTAATCTTTTTTTCTTTTTTTTTTTGAAAAGTGCAATAAAGAAATTGCAAATATTTTAAAACATAAATTGTGGGTGATCCTCAATTTGTGGCCATGCAAAGCAAGAAAACATGAGATGACGTGTGTGGTGTGTGTGTGTGTGTGTGGTGTGTGTGTGTGTGTGTGTTTGTGTGTGTATTGTTGTATTCACTGATTAAAAGAGTTCTTGATTGTACTGTGGCATGATAGCAGTATAATCTTGTAGGTCAAGTCATCAGCAACAAATGGACATTGGCCTTTTGCATCAGACAGCTTGCTGTGAAAACAAAATGTTGAGAAATGAGGTCTTTGACTTCCTGGCTCTAACTCAGGTCACAGTTACTATAGGTTATAGTTGTAGTTCATTCTCCTTTTTTCATTGCAACGATCTGACAAAATGGACCACATAAAGTTTTGCCCACTTACTCCTCTTTTAAATGAGGACAGGAATGTTTAAGCCGCAAAGAAGGAATAAAAGTCTAAAGAAGGTAGGATGTGAAAAACAGGGAAACAAGACAAAAAGGACAGTTTGAGCAACGGAAACAAAAAAACATTCACGTCTGTTAGATAAACTGCTCAGCATTGTAGTAAGCACTCAGTTAATTTAAAAGTAATCATCTAACATGTAAGTAATGGCGATTGCATATTTCAACAGAATGATTTTCTTTCCATTAAAGTTTTACTGTGGCTGATGCATAAAAATAAATCTTACTTTCCCCTTTTATTAAGTATGTGTGTGATACAATGAGACTTTTAAGTAAAAAAATAATAATATTTATACAATTGCAAATGTTTGTAAGTCAGACTTCTCAATTCTTGAATCAATAAACAACAGAAGTTACAATAATGTAAACAAACAAACAAAAAATGAACAACTGAAAAAAAATATTTTCAGATACAGTCTGATCTTAACAATTTACATAATCTTTACAAAGACAAATTTTTATTCAGTGCAGTCTAGTCATTAATTATTAAAAAGCAATAAAGCACTTTTTCTTTTTACACAGTTTGAAATCTTGGCCACCACTCCAGATTTTAAGGAGTTCCCAAATAGCTTGCGTCAATTGTTAATAATTATATCACTACTGAAATGTGTTATTTTACACAATGAACTGATCCCTTAGGAAAGTACATATCTAAATATACTCAATATACAATTTAAATTTAATAAATATTTCTGTTTTTTTAATCAATGCATACATTAGAATACATTTCATTACAATTAATGTCGTTCAGAAAGTGCTGTAACTAAGTTCATAGATTTAATTCCTCCACTCTTGCCATGTGCCAACACAAACACTATTCCCAAAGACATTGATTATTTTATTAGTACAGTTACATCCTTGCTGCATATGACCCTGGATACTCTGGATACTCCTCTGAAAAAGAAAACCTAAAATCAGAAGTAAAATCAGAAGTACTTGTCAGCCTTAAATGAGAACCCAAAGCTGAAGATGAAATTCTGTCTCATTAATGTAGAAGATCCTCACTTATCCTGGAAAAAGAGTTTGTTGCTCTATAAATAAGCATCTGTAAAGCTAGACCATCTTTCTGCTTGTCACTGATTGAAGACAATAAGGACAACCTTGGGTTTTTTGTTGTTAGACTGACAAAAAGTCATAGCTCTGTTTAGCTAATGATCAATAAAGCCAGTAGTTAAGTCCTCTGATTTTAACTAGTAATGACTTTATTAATTCCCACACAAATACAATCCTAAAACTATTAGAAACATGGATTTAAGATCTTAGTTTTGTTTGGCTTTTGTCTTTATTATTGTAGTCTTTACCTTACAAGATAAAATATCTACAGCCAACAATTGTTGAGATTTTTTTGACATACTTGTGACTATCACTTGTAAATGATAGTTAAACAAGTAGTGGTTTTTGAATTCTAATCTAAGAGTTATTTTTCAGCACACAATCACAATCTTGCTGAATAAAATTGAGCATGTCTCTATCATAATCAGCATTCTGCATTTTGCATTCTTTGTCTAACATTTAGATTTGTGTGATGGTCTGAAACATTTAAATGTGACAAACATAGAAAGAAATAGGACATCCGGAAGGGGCAAACACGTTTTCCACACTACTGTAATTACATCAGTGCTGACCACTAAAGTGGGCAGAGATGCCTCAAGGTCACCACTTGTCCATGTTGCATGGTGTTTGGGCCACCCTCCTGAAACGCAGCGTGCTTACAAAGTGAGATGCACATAGATTTTTTTAAAGACACTTCTAAGATGGAAAACAGGTATGTTTTTCATTTTTATGACTAATGCTGATTTATTTTTATTAAAGCTGATTTTGATTGATGATTGATTGGTAATTTATTTCAACACGTGAACAATTTACAGGTACATTTAGAAAAGAAAATAAGAGAGAAATATATACTATACAAAATACATACAAAAAAACGTTCTGATTAATTTACATGTTGAAAGGGAGTGGGAAGAAGTAAACACTTATTTAATCCCACCCCTTTGCCATAAATTATAAAGCTGATTTTATTATTAAAGCTGAAAGCTTTTTAATTTATGTATTAGTTTATTAAAACTTTATATACTGGCATGGAGACTTGCAGGTCAATGATGAAAAGAATGAGCCTTTCTCAGGAAACTAATGTACTCAAAACATCAACTTTTGGTTTGTTTGTTTGTTTGCTTTACAATTATTCATATAGTAAACTTTGATATTTTAAAACTCAAAGTAAACATACACAGGTAGGCCACTCTTGGCTTTAAACCTATCCTGTCTCAGGTTTCCTTTCTTTGCACTCCTTGTAAATTTTCCTCTCTGTGATTATCACATTATCACCTCCATCTGCAGAGGCTTTTCCAGTTAAAAGTTAAGAAATATCAATTTGGTTTGATTGAAAGTAGAAAAGATGACAAGATCCTATCACTAGCCTGCAGCTAGCCCTTCACCAACAAGATGCTCACTCTCACGCATGAAGGCTGATATTTCAGATAACATGTTGCTTTGCACACATAAGTCTGTAATCTTTGAAGATTTTTTTTCAAGTTTTCATCCATACAATAATAATGTATATTTTATTGATCCATGTGGGGAAATTCCTCTATGCATTTAACCCATTCACTCAGTGAAGCAGTGGGCAGCCATTGGGCACCCGGGGAGCAGTGTGTAGGACGATAACTCAGGGTAGCCGATTAGTGCATTTGATCCACCGATCTTCTGATTATGGGGCCACCACTCTACCTACGGAGCTATCCCTGCCCTAGGAAATTCTGTAATAAATTTAAGCACTTATTAAACGCTTCCTGTCTATTACAGAAGACCGTCCATATGCTTTGCACACCATTGGATCCAAACTGGATTGAAGGCTTTAAACTCTCACTTGTTGCTTAAACTCCATGGAAAATCAATAACAACCTGAGAGGTGTGATTCATTTTAACAGATGAAATTATTATTTATTGTTATTATTATTTATTATTTCAGGCTTGTTTATATATACATATATATATATATATATATATATATATATATATATATATATATATATATATATATATATATATATATATATATATATATAGTCTAAAACAAGCCTGAACCACAAAATTAAAATTTTTAAAATTTATTAGCAATTAAAATTTAAATCAAATAGCAATTTGTATGTATGATTTACAAATTAAATAGATTTGTGTTGTGATTTATTGCTCAGATTTACAAAGTGGCAGAAATGTGCTTTTTCCAAAGGTTGGCTGGCCCCTCCATTAGTGATTGGGTAAGGATCTCTACCTCATTAGGGAGTGGATTCCGAGTAGAGCTGCTACTCCACCACATTAAAAGGAGTTGGTTGTTCTCGGGCATCTGACAAGAATTCCTCCTGAGTGCCTCCTGGGTGAGGTGTTCTGGGCATGTCCCACCGGCAGGAGGCCCCGGAGCAGACCCAGGACACGCTGGAGATTATATCTTTTGGCTGGTCTGGGAACTGAGAACATTGGGCCTTGGTACTCCCCTGGACAAGCAAGGGAAGAGGGAGGTCTGGGCTTCTCTGCTTAGGCTGCTGCCCCCGGATAAGGAGAAGAAAATGGATGGATGGATGGATGCATAGATGGATTATTGCTCACACTCTGTTTATTTTCCATCCATCTATCCATTCGCTTCCACTTATCCTTTTCAGGGTCGCGGGGGGCGCTGGAACCTATCCCAGCTGTCATAGGGCGAGAGGCGGGGTACACCCTGGACAGGTCACCAGTCTGTCGCAGGGCTAACACACAGAGACAGACAACCAGTCATGCTCACATTCACTCCCGCATTCACACCTATGGCCAATTTGGATTAATCAATTAACCTATCCCCACAAACTGCATGTCTTTGGACGGTGGGAGGAAGCTGGAGTACCCAGAGGGAACCCACGCAAACATGGGGAGAACATGCAAACTCCACACAGAAAGAAACCGGCCTGAGGGTGGAATTGAACTCAGGACCTTCTTGCTGTGCAGCAACAGTGCTAACCACCGTGCCCTGTTTATTTTAAATAAAATAAATTATCTAAAATATATGTTTCAATCAAGTGCCAGAGACTGTACACTTGATTAAAATAAATAAATAGATAAATGAAAAAAACTGGTTGGTGTATCAAGTGACTAAAAGCAATATTGTTTTGATACATCATTTCAATGTGTCTGCTCAGATTATTTTTGTTTTTTATAGAAACACATAACTATGCTATTCCAATTTTGTCCATTCTAAAAACAACAAAAGGTCTGTGAACCACCTTTGAAGTACTTCCAGAATCCAGGCCTAAACACTGTTATATGAACTTCTTTAATTACCTACCATTAACATGTGTGGAATGTCTAAGTAAATTTGGAGAATTATGTATTTGTCTACCAATGGCCATTAAAAATATGACTAGTTTTTTTCAAAGGCTACCAAGTAACAGCTAATAGATATTAATCCATTTGTGTCAGTAATTTGAAGCAAAGGTCAAGTGCCAACATGGCTTTGTGCATTTCACAACACCTGGGATAAAGCCACTGTTTATGATGAGTTAATAATCAGCAAGTTGTTCCAGTTCATTGATTTCTGTTTCCCTGAAGAGAACAACCTGACAGAGGTCAGCTGCTGGTGCAGACATGGGCCCGCAATTGATATCACCTGTTTGAAATTGTTGTGAAATTAGTTTCACTTTAAGGTAATGTCAGGTAAAGCTTCAAAGCTTTAATGTTCTTGAAGGTGAGATCTTTTGCAAAGCTGTTTATACATCACTTTTATCTTGGTGTACCTTATAAACAGGCACTGTCTGCATTGTAATAGTTTTTCTTCTGTTTTTTTTTCTAAGTTGCAGCCTTTTCAGGGACACACATACACAATGTTTACTTTGTACTGTCCAGATGTTTAACATAAAGCAGTTTAAAGACAAGGGCAACAGAATTTTGATCCAGCATATTTAGACAGCTGCAAGACCAGGTTTGTGAGTACAGTGCTCTTATGAAACATAATCTGAACATTAGTGCTGAGCTGTTTCCATATGGAAGAGCAGACTCTGTGGACTGCAACACAAAATCAATTTTATGGTGGACTCTGCCCACAAAAAATGCTTCGCTTAGCTGAAAATGTTTATCTGTCTGAAACTTTTGCTCCAGATTTTTACTTAAAATCTGTGGTGCTGGAAGACAGACTTTGACTTCTCTGTAAATACAGAGCATATCAACGTCTGCCAAAAATAGAGATACCTAAACCAAAGTGTATTTGCTCAGCGGTGGAACTCAGCTTCGGTTGATTAGGGAAAGATCCCAAGAGTTTGAGACTTTATTTAAAAAAATAGATTTTTACTAACATTCATATTGTAACACAGTGATACTTAACATGAAAGACAAATCATAACACATTGTAAATGGTAGATCTGTGTTAAATGGATTAAACCAATTTTTCCCAAACAAGCAAAAGTTCCATCTTTCAAAAAGGTATAAAACTAACTACCTAAACTAAAACTTAACTCAAATGTCTTTGAATGCCCTGTCAGGTGTGAGTGGTTTTTTTTTTAGCTAAGACAACAAAACGTTTCAAAGTCAAATTAGGGAGAAAATAAAACCATAATAAGACTTGTTGATTTGCTACCGGTGAATCAAAGAAAAAAAAAAAAATGATGAATGATCATCCGATCAGGACCAATGTTCACATTGCCAAATACAAATAAAGTGGCTAGATAACATTTGGTTCATTTAACTCCTGCTGACCAGAGCCAGAGGAAATGGTAAAATATACTCTTTTGATCATGGTAGTTTTAATGACAATGCACAAATCTGTGTTTTTCTTGTAGCTGTCAAAGACAAAGAACCAGTATGTTTTAATATAATCTGCTGAGAACTTTGTTGTTTTTGCATCCAATGTGAACTGCATATGGACTGTGCTGACAAAGAGTTCTGTTATATTAATAACAATATCATGAACTGTTATGATGTATGTTTTTTTTTTTTAATTCTCCATGACAGCCCCATATGAAAGCACTTCTTTTCAGTCTTTTCTTACTAATGCAAGGTATGACTTTATACTATCTTCAGTATTGATTCTGTCATTTCTGATCACGTTTTGTTTTGTTCTAATTGACTGACAAGCATCTTTCTTTGCAGCATGTGGGCCACTTCTGGCCCAAATAGAGCCCACAAAAGAACCTGACTCACCAGGACTGCTGCAGAAGCTGGCAGAGAGGGTCAGGTATTTCAGGAAAAAAAAACCTGTTGACCACTGAATGCAGTTCATTCACAAGTTCAGACTAGAACTCTTTGTAAATGATCAGTAAATGATCAGGATTGTTAAAATATTTAGTTTGATTTCACTTATTGTGTCAAAAAGTTTGCACAATAACATATTTATTTGTGTATTATATGTACTTTGCTGCTTTTATCTCACAGGGCAGCCAAAAATAAAATCCTGGCGCTTGGGGAACTAACACAAGGCTTTGCTGGTGCTTATTATGAAGACCACATTCAACCGGTGACTGACAGCTATGTTAAATGGGCCTCTGGTGTCAAAAGCTCAGTGTGGGAGAGGATTCAGACTACCATCGGCCACTACATACCGTTTAACACAACTCGAGTTGATTAACTCACTTAACGAGAAGCTGAGAGTAAATCAGTATTCTTACTAAACGTCATGGCTTCACTGCTGAAGTGATCCTAATTTAATGTTTATCATTAGGCTTGTACTAATGTATGATGCATAAAAAAATCAAATGAGTTGTTAATAAATATCCTTACAACATATCTGTTTGCCTCTGCTGCAGGTTTTAGAGTTTTTGTATTTGTTTGGTTGTTATTAAACAAAGAGCACACCAACTGAATCCGATTAACCAACATTTTGGTTTTGGTTTTAATCGAAGCTGAAAAGCTTGTCTTCTTGATTACGTGAGTACAAGTCACACACAGGTGCATTAATTGACAAGTAAAACAAATCTCAAGCATTAAATGGATGCATGTGGATATGTGAAAAATAAGGTTAAAAAGAAAAAGAAAACAGTGAGATGAAGATATACAGAGGAGAAACCTTTTTAAAACACTATTGAAAAGAGAACTGATCACATTGCTGGCAGAGTATTAGGGTGAAAGGTGAGGGCAGAATGCCCAGCAGCCATTGCTCAGTACAATGCGTTGGGTTGCGTTCTGAATGATTGACCTGTTGACCATTTGACACCAATATCTGAGTACATACTATAAAATCTGCTGTTAAAAAAGTGCTGATTATCAAGAGCCGATACAGTTAACATTATCTTTTGTCATAACAGATACAGACACACGAGCTGCTTTAGTTTTTTCTATAAAATGAGGTGTAATTGTTATGACATTCTGCAAAATCGCAACTTCCACAGTGCCACAGTGCATCTTGCCATATGGATAAGGATAAACGTACATTTCAGAAAGATTACATAACAACTAAGCCATATTTCCACATTCTGTATTTAAAGAATGTCACGTACACTGGACTTTGTGTAGGTGTATGTGTGTGTGTGTTTGCGTGCATGTGCATGCAAGCATGTTGTGTGTGTATGCTCATCAGATGACGTTTGTTTGCAGTCCCCCCCTATATCTTCCTGTCCAGATGTGCGCTCTGAGTTACAGACAACTCGGTTTGAGAGAAGACTGTCACTTCTTGGATCTGTGCATCCAACGCAACAGCAGGTAATCCCTTTTTCTTCCTGCAGCTGCCCTTGCAGCTTCTCTTCTGCAACTACAGAGTAGATTTCACTAAAACAGCTTTTCGTGAAATATTTAGGAAATGCAGTTTTGCTTTAAATGTTAGCAATTTAATCACCTTGTCCATGATCTTCAGTTGTTAAAATATGAAAATGATTCAATAAGTTGAAATGTGAATTTCATTTGCTTTTTCGTCTTTTGTCTTTCAGAAATGAATGCAAAATATGTTTTTGCACTGATCTTGGCGCTGCAGGGTAAGTCACCCTGTAAACCTTAAATGTTCTGTAACAGTTACGATTCAGTCAGGCTTTTGAGCAAATTGAGTTTGATGTGACTGTTTTTAATCATGTTTGATTGGCCCAGTCTAACATGCTTTTATTGCACTCAGGGATTTAATGAACACTGTGTCATGGATGAATATTGCACGTATTTATATGTAGCCGACATGCAACACAAGTGCTTAATTTTATAATACAGTGAGCTGCTGTAGCAGAAAAAATTTAAATACTGACCAAGGAAATCTGATACTGAGAGTGAGGTGCCAAGATATGTGGGACAGTTTTTATTTGGCTTTTAAATAACATTTACACATTAACCCCCTAAACAGTTTAGTAAAATTTCCCAGTGCAACAATTAATCTTTTTTGTTGTCTCTTTTTAACATGTGTATACATCAGTAATTATTGAATTTACTTGCAACTGTTTTAATAGTACTAGTTCTCATCTCTCTCTCTCTAAAAATCTCAACTCTGTTGCCTTCCAGTCTCTATGAGCCTGTGTGCACTTCCCGAACCATCGCCAGAAATGGTTGAGTTATATAACACCCACAAAGCCACATTCATGAAGAGACTGATGAATTTTTACAACAAGGTGCACGCTGCTGCCACTCCCGTTGTGGAGGGCATACGTGACAATGAGCGTTCACAGGATGCCAGGGAATTTGCTGAAAATCTGCAGAGCAAGCCTGAGTACCAAGCCTTTGTGAAAGTTGCCTCGTAAGTTTTCACCTATAACTATCCTAGTAACGCCTAATGTTTCACAGGCAGCTCCAAAAGAAAATAAACCTCTGTAAGCTGCTAATGTCATTACTTGAAACATAATTTGCTATTAGATGCTACTTAATTAATGTTTAGATTTCACAATTTCAGCACAAACACATACAGACAGATTTTATGGTTTTGTTGATTTATTTGGTAAATTCTTCAATCATGGATACTTTTAAAATCATCCATTTTTCCTCTTTTCATCAGTGCTATCGGTCAGGAAGCAATTCCCTTAGTGGACAAGGCTCGTACAGCAGCACTGGGTGTCTATGAATACTACCTGCGCCCCTACGTTGGCATCACCCTGGGCAGGGGCATTGACCACGCTAAATCAGTCCTGGACGAAGTCCTGCCTGCTGAGTAAAGAAGACCAGCTGGAGCAAACTGCCTCTCAGCATCCCTTGTTAGATGATAGGTCATAGTAACTACACCGGAGAAGAAGAATACAAATACAATTCTTTGCCTCTTTTAAATCAAAATACTTGTCCAATCATGCAGAGTTAAAACCATGAAAAACATGTCAACACCACATATGCAAATTGTGCATGTACAGTATTTTATGTTTGAAACACTAACCAGAGTTTGTGTGTGACTGTGTATGTAATGTGGGCGTGTTCAATAAAATTAAGTGAAAACTCTGTGAAATATGTTTCTTCATATACACTCAGATCCTCTTCTCTTATGATTAAGTTCTAGTCTTTGATAATTCTGTTATTTCCTAATCTTCTAATGTATCTTTTAAAGTATGTATAGAGTTTTTTCATACATTTCATACTTTTAATTATGAAGAAAACACATTATTTATTACAACATAAATTTAAAAAGAAAACTCAATTAAACACTGTGGGTTTATTTTTTATTCACTGTGGTTTTGCAGTGAGCTGTCCCCTTGATAAAACTGGAAATATAATGAAAAGGTGGTGCTTTAAACACAAGCTAATAATATCATTAATACCCTGAAATAAGTCAAACTCTGTCCCCTGAACAGTGAATTTGTATAATCCCATATGAAAACTTTTTTTAGTGACAGAAATACTGAAAACACATTATTAATGTCTCTTTTGTATCTTTACATAAATTGATTGTTAACCTAAAATTACTGAAGAGAACTGTACAATAATCTCAGACATTTTTATTTGAATTAACTTTCCATAATTTGAATATTAATACAGGTTTCCTGTTGAATAGCACTTTGCAAGAACATGTGGAATATCTGCCTTATTCTACTCATATGAGCAGCAAACAAATACTCTTCCTGCATTCACAACAGCAGAAATCACTGATTGAATTTATAATGCAATAATACACCAATGTTATTTTCAGCTACAGCAATAACCATGCCGAGATGAGCCATCACAGCGTTTATTCAGTTGGATTGAATCAAAAGTGCAAATTCTCAAACTGTTTGAACCCCACTGCTGCCCACAGCTGCACTCAACTGACCTGAGTTCTTGGGGTCGCACACAACATGACATGTGAGACTGGAACACATGATTGGATTGAATGTTTACTTAGGCCTCCATCAACATGTAGACATCGCAGGGGAAAGCACTTAGCTCCAACAAATAAAAGAGATAAAACAGTTTTTTTTGTCACATTAACAATTATTCCCAGCACAAACTGAAATGTTTTTAAACCAGTCTCCTCGGGAATTCTGGCAAATTCTGTCTTCTCCAAAAAGAGATCTAAACATCTCACAAATTCAATATTTTCGTAGGTCAGATTTTTATTTGAAATTGTTTCCTCATAAAACTGTTTTTACTCTGGCTAAAAAACAAACAAACAAAAAACAGCATGTGCTTGATATTGACAAAGCTGTCTGGACTCTGAATTCTGTTCACCAAATGTTCACCCATGGCAAGCAAGAAACTGTCACTTATTACCCAGAGCCACAATATTTACTTTAATATATAACCACAGCCTCAAGGCTAAAAAGACAGATTTTGTCTCAAGAATGAATATTATAATTATGTTATAATTATTAGGGAAAACAGGAAATAAAGAGCACATGAGGACAAAACTACATAACATGAACAGCCAGCTTTAGACTTGTATTTTCATTTCAAATTGAAAAGAATCAAGACGGGGATTCAATGTTTTCCGCTTGTAACTGTGACCAAACTTCTCCTTTCCTGAAGGTTTTTGAAGAGACAAGTGGAAAGAGATTGTTTTTGTTCTTAAAAAACTAACTAAATAAATAAATAAATTCTTAAGAGTTTTCAATGCAACACCATATATTCATTAATGTGGCTGTTTCATAACCAGAATCAGTGTGGGTGACGTGTTCAGCACCCTTTAGACTTTGGACCATTTTAAAAGGACTTGGGACTGTTGCAGTGTGTTATGAATGACTGAGTCTTGTTATAGAAATCTAAAGTGCCTCCTTATGTAGACTGTGAACAGCACAAGGAGTAACAGTCTGCTGATACTGACCTTATCAATGGAAAAGAATTGACTGGGCCACATTTATTTTTTCTTCTACAATGCTGTTTTCAGTCTATACTATTAAAGTCACTCCTGACCACAGCTGTGCTACCACTGTTACAAGTACCTTGTCATGCTTTATTCACTATCCTTGTATTTGCATTATCCCAATATCTGCTTTATCAAGACACAATGATGAACCACTCCAAAAAAACACACAGCTGACAGCAGTCCAGGTTTATCTCCCACAGAGTGCACTTTGGCTCTGAGAGCAACAAGTCACCACTTTTACACTCCTATATAAACAGGCTGGGCCGGCACTACCTCGTAGGTTGTTTTCTTTTCACAGTCACTTCTGCAGAGGAATAGAGTGAGTACCAACACTTTTGATTCATTTACTGAGCAGTTTTAAAATAGATGCATGCTGTTTCACTGTGTATGAGAAAAGATGACCTAATAGTTTGGGAGATTTGGGGAGATCTTCTGTGTTTTAATGTTAGAAGTGGACTAAAACCACATATATGCACAGTTAATATAACAAACACATCGGCTGGATGAGTGGGTAAATCTTGGACAATGTCTCACCCTAGTGGATGGAAAGAGCTTCAAATGTTTTTTTTCCTCTACATTCACAGATCTAAGGACCATGAATAAGCTGCTGGTCATCACTGTGCTTGTTGCACTTTTTGCACTCAGTAAGTTTGTCCTCAGAGAGTAAAGCCAACAACACAAATATATAATATACCAGGAGGTTTTTATGAATTAGTGATAATAAAACTTTAAGCTTTTCAATCCTAACCTGTTTGTAACATAAGCAAGATCTCTACAGAGTAATAATGAGCACATTCAGTTCAAGAAAATGGATACAAACCAGATGACTAAATGATATGTTTTTGTTTTTCATTTTGGTTAAAACTGAAATTCACATCACATATTCTGATATAGAAAAGCTATTGAATGCATTGACATACCATCTTTAGCGGGAAATGAAGTTTTGTTTTAAGTGAAGACATTAGGGTGAAAGACTTTTCTTCTTCTCTGTCTTTTTTTGCCTCTCGTGTCTTTAACCCTCTAACTAACGTGGCCTGTTTTTGCATAGGTGCTGAAAGCTTCCGTGTGCCAAGGCAGGTCGATGAGGAAGAGCAAGGGACCATCACAAAAATAACAGATACTGTCAAGTCCTACTATGCAGGTGCGGTCAACACTGCCAGTGATTACCTGGAACAGATCAAAGGCCTGAAGCTGGAGGAGAAGGCAAAGTAAGACATTTTGATATTAAGATGAATTCAAAAAAATGTTCATTTTAATCTATAACTGCTCTCATTCTGTGTTTTTACCACAGGAATCTTTACACTGAAACTTCCAACATTATGAGCACCTATCTTGGCATTGCACATGACCAGCTTTACCATATTTTTCACCATTAATAGTGAAAAAAAAGTTATCCAATGACCTCCACAACGTTACATGGTTGTGTAAGGACTTTCAACCTAAACAAGAAAGGTTCAGAATTCATTTTACATTCTGTCCTTGGCAATACTCTCCCCACACGCAAGTGTCAAACTCTCTAATACAATGGACGAGGTGCATTTTGTAGCACTTTCTCAATCCACTGCATTGGAGGTAAATAATGATAACCACACAATGGGGACTTTAGTCCTTTGAAAAACAACTAAGAGCTTGGAATGAGAAAATGGACATGAGAATTTGGCAAGCACAAGAAAGGGAGCATTTTAAGATCTGCTACCACCTGCTGATATGCTTGTTTCCTCACAGTACCATGGCATCTCTGAATAAATTTCAGTGTTTGTTATATCTTGAAATAAAATATTTATACTGAAAAAAACATAAACAGGTGTCTGTGGTTGGTACATGGTATTTTTGTGAAGTGTTTGATGTAGTAAATTCAGCCCATTTTGCCCCCATCTGTTTGTGCAAGATCGGTGTCATCTTTCAACTCAGTGATGCAAAAGGTCGTGATTTTGTCTGTACGAATCTGCAGTGAGACACAAGACTTTTATCGGCTCAGGCAGCACAAGAACAGAGGCTTCTGTTGTAATTAATAATGGATGAAAAGAAACAACATGCAAAATGTGAGCGGCGGGAAATTGACAGAGATTAATAAACAACAAAGACTCTGAAGTTTGTTTTATGGATACTGACAATCAGTGATGCGAGAGCAAGTGATTTTTAATTAATGCACAAATCTACAACATGCGGCTTCTTCTGAAGCTATTACCAACAGAAACAAACCAAGCAAAAAAAAAATCTGCTTTAAAGAATCTTGTCTTGTGTAGTCGTTGCAAAGGATATAAACTGCATCAGAGAAGCACAGAACAAATTACACATTTGTGTGGGTTTTAAGGACTACAGTGATCCCACACTACCACTCGTGGTTTATGTACAATGACTATAATCACTGGAACAAAAAGAATAGACAAATATTAATATTAAAATAATGGTTTTAGATCCTTGAGTTGCAACTGAACATGCATACAGATCTGTCCTGACTGGATGAGTTTGAAAGGAGCTGCATTCTCCAGTGTTTTCTCCTCTATCCATTAGTTTTCTTAACCTTCTTGTCCAAATCAGGCTCACATAATGGGAGCAGCCTATCATAGGTGACATAGGGTGAAGGCAGGTGACAGTCTGGACAGGTTACCAGTCAATTGCAGGGTTAACACATAGAGACGAGCAGTGATTCCCAGCAGAATTTACAATCTCCAATTAGCCTAACACACATGTCTCTGGACTGTGTGAGGAAGCTGAAGTACTCAATGAGAATTCATGCAGGCACAGGCAGAACATGCAAACTCCAGAAAGCTCCAGCTGGCTGGTGGCTTCAAACGTAGGAACTTCAATCCCAGCTTTTATTTGAAAAAAATCTGTTTCCACTTGCTTTAAACATGTATTGACAATTAAAATGCATATCAAATATTTGTATGTCAAAAAAAAAGAAGAAATTCAACTGTACCTATTAATTAAACATCAGACAGCTGAATAACACTGAACATATTGAATACCACTAAAGCTGTTATAATGTCTGCAAAACATACATTCACATTTCATCAGTCAGTTATTTGCTTGCCTTGAATGTTGATTTTTTTTCCACAAAACAAAGTTCATGAAACATTAACAAGCTGTGTGAGATCTCCATCTTTTAGATTTTTATAAATATTTACAAATGATCATGTTATTAACTGATAAAACAAATCTGATATTTTTTAAAAACTCAAAGGACAAAATAAAATTATAAACAAACTTTGTTTTCCCAAGAGGCCATGCAGTATTTGCAGGGTTTTGAAATGATGTGATAAATATTCCATTTATAAACAGAAGCGGGAATCCAGTCGTATTGTCTTTTTTTTTTTTTTTTTATTACTTCTTGTACGATTACAAAAGCTTTTCCCATTTATCTATGACACCACTGACCGCTATAGAGTCCACTTGACCTTAAAAAATGGCTTTAATATTGCCCACTGAGCCAAAAGAGACTGTGCTGCAGGTCTTGTATGTTATAAAAGATATTAACTTGACCAAAAAACACAAAAACTGTAACTAGAATCTGTTACATCTGAATAAAAAATGTGATAAACCACAGGCAAGAGTCTTTTTATGGTTTTCAGGAAAGCAACAAATTGGCACAGGAAGGAAAGCATATCACCCTAAATGAACTGATAACATTGTTACAAAGGTTACAGCTGAGCAGGAAGTGGTGCTGGAAAGTGATAAAGCAGTCTGTTCCTCCAACTGAACCCTAAAAATCTTGCAGATATATAAAAAAAATAAAATAAGGACTGATCAAAGTGCCTTTACAGACTATACAGAAGAAAACTGTAAAGAAATACGTGCATGAATCTTCCCTTGTGGTCATTATATCCATATATTCAGGCTCACAAGTAGATATTTCCAATTTTGTGTCTACAATAAAGTGAATAAATATTATAAAGGACATTTCTATTTTCTCTTTGATCTTTTTGACGGGTTACAGGAGCCTCTCCCCTGAGATACAGCAAGATGTCCCAGCCTATGTCTAGACCCTGGCATGTCTATTGATCTGACAAATATCCTGCATAGTAACCTTGGGTGATTGTGAACCCACATATTTATTAGTGAATGATTTTGCCAAATAAAACCTTAAAATGAAAAAGATAATTTTTGGTTTATTGGTCTGATTTGTTAAGAAATTAACGTCACTAATCGAAGTCATTCAAAACCAATGTGGAAATGGCGGTGAATGAATTCAGCGGCATTCCACCAAACAATCATGTTTGATGAGATGGGAAAGTAATTTTAAGAGGACATGTAATCTGTCTGTGTCAGATGAGTCAATCAGTCATTGTATTCAGCTTTGTCATTTTGGTTTTGTGTTGTCAGTGTTAGAAAGCCTCAATAATGCTGACAGAACTGCTGCAAATCCCAATTGGGATTTTGCTTAATTAAATCACATTCATCAGCCTGCTGTTCATGTCTGATTAAAGCTCACTGTTCTTCAGTCACGGGCCTATTCCTGCCAGTGGCCTAAGAAGTCTGCCTGAGGATAATAAATTTGATTTTCTCTTCTGTCCTTTGCACATCCTACCAAACTGCTGCATGTCTTGGGGAACATGACAAAGGCACAGAGCAGAACATTTATGTTGCTTTGGGATCATTCACAGTCCCTACCATTCAACTCTCCAGAGTCTAAGTTGTTGTACATCTGGCTGAACCTGCCTATTTGCAGCCTATTTCTCTGACCTGTTGCTTGCCTGGGGAGACTTGCCATGGCAGTGGTTAGGGCTCCACTATCGCAGATCAGCGTAAGTGGATTTAAAAGTGATACTGTTGCTTTTATCCCTCATTAAGAATTTAGCATAGCTGCAGATAAGCTGTTTTTTTTTTTTCTTTTAATCTGGTCCTCAAATATGCTTTTTAGCTAAATGTCCCAGGAGTTTCATTTTTTTTTTAAACAATTTGGGAAATGAGCTTTTATATACTTTTTTACTGAGAGTGAGATAAGAACTCTTGATTAGGTAAACAAGACATATTAACTAATTGGTGAGCATGTTTCTTTCTGTAATCAGACTATGAAGGGAAGCCAGCTGCTAGACCCCATTGGTCAATGTCCAAATCTGACTCATATATATGAAACATGATCCTGATCTGTGAATGAATTAACAGTGTCAGTACTTTGTTTCAATCCAGAAAGTATATTTTTAGTATAGTATTAGTATAAAGCCACAGCCAGCAGTCTTACGTTAGCTTACATCAGCTTAGCATAAAATAAAGAAATAGCTTCTGTCTGAAGGTCACAAAAACCACCTACTGACACACTTAAAGCTTCCCAATCATCGTGTGATTTCTTATCTGTCTATTTCATGCAAAAAGCTGAATTTTTAAAAAATGACATATGGTTTTACAAGTGTAGAGCAAGTGATGTCACTGTAACTCAGCGATTTTCTGAACTCTCTACTTTCTATTCTACTTGAGCTTTCTAAACCTGTCTTCAAAATAAGTACACCAGAGAACAAGCAGTACCTTCAGAGCCGAAAGCACAACATTTGGGCTTAATCTGGAGAGACACACAATTCAGTGGGTATATTTTGGGGGAAATGTTGGGTTCATCAGCAGGTGGGAATGTATGTGTTATGAAGCTCATTATTATTCTGGTCATCGCTGCTTTAACAAGGCATGAACATTCTATTTTAATCATGGCTTTCTTTAATCAGGGGAGTTTATAATTGCCTGCCAAAATGCCCAGTCAGTGATCAGGACTAATTAAAAGAGGTAGACCTTGAAAATAGTATTTACTCAAGGTTTAGACCTCATGCTCTTGTGAGAGAAGTGGCAATGCATAAAAATAGGAAGCAATCCGTAGACGTTCTGAATAAAATGAAGGAAGTTTTTGTCAAAAAATAGGTTGTTTGATAAGAGATGGCATGGATTATACCACAAGTACTGCATTGTTATTGTTCACCCTGGCAGAAATCCAGGGTGTCTCTCTCTGAAACAGATGAGCCCACTCACCACATGAGGAGCATAACTGTACTTGTTGTGGATGATCAGACTTGCATGAACACTTTGCCTGAGTTTGTGTACTGGGGCCCATTCATGGTCACAGATAACTGCTGGGTGAGCATGGCCAGAACCTCAGGAAGCTGCCACTCACACAGCTATGTTCATTCCCTTGACTTCTGTTGCACCACTTACTCTAATTTGTCATTTGTCTCTTGCAGTAGCAGATAATTTTCATTTCATTTCAATTAAATTATTTGCATCTGTTTCCTGTAAAAAGCCCCAATAGAGAGTTGTGTTCTCTCCCCAGAAAAAAATGGGCAGTGTGATGGTGTGTGACCACCAGCTGCAGAGTGTGCAATGGTACAACCACAGCTGCAGCAACCCGGTTGACCCCACCGTCAACTGGGTTGACACCAAGCTGTGCATGTACACTGTTTGGAACAAGCGTGTGATGGATGGCTACACATCATCTCTGCCAACTGAAACCACTCCAGGGATGATGGCATGAATGGGGAAGCAGAGCGACACATTTATCTGCAGATAAAAGCACTATTATAAATACAACTCCTGCTCCTAGGGATTGGATCAGTGACTGACCCAGTCCAGAAGCTCCCATTCCAGTCATTTCATATATATGTATTTGGTACAAATGATCACATATATTTCCTCAGCAACGTTTCCACAGCTAAGTGTTGTTCACCAGCATAAATCCACCTCTGTTGTTTTGTAATAGCAGCAGTAAACCGGACCTGTGATTCATACAAATGACAGTGCGAGTTTGTTTTGGTCCATGAGGAGAACATTACCCTAAAATGAAAGTTATGTTGATGCTGTGAAAAACAAAAAACAGATTCAATATCATAAACTTAAAGCTGTGCTTGTCAATACTTATATCAATAATAGATCAAAGTAAATGACAGTTCTAATTCTGTAATGTGTAATATGAAAGATGGTGCCCATAGTGAAGCATCCAAAGAGAATTATAACCCAGTTCCGCTCCCTCGGATCAACATTTGCTGGCTGTGTAACTGTACATATTGCACTGTTAGTCATAATAATGATACTCCATCCCACTGTTATATCTCACTGCTGGAGCTGTGGTGCCACAACTGGCCAACAAACGTAATTTCATGTTATATGTAATTGTACCAATTTAACACTTAATAATTTCCAACTAATAAGTAAACATAATATCATTAAGACCAAGCAGACATTTATGTTTTTGACTGAAATGTACTTTGTACTTTGAAAACCAACTGTACAGTTACATGTTAAAAACTGTAATTATATTTATAACACTAAAATTAAATTAAGTGAACCTTACTTTGCCTGATAATGAGGTGTGCAGCACATTATGCAACTGATCCAAAGGCAGTAACATGAAGCACCACTAGATGGGGGTAAAGCCCAGTAATAAAGAAGCACACACAGCGAGAGAGAGAGAGAGAGAGAGAGAGAGAGAGAGAGAGAGAGAGCTTGTCAAAGTGTGGACAGGTGACCTGAATCTTACATTCCTTGCAATGTTTTGCCTGAACTCTGATCTGGCATTTGAGCTCTGTCAAGACACCAATATCTCAGAAATATGTACAGCCATAAACACGCAGCTGCAATGCAACATTACCAAGACACACTGGGAACAAAGAAACTGGAGAACACATGGGCAGTTACAGGCACACACACATACACACAAAATACACTCACAAAGACACAAGTACTGACACAAAATCAAACCCACACACGCACGCACACTTACATGTGAAGTGACTGACAGCTGTGTCCATAATCACCCAGGCAGTTGAACATAGGGGCCACTCTGCCATCTGTTCTTAAAATTTCCCTCCCATTGCTCATCCCCCCCCTTCCTTCTCTTTTCCCACCTCAGTGGGACACAGAAAGCAAACTGGGGGGCTGACTTTGGTAGCTGAGATGTCACTTTAGAAAGCAGTGTGATATTAATTGCATGGGGATTTGAAGCCGCTGTTTGTGTTTGCTTCTTTCTTTCAATTTGGATAGCCATTGTTCGTAATGTTGGGGGATTTGACTGAAACCAAATTGATGTAATAGCTGCTATGTCACTAATTGCCTTTGTAATTGATACAATAGAAACTTCCCTTATTCCCTCAGGCTGGATACTCAATATAGCAAACCTCAAGCCCTGTGGGATTTCACACCAAATATATTTTAGGTGGCTTTCTACACAAAATGCCAAATAACATGCAGTCTGGAGGCTTGGAGTCTACCTACCCCCAAACAAGGCGTGGTTTCTGGTGTGTTTTGAAGATCTGAAGCACCAAGCATCAATAATGATGCTACCTGAACTCTCTGTCAACTGATACAGATTATCATATGTGCTTTTGCAAACACCCCGCGCCTTCTTTGTAAACTCCAGTTTCAACCTTCAATTTTCTCTTCAAATAAAGAGAATCAAGGTCTTTCAGTAAGATTTAACGGGCATATATACAGAGGGTTTACGTCATTAACAGCAAACATTAGGCTTGGCTCGGTAAACTCATAAAAAACAGAAAAGATAATACAACATTTTTCATGAGCGTCTACTAACAAAACCTTTTGCATTAGAATATTTTCAGCTAATGACTACTTTACTGCACCCTAAATGTGGCAGGTCAAAAGTTAAAAAGTTAAAAGTGTTTTGTTTTGTTTTTTAAAAAAACGTGCTGAGATATTATAAGGTCAACCAGCTAAAAACAACATCAACCTTAACGTGACACAGATTTAGAAAGAGAGAGCATATTTCTCCTGTTTTGGCTTCCCTTCATTGGCTTCCTGTTAAATCCAGAATTGAATTCAAAATCTTGCTCCTCACATACAAGGTCTTAAATAATCAGGCCCCATCTTATCTTAATGACCTTGTAGTACCATATCACCCTATTAGAGCACTTCGCTCTCGCTCTGCAGGCCTACTTGTTGTTCCTAGAGTATTTAAAAGTAGAATGGGAGGGAGAGCCTTCAGTTTTCAGGCCCCTCTTCTGTGGAACCAGCTTCCAGTTTGGATTCGGGAGACAGACACTATCTCTACTTTTAAGATTAGGCTTAAAACTTTCCTTTTTGCTAAAGCATATAGTTAGGGCTGGACCAGGTGACCCTGAATCCTCCCTTAGTTATGCTGCAATAGATGTAGGCTGCCGGGGGATTCCCATGATGCATTGAGTTTTTCCTTTCCAGTCACCTTTCTCACTCACTATGTGTTAACAGACCTCTCTGTATTGAATCGTATCTGTTATTAATCTCTGTCTCTCTTCCACAGCATGTCTTTTATCCTGTCTTCCTTCTCTCACCCCAACCGGTCGCAGCAGATGGCCGCCCCTCCCTGAGCCTGGTTCTGCCGGAGGTTTCTTCCTGTTAAAAGGGAGTTTTTCCTTCCCACTGTCGCCAAAGTGCTTGCTCATAGGGGGTCATATGATTGTTGGGCTTTTCTCTGTATCTATGAAGCGCCTTGAGGCGACATTTGTTGTGATTTGGCGCTATATAAATAAAATTGAATTGAATTGAATTTACTGTTAATGGGTCATATAGCCTCAGGAAATGTACTTCCTTTAAACCACTTGCATATAAATCTCTAGTAGAGCAGGAATGCCTGAAATATTATGCTGGATAAGAGCCAAATGCATCTTTTAAGGTACAAATATCCATATTCTATCCAGAATTTAACAGTGCAGAGGATCCACAGCAATGCTAGCGACTATGGTAAGGGACAGGGACTATGGTAATTTATGCTAACTGCTAATGTACTTATGCTAACATCTTCACAGTCACAATGCTAATGTTGTGATGTTTAGCATCCATCTATTCATTTTCTTCCACTTATCCAATTCAAGGACCATATTTACCATTTATGTTTAGGTTTAGCATTATTTTCATTAGTGAGTCGATGTGTTTGCAGGTACCTGGTCAGAAACTAAAGGGAAAATTCAAATTTGGATCCAGTGAGGCAAAATAAAAAGTTGATGAATATCTGTAATTATCACATCGTTTCATTCCAGAGAGAATGCCTGGAAACTAAGCAGCCACTTGTCATCTATGTAGCCCTCAATTTTGTTCGTATCACAATCACTGGGATTTGCAAAATCACACAAACAAACACACATACATAAATAAAACTGCATAACCAATTCCTACCATGGCATAATGCAACTAACTTTAAAAGTAGCAACGTTGTTTTCTGTACAGTAACATACTTGAAATCTTGGAGTTTCCTGGCCTGAAGAGGTCAAATGTACCTTCCTGATCTCCCACTTAGAATTTAATAGGCCAACACAATCAGAAGTTGCGCAGGTAACATAAATATCACTGACTGATTAACAGACTGTGGAATTGTTTCTCTAAGCCCAGTTAGCTCTAATATGCATACCTTTATTAATAGTTAACCATTACATTTGTCTTTCCTGTTATACTCCCTGCTACATTCTATAAATTATTTCCCAATTTCAAAAGGTCCTCCTTACCTCCTACTCTCTCTCGGGGCTTTCATAACTCATGCATGCAAGCCTGGCCCACATTGAAAACAAATATCATCTTCAACTGCCCAAACACTGTGGTATAAACTGATTAATGAGGGAATTAAAATGAACAATGATTCATATGGGGGAATCTTTTTCCTGGGGTGTGACAGAGTTTATCAGTGGTGGGTACAATATCTGTAGAGTAAAGGAAGACTTCTCTCTCCCTTGCACTGTTTCTCTGGCAAACTGTCACCATCACTCATCGCCAGCTTACATTCTCCGCATTCCCCTGTGGCACCTGGCTCCTGAGAAGCAAAAAGTGGCAAACACGCCCTGAACTGCACATTCACAAACTGAGAGAAAGTGCACACTGCACGCACACCTTCACACTCACATCCCTCCATCATGTAATTACGCTTCCTTACAACTGACAGGTCTTTTTCCCAGAGATGTAAATGAATATGGTAAGCTGACATGGAGTGCATTAGCATAAGCCTGTGTGTGTACATGTGTGTGTGTGTGTGTGTGTGTGTTTGTTTCTTTGCACTAGACTAATGGCTCATTGAGAAAAGCATAGGCCAAGTCAATCATGCTGGATCTCTCCCTGTCGCCCCATTGAGACCTTCGGCTCATCGGGGGAGATAATTAGTCTGAAGAGCTTTAATGATGCAGGCCTAATAGCTACAACGGCACACTAAGCGGCAGCAGTGTGTCTGTGTGTTCACATCCATGTGTGGGCTGTGGTGTGGGCAAAGGTGTGAGACGTGTCTCCAAGAGTGGATGAGTAAGCGAATAAGTGATTAAAATCATGTTTTGTTAATGCATATGTTTGTGTGTGTGGATGGTGCTACTAAGGGAGCTGATGGGATAATGAATGTTGTGGCTATCAGTCTCCAACCTGCTACACACACGCATACACAACATCCCTCACTCAGCTTTTCTCCCACTCCCTGCATCATTGTTAGCATGACAGTGAAGCAGGGAGTTCGCTTATAGCCTCTGAAAAACACAACCCTTACACACAAAACCACCACCCTGGTGTGTGTGTGTGTGTGTGTGTGTGTGTGTGTGTGTGTGTGTGTATGAGAGTGTATGAGAGTGTATGTGTGTGGGTGTCCATGTGAGAGAGGCAGACAGACATATAAACATTTATACTGGAATTTATTGTGAATTTAAATGAGCATGTGCACATGAGCAGTTTAGTAAATGCTGCCACAAAGTGCTCTGCAAATAAATGAATGAATACATAAAAGCAGAGACTCAATATTCAGGCTAGAGTGCTAAAGGAATACTACTAAACACAACACCTGACAATCTAAGTGTTCCTAATAATCTTTTTTTTTTTTTAAATCTGTGTGCACCCTAATAACTTTAATCATTGTTTTTAAACTGTTTTATAGAAAGTAAAACCAATGCAGTAGGACCCAAAAACAGCAAATACACAACTCCTGACTAAACCCAGTTTAATGCTTTTAAGTTTTAAGAATTCAGAAAAAGCTACAACATAGGCAAACAAAAAAAGGAGTAAAATATACTTCCATCTCAAAGCCACTGTTTCTCTAAAATGATAGACAATGATATTTATTATTCACACTGTTATCGATTTGTTTTCCCCTAGAAAAGCAATAAAGTGCGACCAAATCTTGCCTCAAATAATCCAATTTAAGCTGCAGGGAAAACCTATTTAAAATTCTAAGATGGAGGGTATGACAAATCATTTAGCCAATGCTCCAGTGAAGAGGTTTCAGATGTATTCAAATAATAAAGTTTCTTTGCAAGCCGATATAAAACTGTTTTTAAGGAAAAACAATATCTACACGTGTTGGATATGCTCAGCATGGGTTCAAGTTGCAATATTACATCACTGCTTTGGCAAAAAATTCAAAAACAATTCCTGCACTAAAACAGAAATGTACTTATTATTTTCACATTTGTTTATCAGAGCACAAGAGCACAAACAAAAGCCTCAAGGTGGTTTTGTGTTATAAAAACCAACTTTTCTTCAGATGAAAAGAATAAAGCGAGCAATAACTGAGCATATTAGTTTGTTTGTGTGCATGAGGCTACAACTGCACATATGAAGTAATGGAAGTGCATCTAGTGATCACGTATTGTCTTAAACTGGGACGTGGAAGAAAGAGATCAAACAGTGATCACTCTGCTAATGCATTAGTACACCTATATAGGCCCACACATTCAGTATTATGACAGACATGGATTTCAGTAATTGCTTTTCTCCAAAAAGGAAGCACTGCATACAAAAAGGCAAACCCCACAGGGACTGCATTTGAGTTCACTTGTAATCATCACACACTTCTGTAAAAAAAACACAAAAAAACACGTTGCACTAGACTGGTGCCGTTGCCATGGATACACAGCAATGCATTCAGCCTTTTTACGATCTTATATTTCCAATGCAACATTCTTTCTCTGGGAGGTTTGTTAACACTTCTGTAGAAAACCAGAACGTGTTGTTTCATGTTTGTAAGTGTGTCCCGAAGGGAAGAAGATGTACGTGTGCCTTTGAAATACAGGGAAAAAAGCTTTACCTGAAGGCACGCTTTACATCAACAAGGCAGAAAATACATCCATCAACAAATATGCAACATGTTATTGTATGAACTGCTGAATACCACAGCAATTAGGTAATTTCATACCTTCCACATACACAGACACACAAACTGTGTCACACGCACAGCACCACATACATAATGGTCTGATGGTTAACACCAGGTAAGCCCGACAAACTCCCCTGAGCTATGCTGCGGCTCTCTGAAAGGTCTGTCACAAAGAAGTCGACTCATATATCACCGCAAATCTGGAAAGTCCCGACCTGCCGAAAAAACGACATCCACAGAGGACTGGAACTGCCACAAATTGTGTTCATTTTTGAAAGTTAACAAAAGACATGTTCGACAAATGATTGGTACTCATGATTTCAGGAGTTTTTGGAGGAGGGTTAATATCGGTGGTCCTGCTGTAGACAACATTAAGTCGACAGTTTGTTGGAGAAAGACACAGTTTCTGTAGTAAAATCCACAATGGATTTTAAATCAAACACTCAATATATAATTGAGCACTCTGAGTTTTTATCCAATGGGTTTTTACAAAAAAACTCTAACTACTTAGGAATTATAACCGCTGTTAAAAATAGTCTGCCATTGTCAGAGACTCATAAAAATGGATCTATTAACTGACAAGTTCCATGGCTTGGTGAGGCCTTTTCCCCAGTTATATGTGCTATATATTACTATTCATTCAGATGTCTTAATGTGCCATAATCCAGTCTGTAGCAGTTGATTTAAACAAATAACCAATAGGTGTAGACTATAAAAAGAATAAGAAAAGATGCCAATGTAAGAATAAATATAGTAAATCCTTTCCCAAATTATACAAGTTTACCAACTGCAAAACATCTCTCACAAAATGTAAAACGGTACGTTCCACAACATTTAAAATGAATTATCTGAGTGTGCATTCGGATTACATTTTTGCTGTTTTGATTTCTGATTAAAAAAAAAAACAACAACAACAAAACAGGCATCTTGCGACAGCCAGATAAAAGATAAACAAACATGAACATGCTGAATGAGATATTGTTGATTTGGGTTCTTTTTGCTGATAGGAAAAGATATAAATTTACTCAGTTGGGCTGTTATTGTAGGCCAGTTCAAGCAAATTTCCTGTCACAGAATAACAATCACATCAGCATTATTTGTGCTTCCCATCTATAAAGCAGCATATTTACAGCAGACTGCGTTTTCCTGTGATTTTATTGTACAACTGTTCCGCCATGTTATCACCGATAACAGCCGACTTGTATTTATTTTATATAAACTGCTACTGCTGTTGCCACAAGGGTAAATTGCACCCTTTCCTGTGCAACAATAGCTTTGCATTTGGAAAAGTCTGTTCCCCTGGGGGCTAAAACAGCAAATATAAAATCTTTCATGAGCTTGGCATAGATTGAATCAATAACGTGCCACATCTTTTGCCAGCAGAGCAAATGTTGCAAAGAACATACAGATTTATAGACACAGTGCCACATTCGTGATGGGACAAACATCCAGGGATATGACCCTGACCTTTTTCATTACCGCAGCCAAAGGTCGGATGCTTTGTTGGCAATTTTCTAAATTATTTTGCACAATGAAGCATAAAGACAAACATGCATGCACACTCTGAGAGGAGGGAGGGGTGTTGGGCAAACACAATTAGCAAGGAATGTTAGACCCCACCCGGCGAGTGGTTAGAAAAATAGCTGACACTCATACAGTTTACAGAATTTAAGAAGAGACAGCTTCACAGAGCACAAAGGCTGTGACTAATATGCGTAGGAAGAAATATATACTGTGCATTTATATTCTGTGGCATGAGAAATGAGACGGCAAAGCAGTGCAAAGAGCAGGTAGGAGAAACTGTGGAATACAAAGTTAAATAAATGACTCTAACTCACGCTTCTTATAATATTTGAGAATCTGCAAAATATCTCCCAAATCAAAAAAAGAAGAAAAAACCCTCAGTCTTGCATTTATATACATTGCCCTTTTTTCCCCTCTATATGTGAGCTTATGCTGAGCTGTGCCCTGTGATCCAGCATCAAATAAAGTAGAACGGTCTAGTAAGCTGATAAGGATGTAGCTGGGAGAAATACCAGTGCCCTCACAGTGCACTAACATACAAACTGGAGATGGCGAGAAAAGAAACCTTAACACTGGTAACACACTGACACAGGAGCTGCAAGTGATAAACACTCCTGTTCTTTCTATTGCTGGCAGAGACCCTCTGGCTCTGTAATAATAAGGGCTCTCTCTTCTCTAGGAAGTGAGGGTTTTTTTTCTTTTCCATTGAGGTAAAGGTAGTGGGAAGGGTCACAGCTGTGAAAGAACATAAAACAGGCAGAGACTGAAAATGGAAAATAGGGTATAAATAATCCTATCCTCGTCTCGCTCAACACCGTTGCCCTTGGTTAAAAAAAAGTGACACACACACTAAATCCTTTTTTTGAATATGGTAGCAAGATACACAAGACAGAATACACGAGTGTAAGAAAAGGAGAACATGCTTGGATACGATTGCAAAGCTTCATCGATAAGTCAGCAGAGCATATAATAATTATAAGGTGTAAGTTACTCTGATTGTCACTGCTATTCTTGTTTTACGCACAAGAGCAGCAAGCAGTTTTCAGAGTGTGTGCATGTACATGTGTAATGGAAATGGAAAGAGCAGATATAGGAGAGTGATGGAGTGATATAAGCTGGTATTCTGCTGCTGGATGATGCAAAAGCAATCACTTTTACTGCGTGTTTGGCCTCAGGAAAGTGTGTGTTTGTGTGTGTTCTATATGTATCTGCAGTGAGTGTTGAGCAACAAGGTCAAATGGGAGTCTTTCATTATGCTATACAGGTCAACCTCCCTCCAGGTGTGTATGCCATATCAGAAGCTCTGGTTTAGCGCACACAAGTACAGTTTCTGTGTGCACTGATGTGTTTTTAAGTGCAGACGATCACTGAAAACACAAGTGTGCAAGCGCACGCGCGCGTGTGTGCGTTACTCTCCAGACAGCTGCCGTGCTGTAATGTTAGCCAATGGGAGGAGCCTGTAGAATGTAAAGAAGTTCTCAGAGGAGAAACTCTCAACAGCTGCTCTTCAGTTCCTTCGGGCTGTTCTCCCTCTTTTGAACAGCAACTTTCTTCTCTGATCCTCTCTCTCGCTTTCTTTCTCTCACTCCCTCCTACTTTCTCTCTTTCTCTTGACTCTTTCCCAGGGGATTTTTTTTTTTGCTCTCAGCAGTTCTTTAAACCCAGCAAGTATGTGTAAGAATATACTAACAGAGCTGCCTTGGAAGTATTTTAAAACATTACTCAGTATTTCAGTGTGTTGGAAAACTAGTCTTAGTGCAGTTTATTATGAGATTTTACTCAAAAGATAATCTGTTTTATAGGTTTTAAAATGGATGCTAACTGTGGGTTATTGGTGTGATAATAAAGATGTAATTATTAGGTCAACGAATATATACATATGCCAAAAAGATTAACCAGGTAATAGCCTTGTTTTAACAAAGATTAAGTCTGGATAATTCATCCATGTTCTGCTTATCCAAATCCAAATCAGGACACGGTGGTAGGTGGGTAAGCACGGTACTCCCGACATCCCTCTCCCCAGGTACATGTTTGCAGTTCATTCTGATGCATCCCAAGGTGCTTGCAAGCCAAATGAAATATATCACCTCTCCATTGACTTCTTGGCCTAGCCTCAGATCTCCTTCCAGTTGGATGTGCCCAGAGATCCTCTGAAGCAGAGCTATCAAACAGAAGGCTCCCGGGCCAGAAACAGCCCAGCAAAGACTCCAATCTGGTCCATTGGATGGAAAATGTGAATGAAGGCATACATTATGGACTTTTAACTTTATTTGTATACATTTAACAGCTTTTCCTGCTGATAAAGGCCTCCTCCTTGTGCATTTTGACAAGCTTTTGCTTCTTTGTTTGTTAATCATTAACAATTATCAATCAGCTACGACTTTTATTTCTTACAATTTAAGCCCAAAGAGTCATGCTAACAGATTTTTCATTTATTACAGCAGCTTTTCTAATCATGGAGAAAAACTGAGACACAAAGTTGAAATTGTACTTTTTCTTATATTAAGATGTCTTAGACATTAAATGTACAGTTCAGCTTCTTTACGCTGACAGCAATGGAAGTTTCGCTGGTGTGGCCCACTAAGATCAGAGTGGGATGTATGTGGCCCTGATGTAAAATGAATTTGACTTCCATGCTCTAAAGGGGGGATGATGCCCAAACCGCCCCACCTGCTTCTTTTCACACAAACTAGCAGTGGCCCTTTTATGAGCTCACTTTCAGATACCAAGCTCCTAAGGCTGAGCCCAAGCACTCAACAGAGGAAACTCATTTTGCCATCTCGTTTTTGTGTCCTTATTCTTTGGGTCACTACCAAAATCTCATGAATGTAGGGTGGGAACTAAGATTGACTGATAAATCGCCTTCCGGCTCAGCTCTCCCTTCACTACAAAGGTCTGGCCCACATTACTGTTAACACTGCATCAATGCAGCACTCCACCCCATACTCCATCCTACCATCAGATCCTGAGATATCTGAACTTCTTTGCTTTTGGAATCCTCCCTCCTCCAACAGAGAGGGAGCAATACACCAGGTTAATCATTCATCTCACTAGTTGGCTAATACTAAGCTAAAAATATGTGTAATAACAATAACAAGCAAGAATAGCAATAACACTAAGCTAAATACTAATACACCAAGTACTTAAATATGAGGTAACTGGTGACAACCAAAGTGATCAGAGAAAAAAACAGTGCAGTATGTATGATTAAAAAAGTAATATCATATTAATGGGGTCAGAACCTTATAATAATGAGATAACATGAGCAGATGATTTTTCCTATTATGTGCAGCCTAATACCTCTATAAAGCACATACAAATTATCTGAGGTAAAAATGGGTTATTATCATATCATAGTAATGAGTTGTGTGCTCCTAACATTTGCTTTTGTTTAAAGGTAATAATATAAAATTATGCTTAATGGTTCAAGTTGTTAAATTGAAAAACTGAGTGAAAAATGTGAATTGGGGCTGCAAAATGCATCTGCTGAAAGGCTTTTAGACTCTAATGCTTATAGATTCAAAATAGTTTTCTCCGAAGGAGGAAGAGTACATGACTATCTACCACCAGCAGACCACCATTAGTTATTTCACATGAGGGATTTGTGTTGTCTCAGGGCTCTCCCTCTCCCATTTTGGACCAAGCAGTTTAAGCAGTTCTGGTTAAAAATAGTCCTGACCTTCTGTCTAAATACTTGCACTAAATCGTGAAGTTGACTTAGACTGTCATGGAAAAATGTAAGTGAACTTTGACCCTTATGGATTGATTCATGGAGCACAACATTCCGTTAAAATAGATAAACATAGAGAAAGTGAAATTTTCAAAATAGACCTTTGTTTAAACACATCGATTCTACATATTTATTGTTTTCAGCTCATAAACTCAGCTGGAAATTCATCTCTGTCTATTGTACTTGTCCTTCATTCCCTCACACTAAACACAAAATTGCCAAACCAATTAAAATTCAAATACAACCAGCTGTGCCTTAATAACTAAACATCCCACAGGTGGTCCGGCTCTGCTGAGTGACACGTACTCACACGATTGCTGAAACTCAAGCGGCAGGGGATCTGCCGCTATTTGGCTTAATAGAACGCTCGCTGATACAATCAATGAAACAAATCTTTCTCTCGGTGAGATACGTATCAGAAATACAACAAATAAATGCAAACTCACACAAGTATATGCACACACACGCACTTAATACACAGGTACCAGCTCTACGTTCTGTGACTCATCATTGCGTCGAGACAGTAAACAGAGTCAGGCCACACAGGATATTAAACCTTAGGACTGCAAGAGATAAACATTTAACACAAGCGCTTTCATTTTTATCATGCTTTTTCTCCTTTCCTCCTCCTATCCCCCTTATTCCTTTAGAGCCCATATTTGTTTAAAGCCTGGAGCCAATGTAGATTTATGACCTCTTTACAAGGCATCCTGTTTTGTCCTTCATCACCAATCACTACTTTCATTTCCTCTCATCCTAGCAGTAACTACCTACTACACCATCTCCTCCCTTCAATTCACTCTCCACCCCATCCTGCCTTTAAATCTATTTTCAGCTCACTACATCTACCTTTCTCCCCCCCTTTGTCCTCTTTGCTTTTTGAAGTCTCGCTATCAATTATCTTCTTCCCTTGGTGCAAGCAGTCCCCTATTAATCTCTACATACATGCTGATCTTATTCTTGTTTCATTGCTCTGGGGGGGTCATGTGTGCTGCTGATTATGCAGGATGATGGAGCACATATTGCCGGTGAGGTTGCCACTGGAGTCTTGTTCATCCTGGATTCATCTCAACAGTGCTGAATAACGCAGTATATGTCTGTTTATGTCTTTGTATACCGTAATGTATGGAGGACCAAACTTGCCAAAAAAAAAAGAAAGATTATGGCTATGCTGGTTACATCTAGAACTGTCCAGTTTCTCAGCTGAACTATGACATATCTTGAATGGGTTACTGGTTATACAATAAAGCAGAAAAGGGACATTGTGGGAAAAGAAATGGGGGAAATAATGCAGGAGTTTTGCATAGATAAATAAAAATGGACATTAAACTGTAAATTTTATGGGAAGGTAAATAAATAAGGGAATTAATACAAAGGTAAATACAGGTAAAAAGAAAACACAGCAAGTTTACACTTTGTCTTTTTATGTCAATTTATTTTAAAAAAATGAAGCCAATATGCAGAAGCAGCGTGTAAAAATAGTACAATCTTACTGGACCCATAGGAATTAACAAGATAAATACCAGCAAATCAACTATACTTAATGAACTGATGATCAGCAAGTGTGAGAACCTCAGGAAATGCAGAAGTTTTGGATGGAGGACTGCAGTATTTAGATGTGCCTTATCATAATACCAAAGCAGGAAAGATGTCAGCAAGCACCTTAGAGAAGCAGCTGTTGTTGCCCATTAATCTGGGAAGGGTTATTTGGCCATTTATAGATAATCTGAAGTCCACCATTCTACAGTGCGAAAGATCCTTCATAAGTTGAAAACATTCAAGACAGTCACCAATCTTCCCAGGACTGAACACCACAGCAAATACACTTCAAGATCAGACTGTGCAAGGCTTAGAGAAACTGCAAAAATAAGTCAATAAATAAATAAAAATGAAACATAAAAAAGACAAAAGAATTATGGCTTGTTTGGAAAGGTTGTCAGGAGAAATTCTTTCTTCTTTAAAAAGAACATAGCAGCACTGAGGCTAGGGTTTGCAAATATGCATCTGAACAAACCACAAGACAAGCCAAAGTGGAGATGTTTGGCCACATTTGCACAAACACGATTTACCAACTTGATTTAAGCGTTTTTGTTGTTTTTGTGGTTTTTTTTTTACAACAGCCACAGGAACTGGGAAACGTGTGTCGACCATATGTATACCAAAGATTGGAGAGTCAAATCTGGGCCATCTGTTTGGCAGCCAAAGTTTTGCAACAGGACAATGATCACAAGCACAGCATCAAATCTACAACAGAATGGCTCTAAGTCCAGACCTCAACCCAACTTTTTCCTTATATATATATATATATATATATATATATATATATATATATATATATATATATATATATATATATATATATAATTATTATTATTATTATTATTATTATTATTATTATTATTAGAAGTGAAAGTAGATATACTTTTTTGACTGAAAATACAGAAGCAACTTATAAAACAAAATATTTATGGAAGTTATGTAACAGCAATGAATTATTTTCATAGTTTAAGTCCTCCAAAGTGCTGAGACCAGCCCAATGCTACCGAGTGGCCATCAGATCCAGGCTGAGCAAGCAGAAGGGACAGACAGTGACTGTCATCTCTCAATAGGCCAACACTAAATTACTAAATCAGTTTAAAGCTACTGTAACCAAACCCAGTGAAGGGAGCAGGAAGACTCTCAGCAGGCAGAGCAAGAGATAAGGGAAAAGGGAAAGGACACTGGGTGGAGTGACCATAATCTCCCCTCATTGTTAGCAAGACTGAAAAGCACTGATCCACTTGTTCTTTGTAAAATAAAGCATAAGAAGATCTCAAAGTGCACACACAAACAGCACGGTACAAAAATGTGCACTAAGTCAATATACTGTCAATCCATATCGGACTTTTAGAGCTTGTGATTACATTTCAAACAATACAATTATTATTTATTCAGCAGCATTACTAACGCTGAATAAATAATGAGAAAGTTTGTCCTTGGAAGTCTTTTAGAAGAGCAACTGACTGTCAAATTTCCAATGAAATGCACAAACTGTTTTTTTGTAAAAGAATTTAGTCCATACCTTTAAAATAGTTTCCTTAGTCAAAAAGTATCTGAAACCCAAAATGCTTTAGTGTGCTTTAGTATCCCGACCGCTATTACATCAGCACAAACTGACACTGACATCTTTACTTGCATTTTCTAATTCTCTCCTGTCGACCTGTGCTCTTATCCTGCTTGTCTCCATCTTCGCTACTTTGTATTCAAAGCACAGATGGATTTCAGCGGGTCACATTGATGGGAGACTTTTAATTTCCTAATGGAACACGAGTGGTGTAGTGGGTGCATGTCAGAACAATGGCGCTAATAGGCCCACAAGCACAGAGGATGTGTAGATGCACGGTGTTGGGCTAAACTGTCAAAAGGTAATACAAGGTTAGCACACACTATTACAAAAGCTAGGAGAGGAGATTTTTAATGAAGAGAATGAACCAGCATTTTTTTTTTCTCCTCACTCTTGATTAATGGTTGGTTTTGATATATCATTATAGCCGCTATTGATAAGAATCATCCTACTAAGTGCTACTGATCTATAAACAAAGCTGCACCGCAATTGGTTGATGATTGATGGATTCATTTAAACTGGTTCCCAAGTATATAAGCGAGTCGACAGAATGCTGCATCATGAAGTCGGCAGCAAGCTCATCCATAAAGCAGTTATTGATGCAAAACATGGGCTTCCTCGATTTGTCTGCTCTGTCACAACAAATCATGGAATCAATCAATGTGGGGGAAATTTACATAATGCCGGTTATATCAAAGAGATTAAAATTGGGTGCAAGCTAGGAATCAATTTAGATGTCATCTTCTAGGAAGTGCAAGAAAAAACACACGGATGAATTACATCAAGAGCAATTAGATTTCTGGTGTGTGAATATTTTAGAGATGGTGTTCAATGCTGTGCAAGGATTTTAGCTGGCACATTATATGGCCAGACCTGCGTCCTTTAAACATTTTCTTAGTTATTAGAACATATATACGTTTTTTTAAAAACAATTTTTATCTACTTTTGTCATAATGATGAAAAAGGTGATGAATCCAAATTCCAAAAATACCAGTGACCACCCTTAGCCTCCGTATAGACACTATTGTATCAATTTCAAATTCCTATAGTTATCCCATCCCAGTTTTTCAGAAAACCTTTTTCAGACCTTTGAACCGATGATGCACCTTGCATTCACACACTTAGGTATTCACACTGCCCACCTGTCCAGCTGATGGCATACCCCATCAGCCTGTGTTGTCATGTTGCAATGACAGGAATAACAACACAGGGAGGAGCCGTGCTGCTCTCTGGCAGGAAGCACCATGCCCTCCTGTGTTTTAAATGCACTTTAAAACAGCATGCAGCAACACTATATATGAGCGGGTGGAGGAAGGTTTGGGGTCTTCATTCACCCCGTTCTGTTAGCCGTCGGGGCTGGGGGGCTGGGATGCGGGGCCTCCCTGCTACTGCAGATAAGGAGGCGGACTGCTTTCCTCCACCCCAGAGAGAAGGGCTACATCTCCTGTGTCTGGGTATGGTTTGCCCCTCTGGGGGCAGGGGTACCCAGACCTGGGATATAGAGTATGTTTGGGGAGTGTGAATGTGTGTACAGTGCCTATTTGTGTTTGTCTCCATGTCAGATGAGTGCCAAGTATTTGTTTGTGTATATGGGGGTGGGAATGCACATTTGTGTCTCCGTGCGCCTGTTCGTCTGTGTCAGCTTGGGTCTTAGACTCCACCTCTCTGGGAACATCTCAGGCTCTCCAAGTTATGGAGGCCTATCTCCCCTCACCACACTCGCTGCCAGTGGCTGATGCCCTCAGACATTGGTGTGTTGGTGGTTCTTGGTGTCTGGGGCTGGGCGCTCATGTATGTACCAACTCACCCTGGTGGCCGATTGGCGGGGCCTGGCGCCTGTGGCCCGGCTGGGCCCCTTCTGGGGGGTGGGGTGCCCTCAGTCCTCTGGGACTGAGGCCCGGTCCTCTCTGGCACAGCTGGCTGCCGGCAGAGCCCGCGGGCACGTCACTGCAACCCCCTCTGGCCTCAGGGTGGCACGGTTGCCCCTGTGGTGGGGCAACCGGGGGGGGCAACCCTCCAACCCTCCAGAGGCCAAATCAAACCCCACCTTGGGTCCTCGTACGCTGGGGCCTCTGGATATCTGGGGCCTGGATCTCCTCCATACCTGCTTCATGCCCTGGGGGAAGGGGCTATGGCTCCCCACACTCCCTAGCAGATCGTTACATGGAGAAACCTTTTGAATACAAGCGAGCTGATCCACACAGGTGTGCAAACGGGTGTTTCCAGACACAAACTACACCGTTCCTGCCTGCTACCTCAAAGCACATTGTGCGCTGTCGATCTTGCGTGCTGCATAATAACATGTAATATTTAGTATCTACTTTTATCTACTGTTAGCTAGTTTATTGTGATGGTGTTGTATTTATTATGTTGCTCTTTTTTGTTTGTTTTCTCTTCTGTTTTTTTTTATCCCCATACAGGTGATCCAGGTGTTTTGTTTGTTTTTCTTTTTTTTTCTTCACCCTTTCTCACCGTCTCTTCTCCCCTCTGTTTTTCTTTCTCTCCCTCTCTTTCTTTCATTCTTTCTCCCAGTCCTATCCCCCAGTCATGTCTGTCCCGTCTGTAACAACCGAAAATCAAATAAATACATAATTATAATAAAGGTAAATCAAATGGACCAATACGGCAAGGCCATGATGATCCACTTGGTAAAGTAAATCCTCTGGGCATCTTTCTTGGCCTTCAGAAAAACAATTCTGATGGCTAAAGATCCAAACAGGACAAGCAAAAAAAAAAAAAAAAAAAAAGGAATAACAACACAGAGAATATTTGGGTGAATGGGGTAATTTTTCTTTTTTTTTCTTTTTTTTCATTATAAATTCTACATGGCTGGAGCAAAACAAAAAGATACATCAACACGTCACAACAATGTACCACAAAATATACAGTATACAGTAAAGAGAGAAGAGTAAAGCATTTAAATGGAATCTAAAAAAAAAAAAATTCTCTTCTCTCAGCGAGTGGAAACGCATTGGAAAAAAACATCAGTAGTTCAAATATTAACAATCCCCTTTCTAAACAACTTTTATACTGTACCATATTATTTTGATATAAAACAAGTGGGAAAAAAAGAAATCAACTATCTATCTTCACCTGCCCCCACAGGGTTGCTAACACTCAACATTTTTGGGAAGATCAGCAGACAGACAGTGAAAACATAATGAGCTTTGTGGGCACAGAGAGTGGTTTGAGGTGACCTTTTTAAAAAATATATAAATGAAGGCCAATACTTCCAGTGTAAAACAAAGTAAAAGGGCATGTACCCCTTTATCAAAGCTTTTGTTTTCCTTTTTTTGCCTGCCGACAGTGTAGGGGATAAACAAAAACATCGTACCTAAACACAGACACACCTGCTGTGACACTCAAAAGCTTTCATTTGGTAAAAAATAAAAGGTAGATACCCCAAGAACATCCCCAGTCTCTCCCACACCTTCCCTCCCCTGCCTGTTTCAAACTAGAGTGAGCCTGTGCAAGTGATTACTCCCAACAGGTGAATCTGCGACTGAATTTGTTGTCATGGGAAAACAACAGCACAGCGGGCTACTGTTTGAGATTGTCAACCATTTCACCAAATTACACCAATTTCACAGCGAAATCTGGTGAAAACTGGGCTTTCTGAGCAAAACCACTGTGTGCTGTGCTCATGCGGATGGTTCCTCAGTTTTCACTTCACTGGCCCCAGCTTTCATCCTGAAGTAGGGGACCAAAACACTGTGAAACACTGAGAAATAAATAGTAGCCATTACTGCCGGCAACTCAGTAACCACAGACACCTTGGACTCCACATCATGCACAGTACTCCTCCTGCTTGATAGGCAGAGTGAGCATTATTTGAATTTACAGAGGAAAACACAAGCACATAGGAAAACAAGTGAACAGTTGGTATACTGACATAATATACAAGTGCGCTGCAAATGGCAGGAACAAATTTGTACAACCTAATAGCTTGCTTGTTTGGTTGCTTTTCAGCTAGATTAAAAAAGGAAAGCAATTTTAGAGACAGGATTGGTGTTATTAAAAGCCTGGATTGTTTCTACTGAAAGCTAATTAGAGATACTGAAAGACATACATATATATATATATATATATATATATATATATATATATATATATATATATATATATATATATATATATATATATATATATGTATGTATAAACAGTCACAGGTGGCAAAACTGCAATTAAACAACACTAATGCAAACACAGAGATTCTTTGAACAAAAACTCGACAGTTACGAGTGCCAAACAGTATGCTCGGGGATTAAATGTGAATGTGAAGCTTGTTAGGGAGGTAAATCAAACAGAGTAACAGCCGGGTGTGTTTTTGCCTAATGTTACCAGCAGAAAGGAAAGATATTTTAACTGCAGACTCCAAAACAGAAAAGCTGTTCAGTGTTATGCTTAAATGCAGACTAACACTAGAAGAAAATTAATTTGAGGTTTCCTTTGGGGCCAATAAGAAGATTCTGTCACTGTGCTTAAGCGTGTGCCAATCATACTTCTTAGTACAGCTCTTCTCTGCAGAGGAGTGAAAGACATGATTGGTAAATTAATGAATTATCCAGTGTTGTCAGAATATGATTTCGCACATGTATCGTTTTAAACCTGCGGTAGCACAAGTTGGATAGAGGTCTAAGAACTCTATCTTTAAAAAAAAGGCAAAGTAAAAATAAAAAAAACTCCACCCAACTTGGCTATTGCAGGTTATAAAACAAGAATAGCCAATGCTGAACATGCTGAGCAGCCACACCGCTCAACATAAACCCATGTCCCTGCTCCACCTCTCATTGCCCCCACAACTTTAATATCACCAGTCTAGTAAAAAAAAAAAAAAATTAGCCCTGTTGTCTTCATATCCTGTTGTCCTCTTGGCTTCATCCTTCTGGGAGCCTTTTTCATCATCTGGTTTTATCACTGTCAGAGAGAAATGACAAAACTTAATAAATATGACCAATATGCAAAAACAAGAAACAAACATGCCTATTTTTTTTTTTTGACAACTTCCAGAAAATATGCATTTATGGTCCACATCAAATGCAATTAAATGGAAAAATAATCCATAACTTCATAAATTCTTCATACATATTCTTTTTTTCTTCTTATTCAACAGTTAATTGCTGGTAAATTAATTCATTTAGATCATGGCACAACAACGACAATAGCGTAAAATCATTTGAATGTCGTATAACGTTGTATCAGAAATATCTACAGCTAGGTGCCCAAAAGATCCAGCAGCTTTCCTGGTTTGTGGATGAAATCTAAATCTAAAGCATAAACCAAACCCATGGTTTTACAACGCTCAATAAATTTGCTTCTGCATTGCATTGAATAGTGCTGTTCTGTCAGCAGAGATGCACACAAAGTATTCAATAGGAGGTTGGAGGGTTTGAAGGGATACTTCAGATTTCCCCTGCTTTTACTTTTTGATTAAGTTTAGGTTAAAGTTTGGGATTTGGGCTAAGGTCTGCATATTAACAAGTTATTCTTACAAAGTGTACATGTGAGGCACAGGGAGTGAAACCTCTGGTGCCACTGCCAAAACCACAGTCACAGCACTGGTGCCAAATAGACACCTTATGTTGTAATGTTTTCTTTTCATATCTTGCAGTATTTTCAGAGAATTTTAGAGCTTTATTACTTGGAGTTGACAGATAAATATAAGATACACAACATTTTATCACAAAATACCACTTTTTATGGACAAGATATCACTGCCGTGTTATTAAACTTTTACAGACTTGTGTTACTTTACTTGGCATTATAAGAAAATCCTTTGTCAAATGTAGAAGTCGAGATTTACTTTCAGAATCCAGTGAAGTGCATCTGTGGCACGAAGGCTGTTTTCATATTTTAATAGCATCTCAGTAAAGAAATATTAACTTGATTATGTATGGAGAGACAGACTTTTACATCTTTCTTCTCTTCTTGTTATATCCATTTCAAAAGCGAAGGTAAATGTCCCTGATATCTCCTTGCAGTTATGAAATGTCATCCAGTTTGCTGTCAGCAGTTTCAAAAGTGACATAAAACAAGACTTTGAAATTCAAGTCACACATGCCACTACAGTAAATTTAACGATGAAATGTTCTACATTTGTGATGACATTTCTAGATGACTCCCCGCAGCTTTCA